>NC_136428.1:184290821-184753321 GCF_052849685.1 Lactuca virosa
TTATGTTATTCTAGCAGTGTTAGATGTGTGGGTATGAGTTAGTGTTGCATGCTAGTGGTTATGCCAGTTAGGTAGATCTGTAGGACTACCTGTGTTGTTATATGATTATCTGCATGCTCAGTAGTTATGTTATATGTTGATATGTTATGGGGGATGGGTTGAGGTGATACTACTTCATGCGGTAACCAACAAACCCGGGAGCATTCCAGATACGAGTTGTGGGCCCGATGGGCAATCCAGACTCGCACTGTTGGCTCGGATGCAAACCAGATGTGAGATGTTGGCCTAGAAGGCAATCCAGACTCATACAGTGGGCACAGTGGTAATCCAGTAGCTGGAGCATTCCAGATACGAGCTGTGTGTGACAACCCGAAATTTCTATCTTGTACAACACTTAAACTCAATCAAAGTCAGACTTGTTTTTGCTATCATTGAGCATTGTTTAGAGTCTGTTCGAGTGTTCTAAGCTTAGTACATTCAAGGATCGGGTGTTAGGAAGTATCTGCTTGAGCCCTTTATGCATTAATCAAGCTTTAAACCCCATCTTATGGAGTTCACGGCCACACCACCATGAGTTTACGGTCGTAAACTCATGTGGGCCGTAAACTGATGCTTTATACATGAGTCTTCATCACTTTTCCTCATTTCTCTTCCATTTCAAGTCTAGAAACCCAAGTTCTCTCTCAAGTATCATATGATCTTCATCTTGATCTTCCAAAAACATAAGAATTCTTTCCATTTGATTTGTTGATACTAAGCTTAATCTAGTACAACCCTTTGATTTCATCCATGAAATCATCTATTTTGGTTAGATCTTCAAGAAACACCAAGAACACACACTAGTGTTTTTGGACCTTAAACACCCTTACAAGCTTCTACTACGTAAGTACACTCCCCTTAGCTTGTTATATACTAGGAACACTTGATTTGATCATTTAAAACAAGCCTTATACAAAATCAATAGAAGTTCACGCCCATGAGGATCTCCCTTGGCCGTAAACCCTAATTAGAGGGAAAATTGTTGCCCTTAAACTCCCTAAAGCTAAATCATTGAACTATAACACTTCCTAGATGCTTGAATGAACTTTAAAACACATTTGGTAAAAAATACCATGAGTTTACGGCCGTAAACTCATAGGGCCGTAAACCCATGGGCCGTGAACTCATGGAAGTCTTACTAATTGGGCCGTAAACTCCAATATGAGGCCCTACAACCCTTATATGCAACCCTATGTAGTTTAACACTTCATTACAAGTGTTTTCTAGTCCCTAAGGTTGTTCCATTGCCTGATTAGTTGTTATAAACACTAATTCTCTTCATATATGTGTCATTATATGTTAAATAGGATCCGTGTGCGCTCAAGTCTTCACTTGACACCTAGCGTCCTATACCGATCTTTCATTCGTATCACTCACTACAGGTGAGTTCATACCCCCGTATTTTCATAGTTTTTACTGTTTTAAGGGGGGAGGGAAATACAAGTCTAACACAAAGATTTTATGTTATAATACATGATTTCAAATGGATTATAGTTATCAAAACAAATGGTTTCAAACATCTTATCAAATCAAGTGGTTTTTAAGTGATTATTTCAAAAAGACATCAAGTCTCTAAAATGGATTTCAAAATATGAAACTTCTTTTAAATGTTTTATAAACTTATATTTTTCCCCAAAAACCATACTAGTATACATATATTTATATAAATAAGATTTAAGAGATTTAGGATTGACAACCCACTTTGGTTCCTTTTCCTTGTTTGGATGTGGGATTACAAGTATCCGTTGTTTGTCCAAGTGTCATTTAAATTTTAGTTATATATATTTGTATATGTACACAAGTATAAAAGTTTACTCAATTAGAATCAATTATCCTTTGTAACATGTTGAGCAAAGGATTCCATTCATGAATACTCGTTATCAAATCAGAAAATACATATAAATTATAATAGTGTATACATTTATTCAAATACATGTTAAGAGTACTAATTCAAGAACATAATATCAATCATTTACTTGAGAATGATTGGGTTTTCATAACTGTTATACATGTAACGTTATATGCTTTTATGAGAGAAGTAGTACAATTTGTTTAATTCATTTTAAACAATATAATAAAGTCCTGATATTATAACCAGAGTCTCCAGTAGGGGATCGAAAAAATGGGTGTATAGATCTATATTGGGATTAACAATCCCGCACTCGGACTGCTAGCTACAGTCAGGCATACACGCCTGTGAGTAACAATTGTTATCATCAACTTTCAGCGCATTCATAGCGTTGGATCAGGCCATCTAGTTAGTATGGTTTTAATAACTCATTAAAAGATATTAACAATACGTTAGTGTATAATTAACTAAACTTAAGTACATTTTCAAAGTACTAGTTTACAAGATACAGTTTACAAGATACAATTTACAAGATACAGTTTACAAGATACAGTTTACAAGATACAGTTAACAAGATACAAGTTTACATAAAGATTACAAATACAGAACATTGGTTTACAAATAGAACAGTTTTATACAAATACAACTACTTTTCATATACAACAGAAAATATAGGATTTTCTGGAAACAGTTTACATATTCAAGAAACAGAAGACATTCTTCCAAAACATAAATACTTATGCACTCACTCAACTTTATGTTGATACTCTCTTTTCAAATTACTTGTATTCTCAGGGAACAAGTAGACAGGTACACCCCGAGCTTTTGAGAAGATGGAGCTATTTATGTCTTGTCTTCTTCTTTTGTACAACTATTTTGTTTCAGTATACAATGTGAAACACATGTAAATATTTATACTTTTTAAATGTGTTGTGATACTACAAATAAAGTCCTCCACCCCCGAACATTTCCGCCGTCTGGTTTGGGGGTGTGACAGATTGGTATCAAAGCAATGTTTATAGTGAACTCAATATATCAATCCATAAAAGATATACAAACTATAAATACATTTGGGGCTAAGAGCTCTGACTACAAGTATACTTTTAAAAATTTAAGTATGTTTACAAGAAGTATACTAACACTCATATCTACAAGTACAGTATCACAGATAAAAGAACTTAAAAGTATTTGGATGTTGAACATTACCGTCAAACCTGGACAGTTATGTAATCATATCTGCGATTAATATAGCCTGATCAACTATATTGATTTGAGATATGACAAACATGTGTTTGGGAGTGATAGTGGTGTTGTGACATGTCTAAAACTTACCATACATACTGAAAAGAACTTTAGAACAGAACATAAAGACTAAAATACTATAGGGGTATTTTAGTCACTATATACTAATAACAAACATGTGAAATCAGTAGAACAATCGAGGGTAGAACTATAAATATTAAGGGTATATTACAATTATATATAATTAAAGTTATATAGACTTAGAATATGTGATTTAGCTTCATTTCCTGTTCCTTGTTTGGTTGTGGATTTAGAGTCGGGTCATTTAATCGAAGGTTGAATACAACCAAGTTATATATAATTAGTATACACTTTATAGTTATAGTAATACCTAGAACAAGTTGTTCATAATACATAACTTGTCTATTGTAGGTCTTTCTTGTAGAAACTTATCGCTACTAACTATATTCAATATCTCTTATCCCTATTCTCGACTAGATAACAATGGTTGGATTTCACATACCCGGAGACTCGTATTTCCCCAATCAAGAACAAGATGCAGAACCAGAGGAAAATCACGAGATTCCCTTAGATGATGACTTTGCTGAGAATTTTCCTGAAGAGAATAATTCTGAATCAGAAGCCTATAATCCTCCACCAATTGCTCAAAATCCTAACCCTCGTCCGGTATTCCAAGGTCCGAAACCTCTGTGGGTAGAAAGCTTGGAAACATGGAGTTAAGAGCAGGGTCAACCAATTCCTTACAACGGAGACAGAAGCTTCTATAACTTAAGTGAAGGAGGTTCAGCAGACAGAGTCCTGCCGATTATAGTTAGTAGAGTTGCTCGAAATGAAATTCAGGGTAGAACAGCCATCAACCAAATCGGGGAAGTCGATGCCAATGTGAGAATTAATACAATCAGTATTAATCGTCTTGAACATACTCGTGAGAGAGACTTAAGGGACAATGAATCTGTATTGCAAGCATTAGCTGAAACTCGAGCTGAAGTCATAGGGCTTCGAGCACGCCTGACAGTGTATGAAAGGCATCTGCTTGCTATGGAGCGTCAAATGGCCGAGATGAGGTTACACCCAAATGATACCCATCGCCATTAGGAAATACTCTACTCGTTTCCTATTCACTCTTTTGGTTATAGTTAAGTCAATGGATAGGTTTTAGCGTTATTTTTCAGTAAGACCACGAAAATTTTATTTTCGATGGGTCTGTATGATGTCGATGTTTTTCTCAGAATTTGGTGTGTTGTAGACCTGTATAGGGTCAAGTTTTCCAGACTTATGTATTCAATATGCCAATTTAATCGACATGCATTTTCGTACTCTTGAAAAATAACCATTAACTTTCATATTATTCCGTTACAAGTTATACTTGTCATAGACTTCTATTTCCAATTCATTCCAAGATTCATGTCGAACTATATGTTTTAGTTCAGAGATATCAAAATTCATATTAACTCTTGATATCTTATCATCCTATTATCTTTTGACTTTTATAGAAAAAGATGCCTCCTCGTAGAAATCCAAGACGTCAAAATGTTAATGAACCACCGATACCACCTCCGCCAGCACCTCCTCAGTTCGACCCCGCTATGTTCCAAGTGGCGGTCACGGCGGCTGTAGCTGCTGATATGGCTCAGATCAATACTTCTGGTGTTAGTGGTTCTGGAGCTGGTACAAATCCTACTAACCAGGGCGAATGTCATGGGCATTCGCGAGAGTGCACCTATAAAGATTTTTCCAATGCCAAACCCAGAACCTTCAATGGATCTGGAGGAGTTATGGCATTAAGGCAGTGGATAGAGAAGACAGAAGCAATTTTCGAAATCTGCTCCTGTCCTAAGAGTAGCAAAGTCAAGTTCGCTGCTTGTACTTTTTCGGAAAGAGCTTTAACGTGGTGGAATGGTCACGTTAAGTCACTTACTCTGGTAGTGACTAATTCGATCAGCTGGGAGAACTTTAAAGCTATGCTTATGCGGGAATATTGTCCGCGAGGCGAAGTCCAAAAAATTGAGCAGGAACTCTGGGGTCTTTCAATGGTTGCTTATGATATATCAACCTATACTAGTAGATTTTGTGATCTGGAAATTCTATGCCCGGAAATGGTTGCTATGGAAAACAAGAAGATAGAGATATATATTTGGGGACTGTCTCCCCAAATTCAGTCAAGTGTGTTAGCTTCAAGGTCTGTTACTTTTGACAGTGCCAAAGAGTTGGCACAATCTCTTATCGATCATGGAGTTCATCAGAACTCGGTGGTTGCTACACCAGAACAACCAAAGGGAAACAACAACAACAATAACAACAACAACAACAACAAGAAGGGTCGGAGCAAGAGGAAGGGAAATTTTTCACAGGATTCCTCAAAGAAACAACAGCTGGCTACAGTCAACGTTGCGACTGTACCTACTGTTGTTCCTGTTAATCCAGCACCAGCCAAGCCTTATGCTAGAAACCTCCCCAAATGTAACAACTGTAATTTTCACCATAATGGGAATTGGCGGGAAATTCAGTGTCGTAACTGCAATAGGAAAGGGCATACTGCCCGATTCTGTAAAGCACCACCCCAACCACTTAACCAAGTACCTGCGGCTGGAGTTGGTCAAGCCTGTTATCAGTGTGGTGAAGTGGGGCATTTCAAGAGAGATTGTCCTAAAGCTAGAAATGCAGGTGGAGTGGGGAGAATTTTAGCTTTGGGCCAAGAAGAAGCAGTGGAAAATCCCGCAGTAGTTACGGGTACGTTTCTTCTCAACAACACTTATGCATGCATTCTATTTGATTGTGGTGCTGACAAGAGCTTCTTGAGCCATAATTTCAAACACTTGCTAGAACAAAACTCTCAACCATTAAAAGAAACATTCACGGTCGAAATGGCTAATGGGAAATCCGAATCCACCAACGATATATACATAGGCTCCCTATTCACGACTAGATAACAATGGTTGGATTTCACATACCCGGAGACCCGTATTTCCCCAATCAAGAACAAGATGCAAAACCAGAGGAAAATCACGAGATTCCCTTAGATGATGACTTTGCTGAGAATTTTCCTGAAGAGAATAATTCTGAATCAGAAGCCTATAATCCTCCACCAATTGCTCAAAATGCTAACCCTCGTCCGGTATTCCAAGGTCCGAAACCTCTGTGGGTAGAAAGCTTGGAAACATGGAGTCAAGAGCAGGGTCAACCAATTCCTTACAATGGAGACAGAAGCTTCTATAACTTAAGCGAAGGAGGTTCAGCAGACAGAGTCCTGCCGATTATAGTTAGTAGAGTTGCTCGAAATGAAATTCAGGGTAGAACAGCCATCAACCGAATCGGGGAAGTCGATGCCAATGTGAGAATTAATACAATCAGTATTAATCGTCTTAAACATACTCGTGAGAAAGACTCAAGGGACAATGAATCTGTATTGCAAGCATTAGCTGAAACTCGAGCTGAAGTCATAGGGCTTCGAGCACGCATGACAGTGTATGAAAGGCATCTGCTTGCTATGGAGCGTCAAATGGCTGAGATGAGGTTACACCCAAATGATACCCATCGCCATTAGGAAATACTCTACTCGTTTCCTATTCACTCTTTTGGTTATAGTTAAGTCTATGGATAGGTTTTAGCATTATTTTTCAGGGTTTTTTAGTAAGACCACGAAAATTTTATTTTCGATGGGTCTGTATGATGTCGATGTTTTTCTCAGAATTTGGTGTGTTGTAGACCTGTATAGGGTCAAGTTTTCCAGACTTATGTATTCAATATGCCAATTTAATCGACATGCATTTTCGTACTCTTGAAAAATAACCATTAACTTTCATATTATTCCGTTACAAGTTATACTTGTCATAGAATTCTATTTCCAATTCATTCCAAGATTCATGTCGAACTATATGTTTTAGTTCAGAGATATCAGAATTCATATTAACTCTTGATATCTTATCATCCTAGTATCTTTTGACTTTTATAGAAAAAGATGCCTCCTCGTAGAAATCCAAGACGTCAAAATGTTAATGAACCACCGATACCACCTCCGCCAGCACCTCCTCAGTTCGACCCCGCTATGTTCCAAGCGGCGGTCACGGCGGTTGTAGCTGCTGCTATGGCTCAGATCAATACTTCTGGTGCTAGTGGGTCTGGAGCTGGTACAAATCCTGCTAACCAGGGCGAATGTCATGGGCATTCGTGAGAGTGCACCTATAAAGATTTTTCCAATGCCAAACCCAGAACCTTCAATGGATCTGGAGGAGTTATGGCATTAAGGCAGTGGATAGAGAAGACAGAAGCAATTTTCGAAATCTGCTCCTGTCCTAAGAGTAGCAAAGTCAAGTTCGCTGCTTGTACTTTTTCGGAAAGAGCTTTAACGTGGTGGAATGGTCACGTTAAGTCACTTACTCTGGTAGTGGCTAATTCGATCAGCTGGGAGAACTTTAAAGCTATGCTTATGCGGGAATATTGTCCGCGAGGCGAAGTCCAAAAAATTGAGCAGGAACTTTGGGGTCTTTCAATGCTTGGTTCTGATATATCAACCTATACTAGTAGATTTTGTGATCTGGCAATTCTGTGCCCGGAAATGGTTGCTATGGAAAACAAGAAGATAGAGAGATATATTTGGGGACTGTCTCCCCAAATTCAGTCAAGTGTGTTAGCTTCAAGGTCTGTTACTTTTGACAGTGCCAAAGAGTTGGCACAATCTCTTATCGATCATAGAGTTCATCAGAACGCGGTGGTTGCTACACCAGAACAACCAAAGGGAAACAACAACAACAATAACAACAACAACAACAACAACAACAACAAGAAGGGTCGGAGCAAGAGGAAGGGAAATTTTTCACAGGATTCCTCAAAGAAACAACAGCTGGCTACAGTCAACGTTGCGACTGTACCTACTGTTGTTTCTGTTAATCCAGCACCAGCCAAACCTTATGCTAGAAACCTCCCCAAATGTAACAAGTGCAATTTTCACCATAATGGGAATTTGCGGGAAATTCAGTGTCGTAACTGCAATAGGAAAGGGCATACTGCCCGATTCTGTAAAGCACCACCCCAACCACTTAACCAAGTACCTGCGGCTGGAGTTGGTCAAGCCTGTTATCAGTGTTGTGAAGTAGGTCATTTCAAGAGAGATTGTCCTAAAGCTGGAAATGCAGGTGGAGTGGGGAGAATTTTAGCTTTGGGCCAGGAAGAAGCAGTGGCAAATCCCGCAGTAGTTACAGGTACATTTCTTCTCAACAACACTTATGCATGCATTCTATTTGATTGTGGTGCTGAGAAGAGCTTCGTGAGCCATAATTTCAAACACTTGCTAAAACAAAACTCTCAACCATTAAAAGAAACATTCACGGTCGAAATGGCTAATGGGAAATCCGAATCCACCAACGATATATACATAGGATGTACTCTTACTTTGAATTACTATTCGTTTCCTATTAACCTTATGCAGTTCTCTATCAAGAGTTTCGACGTCATAATAGGTATGGATTGGTTGTGTCCTAACCGTGCTGACATCTTATGTTATGAAAAAGCCATTCGTCTAAATTTGCCAACTAATGAAACTCTTGTTATTTACGGCGACAAACCTGGAACGAACCTTCAAATCATTTCTTGCATCAAGGCACAGAAGTACCTTCGCAAAGAGTACTGTGCTTTTTTAGCTCATGTTGTAGACAAAAAGCAAGAAGTGAAAGATATCGCGAAAATTCCTAAAGTCTGTAACTTTCTCAACGTTTTTCCCGATGATCTTCCAGGAGTACCTCCCGAACGACAAGTCGAGTTCAGAATCGATTTAATTCAAGGAGCTACCCCTGTTGCCAAATTTCCTTATCGTCTTGCACCTTCAGAAATGCTGGAATTATCCAGCCAGCTTAACGAACTTCTTAGCAAAGGTTTCATAAGACCAAGCTTCTCACCCTGGGGAGCACCGGTTTTGTTCGTGAAGAAGAAGGATGGATCATTCCGTATGTGTATAGACTACCGCGAGCTGAATAAACTTACCATTAAGAATTGATACCCTCTGCCTCGCATTGACAATATGTTCGACCAACTTCAAGGTGCGAGCTACTTCTCAAAAATAGACTTAAGATCCGGGTATCACCGGTTACGAATTTTGGAGGATGACATTCCCAAAACCGCGTTCAGAACTCGTTATGGTCATTATGACTTCGTAGTGATGCCATTCGGATTAACGAATGCACCTGCTGTGTTCATGGATCTAACGAACAGAGTGTGTCGTCCATTTTTGGAAAAATTCGTTATAATCTTTATTGACGACATCCTTATTTATTCAAGAAGTGAAGAGGAACATGGCCAACATCTTCGTCAAGTTTTGCAAACTCATAGAACAGAGAAACTTTATGCGAAGTTTTCAAAGTGTGAATTGTGGATTAGGAAGGTTGAATTTCTAGGTCATGTGGTTAGTTCTGAAGGAATACACGTCGATTCTTCCAAAATTAAGGCTATTGAAAACTGGTCAGCACCCAAAACACCTATAGAAATCCGTCAATTCTTAGGTCTTGCTGGCTATTATCGCAGATTCATCCAGAATTTTTCTCGAATAGCTAAACCTCTCACCACCCTGACACAAAAGGGGGTAACTTTTAGCTGGGGAGAAAGACAAGAAACAGCATTCAAAACGCGGAAACGAGCTTTCTGTAGTGCACCGATCCTGTCCCTTCCTGAAGGAACATAGGATTTCGTAGTGTACTGTGATGCTTCTAATCAAGGACTTGGATGTGTTCTTATGCAAAGAGGAAAGGTTATATCTTATGCCTCAAGATAGTTAAAGACACATGAATTCAACTATACAACACATGACATTGAACTAGGAGCAGTAGTATTTGCTCTGAAGATCTGGAGACATTACTTATATGGCACGAAATGCACAGTATTCACGGACCATAAAAGTCTCCAGCATATCTTCAATCAGAAAGAGTTGAACATGAGACAACGACGATGGGTGGAGCTACTAAACGACTACGATTGTGAGATTCTTTATCACCCTGGTAAAGCTAACGTTGTAGCTGACGCCCTTAGCAGAAAAGAATACTCAGGACGCCGAGTAAAGTCGTTGACCATGACAATCCATTCACATCTGTCTACGCAGATTAGAGAGGCTCAACTAGAGGCCTTAAAACCTGAAAAAGTGACAGGTGAATCATTAAGAGGAATGGATAAAAACTTCAAAGTCAGGGATGATGGAGTTTATTGTTTCATGAATCGAATCTGGACACCAAAGTTCGGTGGTTACAGAGAAGTAGTCATGAATGAAGCACACAAAACTTGATACTCCATTCATCAAGGTTCAGACAAGATGTATCTGGACCTTAAGAAACTGTATTGGTGGCCTAACATGAAGGCCGAAATCGCTACCTTCGTGGGCAAGTGCCTTACTTGTGCCAAGGTCAAGGTAATATACCAAAAACCTTCAGGTTTATTACAACAACCTGAAATCCCAGAATGGAAATGGGAGCGAATTACAATGGATTTCATAACCAAGTTACCTAAGACAACGGGTGGTTATGATACTATTTGGGTAATCGTCGATAGATTAACCAAATCCGCGCACTTCTTACCAATGAAAGAGACAGACAAGATGGAGAAGCTAACAAGAATTTACCTCAAAGAAATCGTTAGACTGCATGGTGTTCCAATATCTATTATTTCCGACCGAGATAGTAGATTCACTTCTCGCTTCTAGCAGTCTTTACAAAAATCTTTGGGAACTAGGCTGGACATGAGTACAGCCTACCATCCTCAGACTGACGGACAAAGTGAGAGGACAATTCAAACTTTAGAATATATGTTGCGAGCTTGCGTGATAGACTTTAGTAAGGCATGGGATACTCATTTACCCCTTGTCGAATTCTCTTATAACAATAGTTATCACACTAGCATAAAGGCTGCTCCTTTCGAAGCTCTCTATGGCCGTAAGTGCAGATCCCCTCTGTGCTGGGCTGAAGTGGGCGATAAGCAGTTGGCTAGAAGTCAAGTTCCTGACGGTGCCCTCACTGGTCCGGAAATCATTTGCGAAACCACGGAGAAAATCCTACAAATCCGGGAGCGACTTAAAGCTTCTAGAGATAGACAGAAAAACTACGCTGACAAAAGAAGAAAACCTTTGGAGTTCCAGGTTGGTGAACGCGTCATGTTGAAGGTCTCACCCTGGAAAGGCATGATACGCATTGGAAAGCGTGACAAATTAAATCGAAGGTACATAGGACCATTCTAGATTCTTGCTAGAATCGGTCCCGTAGCTTACAAACTCCGTCTACCTCAAGAACTAAGTAATATACATCCTGTTTTCCACGTCTCAAACTTGAAAAAGTGTCTGTCCAACGAGACTCTTGTTATCCCACTTGACGAGATCGAGATCGACGAGAGCCTCAACTTCGTGGAAGAACCTGTAGAGATCATGGACCGAGAGGTCAAGCAAACGAAGCAAAGTCGTATCCCGATAGTGAAGGTTCGCTGTAATGCCAAACGAGGACCTGAATTCACTTGGGAATGCGAGGATCAAATGAAACTGAAATATCCTCATTTGTTCACTTAGTTAATTGTAGCTACTTATTTGCTTAAACTCTAATTTCATGACGAAATTCTCTCTAACGGGGGGATGATGTGACAACCCGAAATTTCTATCTTGTACAACACTTAAACTCAATCAAAGTCAGACTTGTTTTTGCTATCATTGAGCATTGTTTAGATTCTGTTCGAGTGTTCTAAGCTTAGTACATTCAACGATCGGGTGTTAGGAAATATCTGCTTGAGCCCTTTATGCATTAATTAAGCTTTAAACCCCATCTTATGGAGTTCACGGCCACACCACCATGAGTTTACGGCCGTAAACTCATGTGGGCCGTAAACTCAAGCTTTATACATGAGTCTTCATCACTTTTCCTCATTTCTCTTCCATTTCAAGTCTAGAAACCCAAGTTTTCTCTCAAGTATCATAGGATCTTCATCTTGATCTTCCAAAAACGTAAGAATTCTTTCCATTTGATTTGTTGATACTAAGCTTAATCTAGTACAACCCTTTGATTTCATCGATGAAATCATCTATTTTGGTTAGATCTTCAAGAAACACCAAGAACACACACTAGTGTTTTTGGACCTTAAACACCCTTACAAGCTTCTAATACGTAAGTACACTCCCCTTAGCTTGTTATATACTAGGAACACTTGATTTGACCATTTAAAACTAGCCTTATACAAGATAAATAGGAGTTTACGGCCATGCGGATCTCCCTTGGCCGTAAACCCTAATTAGAGGGAAAATTGTTGACCTTAAACTCCCTAAAGCTAAAGCATGGAACTAGAACACTTCCTAGATGCTTAAAAGAACTTTAAAACACATTTGGTACAAAATACCATGAGTTTAAGGCCGTAAACTCATAGGGCCGTAAACCCATGGGCCGTGAACTCATGGAAGTCTTACCAATTGGGTCGTAAACTCCAATATGAGGCCCTACAACCCTTATATGCAACCCTATGTAGTTTAACACTTCATTACAAGTGTTTTCTAGTCCCTAAGGTTGTTCCATTGCATGATTAGTTGTTATAAACACTAATTGTCTTCATATATGTGTCATTATATGTTAAATAGGATCCGTGTGTGCTCAAGTCTTCACTTAACACCTACCGTCCTATACCGATCTTTCATTCGTATCACTCACTACAGGTGAGTGCATACCCCCGTATTTTCATAGTTTTTACTGTTTTAACACGGGGGGGGGGGGTGTACAAGTCTAACACAAAGATTTTGTGTTATAATACATGATTTCAAATGGATTACAGTTATCAAAACAAATGGTTTCAAACATCTTATCAAATCAAGTGGTTTTTAAGTGATTATTTCAAAAAGACATCAAGTCACTAAAATGGATTTCAAAATATGAGACTTCTTTTAAATGTTTTATAAACTTATATTTTTCCCCAAAAACCATACTAGTATACATATATTTATATAAATAAGATTTAAGAGATTTAGGACTGACAACCCACTTTCGTTCCTTTTCCTTGTTTGGATGTGGGATTACAAGTATCCGTTGTTTGTCCAAGTGTCATTTAAATTTTAGTTATATATATTTGTATATGTACACAAGTATAAAATTTTATTCAATTAGAATCAATTATCCTTTGTAACATGTTGAGCAAAGGATTCCATTCATGAATACTCGTTATCAAATCAGAAAGTACATATAAATTATAATAGGTATAATTTATGATTCACATAACATTAATTCACGATTCAAGTATACTAGAGTACATGGTTTTACAAAAACAAAGGTTTAATTCAAAACTATTCAAGTGTATACATTTATTCAAATACATGTTAAGAGTACTAATTCAAGAACATAATATCAATCATTTACTTGAGAATGATTGGGTTTTCATAACTGTTATACATGTAACGTTATATGCTTTTATGAGACAAGTAGTACAGTTTGTATAATTCATTTTAAACAATATAGTAAAGTCCTGATATTATAACCAGAGTCTCCAGCAGGGGATCAAAACAATGGATGTATAGATCTATATTGGGATTAACAATCCCGCACTTGGACTGCTAGCTACAGTTAGTATGATCATAATAACTCATTAAAAGATATTAACAATACGTTAGTGTATAATTAACTAAACTTAAGTACATTTTCAAAGTACTAGTTTACAAGATACAGTTTACAAGATACAATTTACAAGATACAGTTTACAAGATACAATTTACAAGATACAGTTAACAAGATACAAGTTTACATAAAAATTACAAATATAGAACATTGGTTTACAAATAGAACAGTTTTATACAAATACAACTACTTTTCATATACAACAGAAAATATAGGATTTTCTGGAAACAGTTTACATATTCAAGAAATAGAAGACATTCTTACAAAGCATAAATACTTATGCACTCACTCAACTTCATGTTGATACTCTCCTTTCAAATTACTTGTATTCTCAGGGAACCAGTAGACAGGTACACCCCGAGCTTTTGAGAAGATGGAGTTATTTATGTCTTGTCTTCTTCTTTTGTACAACTATTTAGTTTCAGTATACAATGTAAAACACATGTAAATATTTATACTTTTTAATACAATGGTTGTTTGTACTTTGATTACTATATTACATGTGTTGTGATACTACAAATGAAGTCCTCCACCCCCGGACGTTTCCGCCGTCTGGTTTGAGGGTGTGACACTGAGGGAGACTTGTACTGCGGGCTCGATGGCAATCCAGATGTGAGTTGTAGGCCCGGTAGGCAATCCAGACTCACACTGTGGGCCCAGGGGTATTCCAGTCTTTAAAGTTGTGGACCCATTGCATGCTGTTCAGTTAGTTATGTTATGATGTTGCTGACATGGTTATGTGGACTGTATGTGTATCGGTATTTTGGGGGTAACTCACTAAGCTTTCGAGCTTACAGTTTCAGTTTATTGTTTCAGGTACATCAGGAGATCGTGGCAAGGCAAAGGCGTGATCGTACATCTCCTCACTTTTTACGACTTTGTTTCTGGGATACTCTGATATGATACATTTTGAAAACAAGTTTGTAATAGTTAATGGATTTGAAATGTTTTTAAAAGTTTAAATTGGCTTGAATTTTTCAGGTGTTAGAATTTTGGAATATTTGGATCCATGTTTTGAAAACCGAAATCAATTTGGATTCACTTGATTGGATCGGATCAAACCGATCCATCCAAACGAACACCCTTAGCAGGTTCTGATGGATGAGGCCCATAAGTCGAGGTTCTCCATCCATCCCGGGGCGACGAAGATGTACATAGATCTTCGACCCGATTACTGGTGTCCCTACATGAACCGGGATGTAGCTTGGTACGTAGAGAGATGCCTGACCTGCAGGAAGGTCAAGGCAGAGCACCAGAGGCCTCACGACAAGATGCAGCCGTTAGATATCCCTGTGTGGAAGTGGGAGGATATTACTATGGATTTCATCACTAAGCTTCCCAGGACCGCACATGGGGGTGATGCGATCTGGATCATCGTGGATCGGTTGACCAAGAGCACCCATTTCATACCGATCCAGCAGAGCATCTCGGCCGAGAAGTTAGCCAAGATTTATGTTCGATA
This sequence comes from Lactuca virosa, assembly GCF_052849685.1. NCBI lineage: Eukaryota > Viridiplantae > Streptophyta > Magnoliopsida > Asterales > Asteraceae > Lactuca > Lactuca virosa. The sequence goes on from NC_136428.1 coordinate 184,306,042, forward strand.
GGTAGTGGCATGTCATGGAGTGCCTGTCTCGGTGGTGTCAGACCGATATGTCCGTTTTACTTCCAGATTTTAGAAGCGGTTTCATGACGAGATGGGTACTCGTCTCCATTCCAGCATCGCTTTCCACCCCTAGACAGATGGACAGAGCGAGAGAACGATTCAGACTCGCAAGGACATACTTCGTGCATGTGTTTTGGATTTCGGTGGCAGTTGGGATACGTATCTTCCGTTGGCGGAATTTTTGTATAACAACAATTACCACACCAGTATAGACCGACCTCCCTTCGAGATTCTCTACGGGAGGAGGTGTAGGACCCCAATTTGTTGGGGTGAGGTCGGTTAGAGGGTCATGGGGAGTACGGAGGTAGTACTCAAGACCACCGAGCGGATCCAACAGGTTTGGAGCAGGCTCCATACCGCTCAGAGTCGGCAGAAGAGTTATGCCGACAAACAACGTTCAGACTTGGAGTTTCGGAAGGGCGACATGGTTCTCTTGAAGGTGTCGCCCTGGAAGGACGTCATACGATTCTGGAAGCGGAGCAAGCTGGGCCCCAGGTATATCGGCCCCTTCCGAGTCATAGCCCGATGGGCAAGGTAGCATACAGACAGGATCTTCCCGCCGAGCTCAGTTAGATCCACAACACTTTCCATGTTTCCCAGTTACGGAAGTGCTTGGTGGATGATTCAACAGTGGTACCCCTTGATGATATTCAGGTTGATGACAGCCTGAACTACATTGAGAGACTAGTGGCGATTCTAGATCGCAAGACGAAGGAGCTAAGGAACAAGTGGGTTGAGTTAGTGAAGGTGCAGTGGCAGCACCGTAAGTGTTCAGAGTGGACATGGGAGCCCGAGGAGGAGATAAGGGAGCACTATCCAGAGTTGTTTTCAGATGCAGCAGACTTCGAGGACGAAGTCTAAGACAAGCGGGGGAGAATTGTAACGCCCCATTTCTGATACGCATTTAATCTATTAAAACATTCATTTGGTAAGAGCTACTCGACGACTTGGTAGGCCTAACTCGTCGAGTAGATGCCAGCTTGGTCGCGGGGTTTAAATGGTGTGCTCGGCGAGTCGAAGCCTGGACTCGACGAATAGGTCCATCAGGAGGAAACCCTAATCTTCAGTGTTTGCACCCTATTTAAACATCATATCTGGCCTCCACCCCAGCCTCTATTACCTCCAAACCCTAATCTCGAAACCCAAATCCACCTTGAGTGATTTTGAGCTAGTTCTTGCCATTTTGAGTGTTATTGTGCTTTTTTAAGCTTGTGAAAGAATAAGAAGATAGAAGTCTCAAAGGGGAAGAAGTAGATCCAGGAGCTACACTTCATTTACTGCATTTTTTGGTAATCAAATCCCAAACATAATCCTTCTTCTCTTAGATCTATTTGTTTACATTTTATGAAGGAATTGGTTCAAGAACCTTAGCCCTTGGGATTGGGACGTCCCAAGTGATGTATATCCCAGATCTGGGGTCTGGGAAGGGTTCCATGGCATAAAGGTGCAAACTTTATGACCATGGAGACCCCATGCAAGTTTATATGCAAGAACATGGCATTTTTAGCCCTAAAAGACCATGCATGGGAGGAAAGCTCGGGACTTTATGTGTCCCACAGATGATAAGAGCCTAGATCTAGTATATTGTACTTTGGTTTATGGTGTTATGGCTTGTGGACCAAGTTTTTAGTCTTAAAGAAGTTAGGGTTTGGGTTAAACCCATTAGGAAGGACTAAGGATGGGTAAACTTGGAAACTTTACCCTTAAAAATGTATTTCCAGTATGTAGAAGGGGTTTGGAACATAGATCTGAATGGTAGGAGCTTAATCCATTGAGATGGCTCAATCAGACAGGGGAACTCTCCGAGTCCAGGGAAGGACTCGACGAGTTGAAGCGGGTTGTCCCGATTATTATGAGAACAAGAACTCGACGAGTTTGTTAAAGGACTAGACGAGTTGACTCAGTTGACCAGGAGTTTAAACATTTAAGGACTCGCCGAGTTGGGAGATAACTCGACGAGTTGGGTTGACTGGGAGTTGACCTTGACTTTGACTAGGGGTAAAATGGTCATTTTACTCTAAGAGAGGATTAGCATATTCTGATTAAGTGTTATTATGGAATTTATAGCCGGAGAGTCGCCGGAGCAGCAGACAGGGATTCCCCACTCGATTTTTCAGCAGTCAGTCTTGCGATGTGAGTTTCCTTCAGTAGGAACAGGTCTACGGCACCAAGGCCAGCCCGTATATGTGATATGTTAGTAGCTGAGTGTGAGCGGGGCCCGAATCTCATAGTAGCTTAGAGTGGGCGGGGCCCGATGCTTATAGTATTATTTTGAGTATAGATATGTGATTGTTTGGTAGATATACTTGTTGTCTGTGTGATACTTGTATGCATGTTAGTAGCGGAGTGTGGGCGGGGCCCGAATCTCCTAGACAGCGGAGTGTGGGCGGGGCCCGAATCCCTAGACAGCGGAGTGTGAGCGGGGCCTGAATCTCCTAGACAACAAAGTGTGGGCGGGGCCCGAATCGCCTAGACATCGGAGTGTAGGCGGGGCCCGAATCTCCATGAGAGTGGGTGGGGCCCGTATCTCCTAGTTGCATGATATTTGTATGGTGTGTGGTAGTTTGGGGAACTCACTAAGCTTCGTGCTTACAGTTTTCAGTTTTGGTTTCAGGTACTTCCACTAGCTAGGGGAAGGGCTCAGGATGATCGCATGACACACACCACAACTTCAGCCTGGGATGTTTAGACACTGATATTTTCATATGATTTTGATACAATATTTTGAGATACACGATTTATGGTTTTCTATATGATGATGGACGACTTATGGTTTTGAGATAAATGATTTTAAAAAGAAATTTTTAGTCTGTATTTTTGGGATGTTTCAATGTGATTGCATAAATTAGGTTAAGAAGTTGGTATATCCAATCTCACTCTAACTTCACAACTTCACACATCACAGTCACATGTAATAATATATATGCTCTTCTGATAGAAATATCACTTCACAAATTCATAATTTCATAAATCAAGAATTTATAGAAATTTTAAAAACAAAACAAATTCACAATGTAATATATAGTAAAAGAAAGATAAAAGAACGGTTCAGACCGAGACCAAGAGAAAGGGAAGGGTTTGAGGTTTCGTCAATTCGTCCTCTAGCAATGACTTTTGTCGATTCGATATAAACTTGAGAGGAGAGGTGAGACCTAGACATAGATGTGGTTGAGAGGAGTGACATTGCACATAGTATAGTATGTTTGCAAAAATAATTGTTAGCCGGAAGTTGATTGGTGAAAGTTAGAAGTTATAGTTTTTATTTATGAAAACGTGCTGTTATTTATGCAAAAATGCTCCACAAAAATAGTTGGAAGATGAAATGTAAACTTTTATTTATGTAGAGCTTTTGAAATATACAAAATGACATCTCGTCATATAGAATTTCTTTTGCTTTGCATTGAATTGGTTTGGTAGCGTGTTTTGACCCATCCCAATCTGATTTCAATCATCATAACTAATCATACAACCAATCACTAAATAGATTAGATAGATGAAAGAAGAAAAATCCTAGATCCAACATTGATTTGATAGATGAAAGAAGAAAAATCATAGATCCACCATTGATTTGAGTCAACATTGATTCGAGTCAAGATGAAGTCTTTTACTACAATTTGCCAACCAAATTAGTCGGTTTTAAATATTCAAAACCAACCAATTATTTTTAAAAAATTCAAACCGACAAAACTCTTTGATATTTACCAGATTATTCCATATAGAATACACCAAACTCTTCCATTTTGGTATAGGTGGTTGCATCCCTTGACTATGGGAAGTGTTAAAATTTCAATTTAACACTCTCATTGACGAAAAAAAATTCCACTTTAGGATCAATACTAGTCCACTATCATCAAGTCTTTGTTAGTTGTTACAGATTAGGCCCCCTAACTTTTAATTAACCAATAAAACACACCAATACATTACCGAAACACTACACAAAGCATCAAAACTTAACCACCTTTATCCACTCAAAACAACTTTTCACAAAATCAAACTAACCCTAAAAAGCATTCATTTTTTCCAGAAATGAAATCATAAAACACAATCCAATGTACAACCCTTTCTCCATCAACTTACAACTCCCTAAAGCATCCATATCTGGAAAAAGACAAAAAAAAAAAAAAAAAAAAAGACACCTACCAGTCTCATGATACCTTACCACAACTCCACAAGGCCTGGACTGGCTTTACCAACTTTGGTATATTTTTATCATCGGAAAACCCGAACACCATCGGAAAAAGCCATGAAAACCGGCATAACTTACTTCAAAGAAACTTCCGAAGCACAAATCGGAAGATCACATGGAGTACAAACGAAAGCCCTTTCTTGCAAATGTCTCAAACTTTGCTCCATACTAACTTGCACCATTTCTGCAAGCATCTTCTTCGCATTCCCAGATTGTTCATCTCCATCGATTTGCGATATTATATTACTTAATATATCCTCAAGTGTGTCAGCCTCGAGTTCCGTTCTCCGGTACGGCGATTCCCGGAGCAACCGGAGGAGGGTGTGCGCTTTTGTTCGTGACTTCGGAGTTCCTTGAACTGTAAGCTCCAAAAGTCCAGGGATTACACCTTCTTTAAGTATCGGTTCTCTGTATTTACCTCGATCGATTTGACACATAGTTAAAAGTGTTCCCACTGCGTGTTCCCGGCTCTGATGGGTCCCACTTTCGAGAACTTCAACCACCGCAAGTATTCCACCGTCTTCTGACGTCAGCGAAACTCTTCCCTCTTCGTAATCGACTAAAGTTTCTAGAAGCGAAATGCATCTTTCGGAGATTTTTGAGGTTTTTTTACAGGTTTTGAGGATGTTTGTTAATGTGGGAATCGGGTGAGATTGGAGAATTAATGAGAGATTATCGGGTTCTGTTGAGAGATTGGAGAGAGCTACAATGGCGTCCATTTTGGCTTGTGGGGAGCCGTGGTTTATGATTTTTAAGAGAAGTGGGATGACCCCAGATGCTCCCACGGCGGACTTCTTCACCGGAGATGCTGATAAAGTGACTAACGCCGCCGTTGCATGTTCTTGCATGGTTGAATTGTCGGATTGAAGAAAACCTACGATTGGTTCCAAGGCACCAGCTTCCACAATTGTAATCTTGTTGCTGAAAAAGAGATTCACGATTTTAGATATATGAATTATATAACATTATTTGTACATAACATTTTTCTCAATGATATAAGTTTTGATTCGTATATAAAAAAAAATTTATATAGTAGAAAATTAATTATGTAACTTTTTTTTTCAAGGTCGTAGAGTAAAACATTTTAAAACATAAATTATTGTTTATAAAAAAAAAATATTGTATAAGACAACTACTAAAAAAAACAATCAATTTAAGTAACCATTTGTAAAATTAAAATTTTTATGAGTTATTTTAATATTACATGTCGATAAATGTATTCATATTACTTTTGAACTTGGAAGATATTAATGGGGAGTAGGAGACCACAGACAAAGTTGTAAAAAGTTATTTTCATTATTAAATTGCTAAAACCATGAAAAACAAGCACACGTAGACCCAAGAAAATGACACCCCAAAAATACCAACCACAATTTACTTCAAGATTAATCAATCATGCAAGTTTTAAATTCTAAATTACATTAAACTAATATAATAAACCATTAGAAGAAATAAAAACCACAAAATCTTTTCAAATACTAATTCATTTAAACTTCTTCTTAACAATTTTAAAACCACCAATGAAATATCCTAGTAGGGAATCTTATGAACAAGAGAACACTGTTTGTCTAAGCATGAACATAACTACTCATAAAACTAAACACTTCGAATCAAAATCATGGGTATATTGTTTAATTTATAGAACAATATAAGGATTTTTTTTGTGATCAATAAGAACAAACACTAATTTGATTAACTGGGTCAAATTGTTTTCTTTAGTGTTAACCAATTGGAAAAAAGATTAACGATAAAACAGAGACCACAAAACACACTTTCAAAAAAGCTTTGATTCCTTTTTCTTTTTTCCAGATATTGCTGAATCAGCCAAAAAAGATGCAACGATAAGAACAGAAAACGATAGAACACAAAGTGAAGCTCATCATCATCATCATCATCAACATCATCATCATCATCATCATCATATTATTATTATCAAAGAAAAAGATGAAAGATAAACAAACATACGTTTCGTCCTTAACAGCGAGGTTAAGAAGAGCGAGCAAGGCAGCTTCGTTGGCTTCCGGTGACTGAGAACGGAGCATCGACACAAGGGGTTTAATTGCGGCGGAGAATTGTCGGCGACACCGCTGAGAAGTCTTGGTGAGTCGCCGGATCTCGTTAGCGGCTTCAATTTTGGAACAGGGGTTGGTGGGATCATCTTGGATGAGGAGAAGAAGGGTGTGGGCGACGGCGGCGGCGGTGGAGGTGGAGATGGTGAGGTGGCAGGTTTGGGAATCCATGGAGGTGAGGTGAGGTGAGGTGGTGCCACCGACGGCGAAGGGACAAGTGGTGGAGAGAGAAAATATCTAAGGAGAAATGAAGGGATTTTGTGTTTATAAAAGAAAGGGAAGAAAACGTAAGGTGAAGATGAAACGTGGGAAGCATGGCGTGGCGTTAAGCAACAGTTACTTTCAACTCAAATTTTAATTTTCTCGTTTTGTAATTGTGAATTTAGACAAAATTATATATGTAGTTTATTTGTTTGAAAAAATTGCAATTTTATTCAAAGTTTATATTTGTTTACATGTGTAACAAGTGTTTTAACCTTGTGCGTTGTAACGATATCAACTATTTTTTGAAATCATTTTTTTATACAAATAGAAAATGTAATTTTCTTTTATATAATTAATGATCATTAATTTTATTACATGTATCGTTTTTGTAACTCATTTTCATATTAACCATTTTTGTATCTATTTCTTATAGAGACTATTTTTATAATTATAGTTTTATCTCATGGGTGATTGTTTGTGTAATTTTATTTTTCTCACACTCAATGACCTTTTTTTTCTATTTGAAACACATGGACCATTTATGTAATTTTGTTACGTATAGACAATTTTCTTTAATTTTGTCTTACACAAAATTACCTTTTATGTTATATTGTCTTACATAGGGACCATTTATATAACTTCATTACACATGGATCTTATTTATGTAACTTTTATAGCAACCATTTTTATAACTTCATCTAGAAAGACCATTTTTGTAATTTTATTTTAGATGATAATCGTTTCTATAATTTTGTTACCCATAGACTATTTATGTAATTCTTTTTCTCATAGGGGCAATTTATGTCATTTTGTCATTTGAAACATAGTGTTGTACTTTTTTTTCGGTGACCGTTTATGTCTATTTGAAAACTATAGGGACTAAAAATACAATTCATAGAAAAACACCATAGCTTGGTATATGATGATGCTTCAATTTTATATTATTTTTATGAAATGGGAAGAAATGTTTGAAATTGCTCCATGATCCGAGTGAGGAACAAACAAAGCTTACCAACACTTATACACATACGTGGGAGTCTTCAAAACCACCTATACAAAAATTTATGATAGTGGATTTAGATATCTGAATCCGTATCCGAAATTCTAATATCCAAATTTTCGGATACGGATTCAGATACCTAAATCGGATATCCAAAATTTAATTTCTTTTATTATATGCAATAACCAAACATAGATTGATGGTTATTAACCAAAAAATAAGATGTTAATCATGTTTAACAATTGAGAAAAAGGCATTAATTAAGCACATGTCATTCTTTATCCAAAAGAAAGAAAATTACTATCAGCTTCTTAAGATAAACTATTTGAAAAAACTACAAGTCATCAGTGTAATGTCAGTAAAATAAATAAATGTGTAACTTAATCTTGATATTAACAAATGGCATCGGGGTGGTGGTGGTGTCGATGATGGCGACGGTGGTGGTGACAGGCGGTGGTGGGCGCGGCGGCGGGGGGCAGTGGTGGTGTCGATGATGGCGACGGTGGTGGTGAAAGGAGGTGGTGGTGACAGTGACAATTATGGCAGTAGTGGTGATGGCGACGGTGATGGTGGTAGTGCGAAGTGGTGGTGATGATGGTGATGGTAAGTGGGTGATTGTGGTAGTGGTGTTGGGCAAGTGGGTGTATGTGTGTGTCTTTGTGGGTGTGTGGGGGGTGTGTGATTTGGTGTTGTATGGGTGTGTTTCTGTGTGTGTGTTTGTAGGGGTCGGGTGGGTGTAGGTGTGTGTTTGTGGGTGTGTGGGTGTAGGTATGCGTTTGTGGGTGTGTGTGTTTATGGGGGTGGGGGTGTGTGTTTGTGGGGGTGTGGGTGTGGGTATTGGAGTGGGTGTAGGTGTGTGTGGGTGTGTGTGTGTGTGTGTGTGTTTTTGTGGGGATGGATGTGTATGTGTGTATGTGTGTGTGTGTGTGGGGGGGGGGGGGGGTTGGGAGTGGATGGGTGTTGGTAGGTAGGGGTGTAGTGGGTTGGGGGTGTTAAGGTGAGGGTAGGTAGAGGTGGGTGGGAGTGGGAGTGGGTGTGTTTATATTTTAGAAAATTTTGGAAAACAATGATTATGGGTTTTCCAAGAATTTCCAATTTCTTTGTAATCTTTGAAAATGGAAAATTTTCATTTTCTGTAAAAAAATTTAGAAAAATACAAGAACTAAAAGCGTTTTCAAAATTCAAATTTTTTTTGGAAATTTTTTCGGGAAAACGACCTATTTTTCGGCAACTAAACTCAACCTAAATCTTTAATTTTGAGTTTTTATATTAGAAGAATACAAAATGAAATTGCATAACGTAAATAAATAATATAAATATTTTTTAAATTATCAGATATTTTGATATCTGAAATATTCGAAATTTTATAAAATAGCTATCCGTATTCGAATCCGAAAAACCAAATATCCAAAAATCTGGATATCCGAAATTTCGGATATTTTCGAATCAAATTTTTGGATTTTTGGATCAGATGTTCGAATTTTGATATTTTTGAACACCCCTACATATATGAGATACTTTGAATTTTGTTTATTCCTACACAACCTAAAAATCTTGACCCACTTATTGCGGTTATCTTTTAGGAGTGTCAAAAATACATTAGCTTCTTGATCTATGTAAAATATATATATTTTTTTCTTTTTATTTTTAAGTTATATATATATATATATATATATATATATATATATATATATATATATATATATTATTTATTTGTTTAATCATTTTTACTATTTCTTAATCAATTTTATTAAAATATGTGGGACCTCAAATCCTACCCTCACTTTCCTTGTTTTCTTCGTTACTATTCCTCACTAACGACTTCATCTCTGATGATTTCATTTCTGTCGTAGACCATCATTTCTAACGTCTTCTTCATCACCCTTCCTTACATATTCGTCTTCAACTACATCTACATTCATTTTTGCGACTCTATTTTCACTTGAAACCTATAAACATATTCATCAAACATCAAAATAAACGAAAATCTTATGAAATTTAACAAAAATACACAAGGAATTCTACCGACATGTTAATTAAAATATGAAGTATGAAAACAAATAATGAATTCGAATATGATCATTAGTAGTTTGTGAAAATTTTAGTACTACATCACGTTCTATTCTTTTTAAGCCCTAAAATTCATTCCTAGTAGTTTTTTTGAACAACGAAATTTTATAAAAAAACAACACTAGTAGTGCAAAATCTGTGGAGGGTATGACGAAGAAGAGAGCTGCCGACAGGACCGAGGTCAGTGAAAAGAGGAAGGTTGAGGAAGCATAACAACAAGAAGAAGAAAAAAATTTCGAAGTCAAGCAACAAGTCTGGGAGCAGCCAAGAAGGGAAGTGGTGCGACTAGTGCAAAAGGAAGCATTTCGGCGATTGCGTCATCTGCTTCAAGTGCAAGAAGCCCGGGCATACTTCTATAAATTGCCCAGTAAAAGAAAAAGTTTGTCTCAATTGTGGAGAGGGGGGCACATTAAGGCATAGTGCCTAAAGGTTGAGAAACCTAACCCAAGGATCATGCCACCAAAGCCCAAGGGTCGAAGCTATCAGATGACCCTTAATGAAGCAAATGAAGAGACCGATGTTGCTTCAGGTACATTCTTAGTTAATCAAATTTCTGCAAATACATTATTCGATTCTGGAGCAGATCATTCATTTATATCGCATGAATTTGGTAGGAAACTTATATTATCACCACTTAGACTAAATACCCATATCTTAGTAGAAGCAACGGGTGGTAGGAATGTATCTGTTAGCAATAGGTTAGAGGCCATAACTATCGACTTGAATGGAAAAAAATTTCGTCGAGAGCTTTTGCCTTTTGAGTTGAGTGAGTTCGACGTAATTCTCGACATGGATCGGTTAGGAGAAAACTACCCAGACATCCTATGTGGAAGGAAGATGGTGCGTATTAATCCCCCTGGGAGAGAGCCATTTATAGTTTACGGTGATAAGAGTAGAGTAAAGTCTGAAATCATTACAATGATGAAAGCCAGAAAATGCCTAGTTAAGGGACGCACAACATTTTTAGCATACGTGATAGATGCGAAGAAGGAGAAGAAGGCAATGACTAATATACCTATGGTGCGAGATTTTCATGAGGTATTCCCCGATGAATTACCTTGATTACCACCATAGAGACAGGTAGAATTCATGATCGACTTATTACCAGTCACGACGCCAATTACGAAAGCACCGTATCGTTTAGCACATACAGAGATGAAATAATTAATGACACAACTCCAGGAGTTGTTAGAAAAAAGTTTCATAAGACCTAGTTCATCACCCTGGGGAGCTCCAATATTGTTCGTAAAGAATAAGGATGGTAAAATGAGAATGTGCATTGATTATAGAGAGCTAAACAAAGCTACGATCAAGAATAGGTATCCTTTACCTAAGACAGATGACTTGTTCGATCAGTTGTAGGGAGCAACCGTTTTCTCCAAGATTGATCTCAGGTCAGGCTATCATCAGTTAAAGATTAGAGAGCAAGACATTGAGAATACAACCTCTAGAATAAGGTATGGGCACTATAAATTCTTTGTTATTTCATTTGGACTAACAAATGCTCCAACAACATTCATGGACCTGATGCATCGAGTTTGTAATCCTTTTCTTGATAAATCAGTAATAGTGTTCATTGATGATATCTTGATTTACTCCAAGAACAATCAAGATCATGGTAAACACCTCTGAGAAGTACTAGAAGTCCTAAAGAGGGAGAAGCTTTATGAAAAGTTCTCCAAGTGCGACTTTTGGATATGGGAGATATAATTCTTGGGTCATATGGTTAATCGGGAAGGCATTATGGTTGGCCCAACAAAGATAGAAGTTGTGATGAAATGGGAGACGCCAAAGAGTCCGACAAAAAATCATAGTTTTCTAGGATTGGCGGGTTACTATCGAATATTCATCCAAAATGTTTCTTCTATCGTAGATCCATTGACAGCCCTAACCAAAGAGGGAGTTATCTATATTTGGAGCGAGAAGCACGAAAAATTTGTTGGTGAATTGAAGAAGAGGTTGTGTGAAGCACCAATCCTCGTCCTACCAGAAGGAACTGATGACTTTGCGGTTTTAAGTGACGCTTCTAAGATTGCATTGGCATGTGTCCTTACCCAAAGAGACAAAGTAGTATCTTACGCCTCGAGATAATTGAAGCACCACGAGCATAATTATGTGATTCGTGATCTAGAGCTTGCAGTAGTGGTTTTTGCCTTAAAGATATGAAGACATTATCTTTATGGAACCAAATGCAAACTATGTACGGATCATAAAAGCCTTCAATATCTCTTTGCTCATAAAGAATTGAACATGAAACAAAGGCGATGGATAGAGTTACTCAAGGACTACAATTGCGAGATACTTTACCACTTTGATAAAGCAAATATCATAGTTGACGCCTTAAGTAGAAAGGTGATTCGGAAAGGGAAAAGAGCTAGATCGTTGAAGATTGAAGTGATCTCAAAGATTGTGGAAAAGATCAAGGAAGCTCATACAAGGGCTCTGGCAGAAGGTGATAAGAAGGAAGTGTTGGGTTTTGTATACTACAACATACTATGGTGCACATACAACCCTAATTGCTTTGGATCTATGTTTTCTACAATTATACATGCAATATTGTTTCCAAAGCATTAAGCCTACAACTAGCATACAATTGACATAAACAACATAGAATTGAGTTATGGAATTACCTCTTTGTTGTAGCTTGTAGTTTTGGCCTTTAAGAACTTAGCACCTCAAATGTGATGCCTCAAATGGTTCACAAACACCATGAACAAAGGAGGACTTGAGAGAGAGGCTACTTAGCACACAAAATCGTTTATCACCCTTCTTAGAATGCATGGGGCCGATTTTGGTGACTATGGGTTCCTTTTATAGTGTGGAAAAGTCTAGGGTTACATCCATGCAAACCCTAATTCACATGACCCTTCATATTACTTAGGCTCCATGGGTTAAACCTCCATGGACTATCCATGGACTATCATAATGGTTTAGCCCATCCTAAATAACCATGGATCATTGGCCCACACTATAAGAATCATTGATTTAATTAATCAGTCCCCGTATATTTAATTAGTTTCTTTTGATCACTAAATTAATTCCAAATTAATTCTTGATCAATACTAATTAAATAATATGATTTCATATTAATATATTAGAACTTATAATATATTAATAAATCACAAATAACCTCTTCTCAAAAGTCCATCCTATCAAATTGCTCTTGTGAAGGCAACCCAAATGGACCATGCTACTACCGGGTCAAGTATATATTAACTATAGTTATGGCCTTAGACACCTAATCCAACAGTCTCCTACTTGGATAAGTATAATAACTATTATTGCAAGTACGACTCCACAACCCGACTAGCAATCATAGCTCTTAAAAGCCGCTGTCGAACTCTGACCTAGTCAATGACGCGTCCATTAGATAAGGGATCATATATTCCTCCATTCTACAAGATATCGTATGAACTGAGACATGAATTATAATCACTCTCTCTGTCCATATGTTGTTTCCCGATTTTCGATTTATGACGACCGACTAATTGTACAAATCAAATCAGTCCAGGCTTGGCCAAGCGCTTAGGGTGTCATCACTAAATCATCGAGGGGCCCACATATATCGCTTTTATCCCTCTAAGGGTAAAAGGAATGGATAAAATTCGACTCATATGCTTGCTATATTTACTCACCAAATCACACACAACAATGCGTTTTATAACACCAAGTTACCGGTGCGTTTAGGCATCATCAATGTGCAACCGATTTGTAAGCTACAACTCACACGTCTATGTTTTAAGAATATAAGATATTATCATCTCACAATCACCCGTGATAAAATCCATGAAGTAATTCAGATGAGCGTGGGTTTAATCCAATACTCGAATCTTATTCTAGGAGTACTCATGAACACTGCAGCAAACTTGTGTTATGTCTAAATTACCTAGACAATCTACAGTCAGATTCATGAAAGTCTTGCCTCAATACCTACTTCCAAAGTATGATCGACTGTGGATAGTTTGAATAACCTAGTTATTCGGGAAGTCAAAACATGCAAAGTGAAACACAAGAATAATCGAATCCAATATGGTCTCAGAACTTATGGATATAAATAAAACTCCTTTTATTTAATCACCATATTGATTACACATTATTCATTGTATAATGTTTCGATTAATCAACTTAATACTTGAATTAAAAAAATAGTTATGCCATGCTCCAAGCATGCACACTACGTTTGCCTATGGTCCTCTCTTTGTGAAATAGATCAATTGACAACATTTCAATGATGCTCATTTCACAATTCCAAATCCTTATAGTAAGTGTAAGAATACCAAATTCTTGCCATTTACTATAATCTGTTATATTCGAAACTTAAATGCAATAATCCTTTTGTAATGTCAATGCACAAAGGTCGCAAAGACTATGCCAATGATATTACAAAGTATTCCTTTTGGACATTGGTTACTGAACCAATTCCATGGAAGAGAAGTCTCATATTCAAAGTACATTCCTTTAAACATCCTTCTTGCATTAAGGTTTCTAATCTTACACATATTTTATGATTAACTTCCACTTATGGAAAATTTCCAAAACTCCATATGACTAGAACTTCTGAAAAACAGTTACCTCTTCTCAGAACTTGTCAATATGGACCTTCCAAAACTTATACTATACTTCCAACTGTCCATAAGCAACCAATCTTTGGTAAACCTCAGATTGTCCTCGACAATTGCTTAACCATTTTAGTCATATCTCGTTCTAGTCCCTTTTCCCTCTTAATGCCCTAGGCATTTGGAAAATTAGAACATATTAATATTATAGCATATGCAATCGATCCTATACCCGAAGCATATGGGATACGACTCATAATGTCTTACATAAAGACATGATACTTTACCAGTCTTTCGCTATAATATTTCCACATATAGAATTTCCTTATGTTGAATCATTTCAACATAACATTCACATATTTCCATGACTAAATTCGATTAAAATCTCAATCTAAGCTTTTAGATTTGAAATGAAGTATGAATTCCTCTCCCATAATTATAGCAAAACAACTTTTCAAACCCTGCAACTTTGCGAATTGAAACTTTTGTTTTCTATAATTAACATTGCTAACTCGCAACACTTACCATAATAATTATGCTCCCACTAGCATAATAATTACATTCTAATTAGCATAACACTTTTGTCCCAATAGCTTTGACATGTACTCGAAAATCAGTTGGACTTCTAGAAATCAATACTTATTGACTTTCTTACCAAAGTTCAGATTTCTGATACAAGATGCTTTGATAAGACTTTATCTAGGCTTCTCAAATTCATACACTTTTCCTTAGATAGCTCACATGTGTGTCTAAACAATTTTAGAAGTTACAGAAATAAGTCCCAAATGTTTAGACCTTTTTCCATTTCTCACAATTCGAACTATGAAGAGGGATGCCGTAATCATAATCGAATTTGATAATGCAAATATCACAATTGCTAACTATTTAAAATTCACTTAGTGAAAGCGTTTCCTCACAATCATTTTCATGAATTGGAGAGAAACCTTATGACACTTAGATTTTATGGTGTATGTGTTCCTATCCATGTGAATTTGTCATAACCATAGTCACAAGACAAGGTTAGTGACAAATTCAAACTCATATGGACCGAACCTGTTCAATCTTAATTTCTTGCCACCTGACAGCTCAAGGGCCTACCATTGCTTCCAAGTTGTTATGGAAACAGTTGATAACTCATAGAACTAACATGCATAGTCAACTTTAACTGGAATGGGCACATAAACAAGAATATGCTAACACGATAGGTTACAAACCTCAAGTCATGTGCTGGTGATTAACAATATGTTTACTCTTGATTAGTTCTTGAAACTCTTCAAGATCCTTAAGACTCCCACTGTCCTCTTGACATATAAGATTCTCTTGTCAAGAAACATTCCTTGACAAACAAATATACAAGAGTTAGTGCAGTTTCTTATCAAGACAAACACTTCACACAATTGGCCTTAGTTGGTCTTTGTTTTATCCAAAACATCACAACTTACCAATTTCAAATGTACAAGAGTATAAAACATTTTACTCTACATTTGATAAGTGTTATAAACCTTTCTTAAGATTATGTCACTCTAAGACTTGATTTTGGAACGAAGTATGATTTATTTTCTTGGTTTAACCATTTTTACAATTCACGATTCCTCTTCTTAGCCATACAAATGCACTAAGATGTCCTTAGAGGATCAATTGTGATATGGTTTCATAATCACTAGGATAATCATAAAACACGATACTCAAGTACTCTCCCTTCTTCTCATATTGGAAAAACTTTTATCTTTCTGCCTAATTTGATTTTTCTTATTCGTTCTACCACACATTGAAACTTTTTCAATGATTCAGAATTACACTTAATCTTGTAAGTATAACCATATTTACTAAACTTTAGTAAATCATAACGAATAGTCTTATCGTTCTTTGTGGTGGATCTGATCAACGCACAACCAAGTGTACCCGATCCCCTAGTCCTTCACTTCACTCACATATGCATGTGAACAAGAAATTAGTCTTAATTTCCCAAAGATGAAGTTCCCATTCATCACACAATCCAAGTTGCATGATTCCAAGTTTCTATCCAACTGAAACTTGGGTGATGAGAATCTTTCTTATTTGGTAAATTATGACACTACCACAAACGAAAGAATAAAATCCATTTCCAATATTGCTATCAATGGAAACATATAAACAACAATTTTCACAAATGTCATTATAAGGAAACTTAAAATTAAATAAAATCAAAATTTATTTATTAAAATTGCGGAAAACTTTTCCTTACAATGAAAATACATATGAAAACTATGTTGTTATCTATTCTTAAGCAATCTATCATAACTATTAAGCAGCAACTCAAAATTCTGATCATCGAACCATGCGATCGAAATCCATCTCTTCACGATCAGAATCAGCTTACTCTTCCTTTAAGCTTCCTTTATTTTCTTTGATCCTACAAAACATCAAAATGTAATTACATTACATCATGTATTAAGAATCTCCAAATAGGAACTTAATAGAGTTGGATAATGGACTTACCTGAAGTAGAGTCAAACTTTTTGACTTTACCATCCTTGCGATCTTTGAGGTAAATATGGCAGCTTCGCAACCAATGCCCCTTCTATTGGCAATAGAAACATATGGACTCTGTGGGAATGGTACATGGGACTATCTCAGACTTAGCCTTTCTCTTTAGCATTTGGTCACATCACTTGACTATGGTCGATCCCTTTCCATTGGGAAGTAAAAGCTTTTCTGGACTTCCAATGTTGCCATTGTCAATGTCCATGGAAGTTTGGGGAGTAGATCTTCCAATCAAATTTGCTTTACCAGTACGCCAAATCATTGCCGATTCAGCAGCAACAAGCAAATAGGTAAGATTGATAAGGGTCATGTCGTGATCTGTTATATAGTAGTCCTTAATGAACTCACTATACGACTCAGGGAGTGACTGAAGAACCAAATCAATAGCCAGCTTCCTTGAGAAATCGACTCCTAACATTCCCAGCCTATCAATGTGTGACTTCATCTCCAAGACATGTGCACACACCGACCTTCCATCTTGGTGTTTGCTAGCCAATAGGGCTTGAGTGACCTTGAACTTTTCAAGTCTTTGAACGTGTGGGTTAGGGAGAATTTGTCACACCCCCGGACCAGACGGCGGAAACGTCCGGAGGCGGGTGACTTCATTGTGCAGTATCATAACAATTGAATATAAATGAAACATAGCAAATCCAAACATCATACTTTGAGATAACAAACTTACATTGTTTACATATTGTATTTGTTCTTCAAATTTCACAAAAGAGACATAAGTAAATAAATTCCAAACTACAACAAAATAATCCTGAATCCGCGTCCCTTTAACCTGCTTACCGATGTCCTGAGAATTCAAGTCGTTTTGAAAAGCGTCAACTAAAAAGTTGGTGAGTTCATAAGCATTTTCGTATAAAACTGGTGATAGTTTAGAAATCCAGAAAATTCTAGTGTTTTCTTGTCAAAACAGTTGTAAGTCTTGTTTCCTATCTAGTATAGTTGCATGTGTGTGTTTTAGTTTATCATCTTTCGAAATTGTGAAATCATTTTCTCCAGAAAATCCTATACTTTTTTGTATAAAATAATCGTAAGTTCTGTTTCCAATTGAGTATACTTGCATATGTGTGTGTTAGTTTATCGTTTTTGAAATGGTATACAATCGTTTTCCCCAGAAAATCCTATATTTTCTAATGTGTAAAATAGTAGTATTAAAACCCTAATACTTGTGTGGTATAAACTTCATTTAAATTATCCAAACAATCGTGGTTATAGTCGAAAGGTGTATCTTATGTGTATTTCTAAACAATTCACTGTTATATTCTAAGTGAGTCGTTATAACCATACTAATATGACGGAGGCCTGTCTTGGCGTTTCTCAGGCGCCCGCATTTGTTTAAAGACATTTGTCACCCTAGAATGGCCAATCTAGCTGTAGCGAATAGCGAAGGTGCGGGGTGTCAACCTCGTATAGATCTATATGTGAGAACAAGATCGATGCGCAGGGACAAGGTTTGAAAACTCAAACCTTGAGTGAATGCTTAAGATCAATGTCTGCTTGCTAATGGATGTTCAAGTCGAGACTGCAGTGACCAGTCAAGTCTTAGATAAGCAGTTCAACAAATGATCAAGACATTGATTGAGGACAAATAGTCAATGATCAAGGTAAAGTTAATAAATGAAGAACAAGAAGAATGTTTTAAATATGATAAGAGTAAATGCCAAGAGTGAGTGAAGGATCCGTTTTTTACTTGTATTGAATGCTTCCTTTATATAGGAGAGAATGTTACATCGAATTAACTAAGTAACTTACATAGGACCGGACAATAGAACTATTTCTGACATTCTGATTGTCTAATATAACAAAAGGCTGAGTCCTATGAAACGTTACATCAATACAAGGATAATTAATGACAAAAGACAAAATAGCGTTCTTCCGGATCAACATACATTCCGAACGTGAAGGTCACTTCGGAATGTGTTCCTCTTCATAATACTCCACCTCTTCTTCTCTTCAGCTCCGGACAGGTTCCGGAGCACTTTTCCCTTCGGAACCAACACACTTCAGAATATGTACTTAGGATTGCTAGAGGTTCACTTTCAGGTTCCAACAATCTCCCCCTAAGTGAACTTAGCAATCCATCGAGCTATTAAATTTTCTTCCTTGATGAAGGTGTAGGCTCGGAACAACCATTCGCAGACTTCAATGTACCATGCTAGCTGACTTACAAAGTTCACCTTAACATGTTCCGGAGCATCAGACTTGGATGCGAGCGACATAAACTTCTTTAGAGCTTTGGAAGGAACCAGGTGTTTGTCAAGAACTCGGAAGCAGTCCTTCTTGTTGGTTTTCCTGGTAGTGTAGACACACCCTAGAACAGGCTCTTCAATAGGACCATCAGCAAGGAGTTCAACTTCCGGAAGGATGAAGTCGATTTTAGGAACAAGTTGCTCAGTTCCGTAAAGATGTGTAAGCTCAAAATCTCTTCGGCTGAACTCGGCAACGTAATCTTTCAAGAAGCTTAATGCAACATGATAGGCTCCCATACTAAGGCCATCCTTCTGATTTTCTCTGAAGTAGGCAGCCAAGGTGAGAATGTCATTTGGATTCATAGAGGGGATATCCCAATCAGTGACAGTTAGTTGAGTAGGTTTGTTCCGGAGGATGTGAAAACGGAACAACGGACAGTTAAGGTCAAACTTTGTCTGGATTTTTCTTCCGAAGCCCTTGACCTGAGTAATCTTCTTCTTCGACCATACTTCCTTGAAGGGAAATGCGTTCTTAGAGTAGAAAGTATCAAGTCTTTCTCTTTCTGTTCGGATGATCATTTCCGGAGGATCTGTGGGATGAAGTGGAGCGAACTTGGTGTAATACTTGCTGAAAGGAGAGAGAGGAAGATCGAGTTGATCGTGATCACCGGTGGGAAGATCATAGTACATGACTGGGATGATTTCGTGACTCTGGAGGATGCCTTCGCGGCAAAGAGGAGATATCCCACGCATTGGGTCAGGATTATCTTTTAGAGCCTGAATCCTGATGCTTTCTTCAAGAGCTTGACTGATTTCCTCCTGAGACCAGCCATGTTTTTGTTTGAGTGGAGGTCCGGAGTGCAAAGCCTGTTGTTCGGCTGTCATTGGTTTATTCCCTTTTGCTCATTGAAGCGTAGCAATGGCACGCTTCATATTCTCATCGATCGAGAATTCCGGAGTGGGATTTGGAAGAGGTTCTTCCGGAATGTCATCAGGGGTCCGGAGAGGAGAGGCCTGGTCGATCGGAGCAATTTTTGGTTCCGGAATAGGAGTGGGAGACAGCACAGAAGGAGTGGCTCGGAAGGCTTGAGCTGTAAGAACTGATTTTTCCTTAGCCATTTTGACAGCCATATCAAAAGCTTCCGGAAGAGAGGATAGCCAAGAGACTGCGGACCAGATTCTCTTTTGTTCTTCAGTTAATTCCTTCGGAATGGTCAGCTTTGGAGCTTGAAGACCAAGAACTCCTTTGGGAGCTTCATCCGGAATATATACTTCATCATCTTCGCTTCCTTCAGTGATTCCCAGGATTTCGGAGAAGATTTGAACGTCTTCATCTTCAGAATCCAGGTCCTCATGTCGGAGTGTAAATTACGAGGTTGGTTTCCATCTTCTGCTTGGGCCTTCTCCCCCTCTTGCATCGGTGAATTTTGAGACCGGTGCAAGCGTCAAGTCTTCCTTGATATCATCAAGTTTGGAGAAAACCTTCTGAAGACCTGTGGAAAGTTGAAGAGTGAGGGTGTCATAGGCTTCGGCAGTGGGAGCTTATTTGGAGAGATGCTTGAATGTGATGCCGAGGATGGCAATCATCTCATCAAACTTCCTGTTCGGAACATCAACAATGTTCCAAGTTGAGCGCAGGAGTTTGATGAGGACTTGTTGAATGATGAGGTTCATCTCATCCTTTTGCTTAATTTCCTTTTCAAGCCTCTGGATTTGTTTCTCATGGCGAACATGGGTCTGCTTAATCAGGTCATTGGTAGCAGCCACCAAGTCGTCGTGGACTTTGAGCATGGAAGTGATGGTGTTGAGGTAGTGATCAACCAGAATTTCGTATTTGGTGTCGAGTTCTTCCATAGAGTGCTTGAGCCGGAGTGAGATCAATTTATCTAGTTGAGCTTCACGTTCAGCAACCGATGGTCCGAACTGTTGGGAGAGAGATTGGAGAATAGCATCAAGTTTGTCATTAAGTCCGGAGACTTTTTGATCCAATTTTGATTTGAGCTCAGTTACAGATGATTCCACTGATGACACTTTCTCCATGGTGTCAGAGACATTGTTGCAGATTTCGAGAGGGGCGAAGGGGTCAACATAATCACCAACAGAGGATTCCGAATCGGAATCAGATTGTTGCGGAGGAGACTGGTGTGAGAAAGGATTAATGAAGGGACCCGGTTTGGTGGTAGCATCGTCTTCTTGAAATTTGAAGGATGAGCCTCCGTCCGGAGTGGTGGAGGATGAGGATCCGAATTCATAGGCAGACTTAGAAGCGGATGGCTTTGATTGAAAGTGAGCAGAAGCCTTGAAGGTGAGTTCTGGAATGATCCTTGCTTCATCGTCCATCATTACTTCTTCAGATATTTCGACGTCCGGATCAGTTGTGAAAACTCCTTGATGAGTAGTTATAGGTGGTTGTTCAGAAGTAAGCTCAGCATCTGCATCTGCGTCAGTGGGAGGAACATAGGGCATGTTGCTCTGAATGGCCCTGTTCCTCATGGAAATGAGAGTTGATTCCACTTGAGCTCGAGTAAGGTCCGGACGCCGAGATGAGGCCCTGTTAACATAATCTTCCCAAAGAGGATCATTAGTACCTGGTCGTCCTGTACGCCTTCCGGGTATCAGACCAGTTGTGGCATCGGAAGTTGGAGAGACTGCTCCTTTTTCCGGATGCTTGGGGTCCGGAAGAACGGTTCCGGAGTGTGTGCGTGTGGAAGAGATAATGGGAATATCAAATTTGACACATGAGTTTGTTCCAGGGGGCTGCAAGGAACTTTGTTCAACACCGGCATCACCCTTTTGGGAGGGTGAGGGTGGATGATGTGTAGACTCCCCGTGAGTGTGTGCTTGTGATGTTGAAACATTGAGGGGTGCCTCAGATGAGTGGGTAGGAGGGGTGTGCGGACGGCCAGAATCAGCCGGAATGTCATGGGTGCCCTCCTGTTGAGAGGGGGCACTGACTTTGGTTTTCTTTTTGGCCTTAGGCTTGGTAGGAGAAGCCTTTCGTTTGGCTGTTTTTTTGATTTTAGGTCCGGACTTAGCGAGATCGGCCTCTTCCGAAGTAGGCTCAACAGAGACCGGGGCAGGTTGTGTTGGGTCGAACACAATCGAAGACTCGAGATGTTGTTTTAAATAGGGAGAGTCGGAAGGAATGATGGCCAAAATGTTGTCCGGAAGGCGTCTGACCGGACCAAAAGATGATTAGTCCGGAATTCTATATGCCTTAACTATTTTAAAAGAGACACATACCTCCGGAGGAATGGTGCTAACCGGAATTGGTACTTTGAGCTCCTTGAAGATTTGTTGAATCGTCAAAATCTAGGGCTTGAAATTTCGTTCGGCTTCCTCTTGATGGCGAACTTGCAGAAGTCTTTCCACAAGACTTCAGGAAGATCTACAGGATTATTACGTCCGGAGTAAATGCTGAAGACTACATTCAGCCAATCCTTGCTCAAGGTATCAGTACCTCCATGCTTTCCAGATAACCCACGGATAATGAGATGCATAAGAATAGTCCAAAGCCCATAAACAACGGTTTTCTTGAAATCCTTCGCCTTGAAGTCTTGTGTGTAGCCAATGAAGTTTAGAAACGTCTGAAACTCTTCAGCCGTTGGTTCAACAACTTCGAAACCTATAGGATTAGGTGTGATACCAATCGCCTTGAGAAAGGTCGATTTGTAGATAAGAATGGTGCGATTACCAACAATGGTGGTTAACAGAACTCCATCTTCTAGTTTGATGCTTGTGAATGCGCGATGAAGATGATTGAGTGGGAGTGGAGGATCAGGAATTTTGGTAAGTGGAATAGAGAGAGGATGATTTGCAATGAACTCAATCATTATCCTGATCGATTCATCGGAGTCTAGAGGATTTAGGGAGAACAGTTGGGTTGTATCTCTAAGAAAGGGTTCTTGATCGGCAGAAGAGGATGAGCCCTTTGATCCTTTTGTTGATTTCTTCCTTGCAATTGATTTCTTGGGAGTTGATGCAGTTTGAGTTAGGTTCTTTGAAGACTCCATTGTTGAAGAATGATGAAAGCTTGATGAACACGAAGAACAGTTAGAGATTTTTGAGGTTTGAGAGTTGAGAGAGCGTAAAGAGGTAAAAGGGAATTTGAAAGGGTATTTATACCCATTTTGTTCAGAAAACCATTAAAAGAGGTAAAAGGGAAGATGGGTCGGGTTGAAAAAGGTAACGATGAGGATCCGAGATCAAATGGGTCGCATTGAATGAATTTGTACCTTTTTAGGATTGATGGGACAGGAAGGCGAAAGGTTGAATTGTTCAAAGCTTAAAATGGAAATGTTAACCGGCGATTCGATGTTTGCTTTTAGGAAACGTGCAATCGTAGCACGGGAATCAAGGTTGATAGGATAAGAATTCCCAGAAGTAACCATTGTGGATGGTTCGTCTTAAAAC
This sequence comes from Lactuca virosa, assembly GCF_052849685.1. Taxonomy (NCBI): domain Eukaryota; kingdom Viridiplantae; phylum Streptophyta; class Magnoliopsida; order Asterales; family Asteraceae; genus Lactuca; species Lactuca virosa. The sequence continues at coordinate 184,329,321 of NC_136428.1, forward strand.
CCTTTGGTATTCAGGATGAGTGAGTCCGAAATGGTTATGATCCGGTAGGTACATTGATGAGTTCTGAATATCTTCTTTTGAGACAGTTTTGGAGAGAGAAATAGTCCGGAGCAAGATTTGAGATTCCGGAGCAATTTAAAAATTCAGTAGCAGATTTGAGAAATTTCCGGAGCTGTTTGAAATTCCGGAGCAAATTTGAAAAATTTCCGGAGCAGTTTGAAATTCCGGAGCAAATTTGAAATTCCGGAGCAGATTTCCTTTTTAAGATTCCGGAGCAGATAATTTGATGTTCCGGAGCAAAAGCATTTTTGAGATTCGAAGAAACTTTCAGAAAAAGATTTAGGAGACATTCCGGAACAAGAGTTGAGAAAACTTCTGGAGATGGTTTTGAGAGAAATTTCGAAGTACAGAGAAAATTACCTTTTCGGAGTGGAATTCCGGAATGCCATTATGAAGTGAGTTCCGAAATAAAGATTCGGAAGAGGGTTTGAACTTGATATTCGTGATGAATATGATGAACTGTACAGCTTAAAACTCAAGGGGTAATCAGAAATAAAGACAAGTAAAATGATCCTATGTATTTAGAGAGAAGATAGTCCGAAGTAAAAAATAATTGAGTTCAGAGCAAGTTTTCTTCTGAATACTTCTATCAAAGAGAACATGTCTCATGAAAGAATTGAGGATCAGACATCATCATACCCATTTTGTTCAGAAAACCATTAAATTTGGTTTCGTCTAATGCCTTAGTAAAGACATCAGCAATCTCATCGTCAGATGGAACAAAAATAAGTTCAATGTTGCCTTTTAGAGCGTGATCTTTAATAAAATGGTACCTGATGTCAATGTGCTTTGTCATGGAGTGCTGAATTGGATTGTGAGAGATTGCAATGGCACTTTGAGAGTCACAGTAGATAGGAATGCGTTGAAATCGGTAACCATAATCCAAGAGTTGAGATTTCATCCAAAGAACTTGAGAGGTAGAGCTGGCAGCAGTAATGTATTCAGCTTCGGCTGTAGAGAGAGCAATGCAGTTATGTTTCTTGGATGACCAACTGACTAATCGACCACCTAGGAATTGACATCCTCCTGATGTACTTTTTCTATCGAGTTGAAGACCACCATAGTTTGAATCAGAGTAAGCTTGCAGTAGGAAACTTTCATTTGCTGGATACCAGATTCCGAGACTCTTTGTACCTTTGAGGTATCGGAATATTTGTTTCACAGCCAAAAGATGAGACATCTTTGGATTGACTTGAAATCTGGCACATAAACATGTTGAGAACATAATGTCCGGACGACTCGCTGTGAGATAGATTAAGGATCCAATCGTTCCACGATACTTCTTTTCATCAGCGGAAACACCCGAAGGGTCGGCAAAAATCTTGTGTCCGAAGCCCATAAGTACCTTGGCGGAGGCACAGGTGTCCGTTGAGTATTTCTTGAGAAGTTCAGAAATGTACTTCTCTTGGTGAATGAAGATACCTTTGTTAGTCTGTTTGACTTGAAGACCAAGAAAGAATCTTAATTCACGATTCATGCTCATTTGGAATCGACTGATCATAAGTTTGGCAAAATCAACAACTATAGATGAATCCGTAGATCCAAAAATGATGTTGTCCACATAAATTTGTACCAGCATGAGATGCTTTCCATTTGATCTTCCGAATAGAGTGGGATCAAGAATTCCTCTTTGAAAACCGGAGCGTTTGAGAAAATCGGTGAGAGTCTCGTACCAAGCCCGAGGAGCTTGCTTGAGTCGGTAGACAGCCTTCCGGAGTTTATAACAGTAGTTTGGAAAGGAAAGGTTAATAAATCCGGGGGGCTGTTGAAGGTAGACTTCAGTGTCAAGTTCACCATTAAGAAAGGCACTCTTAACATCCATTTGGTAAACTTTGAAGCCTTTGTGAGCAGCATAAGCAAGAAAGATTCTGATAGCTTCAAGTCTTACAACAGGAGCAAATGTCTCGTCGTAGTCAAGACCTTCAATTTGAGTAAAACCTTTAGCTACAAATCTTGCCTTATTTCGGATGATAACTCCTGCATCGTCTAGCTTGTTGCGAAATACCCATCTTGTGCCGACAATGGGGTGATGTTGAGGAGGAGGAACGAGAGTCCAGACTTCATTTCCGTCAAATTCTGCCAGTTCTTCTTGCATGGTTGTAATCCAATCAGCATGCTCTAATGCTTCCTTGATGGATTTGGGTTCAACCACGGATATGAATCATGAAAAATGACATTCATTTTGGATGTTGGTAGCTGAGCGAGTTTGTACACCAACATTAGGATTACTGATCACTTGGTTCGGAGGATGATCCTTCGTCCAAACATGTAATCGAGGGAGTTCTTGTGCAGCCGTAGATCCTACATCAACAGTGGAATTGATTTGCTCCCCCTGAATGATAAGAATATTGGGATGATGCTCCCCCTGAACTTCTGAACCGGAGAGGTTAACATCATCATCAGAAGGGAACTCAAAGAAATTTTCATTTTCATTAATGTTGAGAGGATTAGAGTCATCGAAATCAGCAGCTGCATCTTGGAAGCCATCCACATTTGATTCAAGAGAGGGATTTGCATTATTCTCCCCCTCAACCCGAGAAGGTTGAAACGGTTCGGAATCAAATAGAGGGAGGCTTGGAAGTGGACCGGAGAGGTTGTGAGAAACTGGAGCTTCCGAAGGAGGAATTGGAATTAGAGACGGTCTTGATCGAGATTCCGAATCAAGAGCGGTTTCGGAAGGACCAAAGAGAGTTTCAAAGTCAACCTCAAGAATGGTTTGAGGGTTCGGACATCCTGGCGGAGGAGCATCAGACTCCATGATGTGAGTTGCGATGTGAGTGGGGCCAGAATTCCGAACGAAGTTGTCATCAAAGGTAATATCAAAACTTTCTTCCAGAACCCGAGTTCTCCGGTTGAGAACTCTGTAAGCCTTTGATTTGGAAGAGTACCCAAGGAAGATGGCTTCATCAGCTTTAGGTTGGAACTTTGTAAGCTGATCACGGTTGTTTTTGATGAAGCATCTACATCCAAAGACATGCAAAAATGAGATTGTTGGCTTCCGACCATTCATTGCTTCGTATGGTGTCATGTTGAGACGTCGATTGATGATACTTCGATTTTGAGTGAAGCAAGCAGTGGATACAGCTTCAGCCCAAAGATAGAGTGGTAAATTTACATAGTTCAACATGGATCGAGCGGCTTCAACAAGTGTTTTATTGTGTCTTTCAACTACACCGTTTTGTTGTGGAGTGTAGGGAGCTGAGAAGTTGTGATCGATTCCTTTTTCTGTGAGAAATTTCTCAATTCTGGAATTAACAAATTCCGAACCATTATCACTTCGGATTCTCCTGACCGGGAGTTTGATAAGAACTTCTATTCCTTTGATAAAATTGATGAGCTCAGAGGCTGTTTCGGATTTCAGCCTTAGGAAGAAGACCCAGGTGAACCTTGTAAAGTCATCAACAATCACAAGAATGTATTTATTATGATGAAGACTTTCTACAGTGGATGGTCCACAAAGATCAATGTGTAGAAGTTCCAATGGTTCCGAGATGGACTTTTTTATGATAACAGGATGACCCTTCTTTGATTGCTTACCACACTCACACGCAGCACATAAATGATCATTTTCAAACTTGAGAAGAGGTAAACCTCTTACCATTTCGCCTGATACAAGATCATTCATGTACCAAAAGTTCAGATGGGCGAGTCTTCAGTGCCATAACCAACTGACGTCAGGAATAACTTTGGAGAGAAGGCAGAGTTGCGGTTTGCCAATAATCATGTTGATGTCAAGCGGGTACATGTTCTTGTTGCGAAGTGACTTTATCAAACATTATTTTTGGTCTTCAGTCATCACATAGCTATACTTCTTGCAAAATTCCACACGACGACTTGAATCAGTGAGCTGAGCAACACTCATCAAGTTATGTTTCAAATCAGCTACATAAGCAACATGTGAAATAGAGAAGTTTCCATTGGTGAGAGTTCCATAACCACGAATTTGAGAATTGGAGTTGTTGCCATATGTCACGTAACCAGCATTTTGGAGAAAACTTTAAATCTCGCAGAAAATCCTTCTGCCCCGTCATGTGCATGGAGCAAGCACTATCAATATACCATATTGTTTCTTGCTCCGAAGCACAAAGTGCCTGCAAAGATTAGTGAGTGATGGAGTTTTTTGGCTTCGAGTTAGATTTTGGGACATAGGCACGGGCTTTGGACTTAGATTGTGTCTTGGGAACAACTTTTTGTTGCTGGGTGACATTATTTGTGATTTTTGGGAACAGACAGAAGGCCAACGTTTTTTCATCTATCCAGTAATCATATTCAACTACTTGTGGGTTCGGAGCTGACTTCTTTGGACCTTTGACATCCGGAGGATTGGCAATTTTTGTTACCCCCGGAATTGGTGTTTTATTGACAGGTATTTTGACTTTCCACACAAGATTTTTCTTTGAAGATTTTGAAACAGTAGTTGTTTTTGTACTTGTGGATTTGTTTGATGACACATTGTTTCTTGAAATTCTAGGTTTAAAAATTGTGCCATCAGATTTTGCAATAAAGACAGATGAAACATTTCGAGGTGCCGGTGAAGTATTCCGGATGGTTTTGACATTGACACGAGCTTGAGATGAATTGGAGCTAAGGACTTCCTTAGGTTCCGGACGAGCAAGAGGTTCGAATGGTCTTTTTAGGATCCTAGTAGGAATGAAGGAGTTCTTACAAAGAGTTGATGTGTTGGAATTCCGGGATGAATTTGATTTAGAGTTGTTAAGAAACTTGGAATTTCGTCTAATCATAACCTCCTTTTTGTAAGCATTTCTAGCTTCTACCTTGGGATCTACAACATCCTTCCTATTCAACATTGATTTTCTCTTAGGATAAGGTGAGGATTCAGAAGTTTGTCCTTTGGATGACTCGTAAACTCAGGAGTAATGGGAACCAATTTGGTCTTTGAAAGCACTAGGGAATCCGATTCACATGAATCAGAGGACACATGGCTTGAGACTTCAACTTTATCATCTAAAGATGCCCATACAAACTCAGAGACATTGGTTTCAGTTGTTTCCGGAATGATTTCCTCAATCACATAGTTGTTCACGTGATTACTTTTAGGAACATAGTCTACACAATTTGGAAGACTATAGAGGAATTCCGTGGTCCGATTCAGGTCCAGGTTTATCAGAGGCGGAAGAGGCGTGGAATCAGGACACTTGAGAACTATTGGTTTGAACTCAGGAATTAGGGACTCAAAAGGTTCTTTAGTCTCCGGAAGTGATGACAAGGGAGAAACAGGTGTGTCCGAATGTTTGATGTTCAGAACTTCTCCCATGAGTGTCAAATTTTGCAATTCCTTCAGGGGACTAACAATTGGTTTCGGAAACTCGCTTCCGAGACCAGGAGTTTTGGACCATGGATGACGAAAATTATGAGTCATCCGAATGTCAGCTTCAAGTATGTCTACAGAGTTATGCAAAGCATCTATCTTAGTATTGAGACGTTTGTTATTAGAAATCAAAATATTGTGTTCAGAATAAGTGATTTCACATTTATCTTTCAAAATGATACATTCATCTTTTGACATTACAAGTTCATGCTCTAAAGACTCGATTTTCAAATTCTTATCCTCAAAACGTAACCTAAGACGACTTAGTTCACAGTCCTTCTTCTCACTGGCTTCTTTGGCAGACTCATAGGCTTTATAGATGGTGTTCATATCTGTTTGGATCTGGGTCAGATAAGGTTCACATAAAGTCAAATCAAAATTATTATCAGAGCTCATAGATTTTACCTGCTGAACGATGCTTCGACCTGGTGGATCGTTAGTGGCCATGTAGCAGTAGTGAGGTTCAGCAACATCATCTTCATTTTCTGGCCCAGAAGACCAATAACCTTTATCACATTCAACCGTTTGTCTTGCCATCAGACACATATTTCTTCCAGTCACCAAGTCATCATCATCTCCGGATGACCAATATCCTTCGACATCTCTTGAAACCGTAGTAACAAAGGCTTTCTCACTTTCATCCATTTCTTGTGCTCTTCGGACATAGTAAGCTGAGTCTTTGACTTTTGGTTTTTGTGGAGCATCAGCTACACAATCGTTGGCAAAGTGGTTTGCATGACCACATTTATGACACAAGATCTTTGGTTTGTCCGATTTGGAATTTTGAGAAGATTCCGGAGCGGAGTTTGGTTTAGTGAGGTTAGGCTTGTACAGGAGGATTTTCGGAAGTTGGTTTCGGTTCCGGAGAGGAATATGGTTGAGGATGCGTTTGGTGAGGAGCACTGAATCTGTTTTGGTATGGTTTGTAAGAGGGATTGAAAGGACGTTTATATTTCATTAAGAGTAAGGCGAACTCTTGTTGGAAACGGAGTTCGGAATCCAAGGTTTCGGAATCATCAGCAGGATAGATTTGTGTGGGTAAGGTAGGTAAGGATGACGGAGTTAATGGAACAGTGGGTTTGTACGGTTCAGGAGCAGGTGAGTTCGGAATGGTTGATTCAAAGGAACTGATGAAAGTAAGAGGACCTCCGAAAAGTTCCCTTATGGTTTGAGCAACATTTGATTCATGTCCTTGAAGCTCATCAAATAGTTGATAGAGTTTTAACTTTTTCAAGGAACCATTGATTTGAAGACAGGACTTTTCATTTCCCCATCCTTTACCAAGACTGTTTATGAACTTAAGATTGTACTCGAGAGGAGTTCGAAACAATCCCATGAGTAGTCATGTTGTTGACAACAATTCGGTAACGGTTGGAGGCCGAGGCTACAGATTCACCTAGAGTGGTGGTGAAGGTGTTAAAGTCATTGACAACCGTGGTGAGGCGCTTGTCCTTCATATTTTCGGAACCTTCAATCAGATCCTGAAGAGTGTCCCAAATCTCTTTGGCTGATTTGCACAGCTTGATATGCTCAAAGAGTGATGGAGGAACACCAAACACCATTTCTGAGAAGGCAACTTGATCAGCATGCAGTTTTTCGATATCATCTGCAGTTAGAGGAGTTGGACGAGCTTCATCTTCTCGCATGAGCTGGGCAGATGCATCTCTTACAACTGTTCTTACAGGAACATGAGGGCCTTCTTTGACGGATCTCCAAATTTGTTCACCTTTATCTTTGGCTAGTAAAAACCTTTCCATTCTAACTTTCCAATGATCATATTCTTCCACAACTAGCAATGGGGCACGTGTAGGGCCACCCACGCTATTTGCGATTTGCATTGAAACCATTTGCTGAGGATTAGAAGCAGCCATTGAAGTCAAGATATCTTCAAGCTAAAGTGGTATATAGAAGAACTTTTATCCTTATCACAGAAATGGTTGAAATATCAAGGTAAATTCAAGCCAACTATAATCTGATGTGACAACTCGAAATTTCTATCTGGTACAACCATTCACCTCATTAGAAGTCAGATTTGTTTTTGCTAACTTTTAAGCTGTTTGGAGTCATTATGAGTGTTCTAAAGCCTAATACTTCAAGAGGTAATTATAGGAAGTATACTTTAGAGTTTGTTGTGCATCATTTATGTCTCAAAACTCCAAGAGTTTGGAGTTTACGGCCCCAAACATGGAGTTTACGGCAGTAAACTCTAAAGAGTATAAATATGACACTTAGTCATTTTTGGCTCATTCTTCACCTTCCTAGCTCAAGAACACCCACATTCTCTCTCAAGTATCATAAGATCTTCTTCCAAATTTTCGAAAAATGTAAGTGTTTCTTCTCTTGATTTGTTGATACAACACTTCATCTAGTAGTTATACATGATTTCATCCATGAAATCTTCTCTTTTTCATAGATCTTCAAGTGTTCTTCATTTCACCAAGAACACCAAGAACACACACTAGTGTTCTTGGACCTTAAACACTCTTGCAAGCTTCCTATAAGTAAGTACACCCCTCTTAACTAGTTATGTTCTTAGATTACTTGCAAAACCATTGAAAAACACCAAGAAGTCCCAAGAACCCATGGGTTTACGGCCAAGGCAATCTCCTTGGACCGTAAACACCATTAGGTGGTGCATATGTGCCACCATTACCTTCTAGGGCTTGGATATGGGACTAGAACCTTGCATGCATGAGCTAAAGACCTTAAACCACGAAATGATAGTAGTTACCATGGGTTTACGGCCGTAAACCCACTAGGACCGTAAACCCTAAACCGTAAACTCCATAGGAGTTGGTCCATGAACCGTAAACCCTAATAAGGAGTCCATTATGAGCCCTAGTCCCTTCTAAAGCCTTGGAACCAAGTCTAAATCACTTCCTTGAGGAGTATAGGACCTTAAACAAGCAAAAGAATCAAGCACACATGAGTTTACGGCCGTAAACTCATGGGGAAATGACCATGGGCCGTAAACTCTACAAGGTGGTGCAATTGTGCCACTATTACTTCCTAAGTCTTGGACTTGATCATAAGATACTTAACCTTGACTTCTAAGGCCCTAAAACACAAAATGGCACTAATTACCATGAGTTTACGGCCGTAAACTCATTGGGGAAGTGACCATTGGCCGTAAACTCATGTGGTGTTACCATAAGAGCAGTAAGCTCCAATGTGAGGCCATACTCTCTTTAGATGCAACCCTTTGGTACCCCTAGAACTTGAATCAAAGTGTTATCCGTGTTCTAGGGTGTTCTTACTTGATTAATTAGTTGTTAAATGACTAATTAGATACATATATGTGTCATTACATGTTAAATAGGATCCGTGTGTGTGTTCAAGTCTTCACTTGACACTTAGCATCCTATCCGACACTTTCATCCAAATCACTCACTACATGTGAGTTCATACCCCTTAATCAACCTTTGAAATGATTTTAAATGCTTTTATGGGGGGGGGGAATACAAGTTGAACTATTAAGTTATTATATCAATCACAAGTGATTAATAACTGTCAAGCAAATAGATTTTTGCATGTTAAACTGTTTTATCCAGCTAAAGGTTTTCAAATCTCTTTTAAAATACTAAAATCTCTTTTTAAATTACTAAACTTTTATGAAAGTCTTTTAAACTTATATTCTGGTTAGATTCATGTCTATATAGATATAGTTATATAAGTAGGATTTGAAGGACTTAGGACTGATAGCCCGCTTTATTTCCTGTTCCTTGTTTGGTTGTGGACTTAGAGTATCCGGTTATTTGTCCGAGTGTCGTTGAAATCCTAGATATATATTATGTATATCTATTTAGATATTAAAACTATTACTCCATTTCAGCGCCTTTGGGTAGCAAAGGTACCTAGATAACCTCTCAAGTAAACTATAATAGGGATAGTTTAGAAATCAACGATAACTTTTATGAGGTTAAACTAGCTATATCAATATTCTAAAACATGTACTTTTAGTAAAAAGAAACGTATATAACAATCAAAACACGGGATACATCCTCATGACGCGGATTTCACCGTTGTCGAGTTGGTAACCAGAGTCTCCTGGAGGGAGAGCGGGCATTGTGTGTATAGATCTATACGGGACAGACCATCCCACATCCTGACTGCTAGCTACAGTCTCGACCGACCAAGCCAAGGGGTGACAAATGTCACATTCATTTCAACGCCAGCAGATCGTCGTGTGTACATCCGTCAATCAGTATGGTTACGTGTATCTTCACATTTACCTTATAATTCATGGCTTTAAGGTAATTAGTACCACGGTAGTTTCTACATATAAAACTACGGTGCTATAATATTTTCCCTAATACATTAAACTTAGAACGTTTTTGACATAAAACGATAGTGTAAAACTATATTTTGATAGTGAGAGTAACCTTTGGGAAAAATGCTTTTTACACAAAACAGTCGGGTCTTGGTAGAAGTCTGCTTTTAGTAGAGAAACTCATTCTTTTAAACATGAAACAGTCGAGTCTTGGTAGAAGACTACTTTATTTAGAAAATATAGGATTTTCTGGAAGGAATTCAAATACTTTATGAACTTTTATCACCATCATCTAATGAGATTATTTTGAGGAAAAACATGTATTTATATCAATGTCATTAAAATACTTATGAACTCACCAGCACTAAAATGCTGATACTCTCTTTCAAAATAACTTGTATTCTCAGGTCCTCAGTAGACAGGTATACTCCGGGAGCTTTTGTGAAGTCAGCCTTGTACCGAGCTGCACCTAATGTTATTCTCTATATCTACATTTGATATTGTTGCTAAATGTAACCTATGTAAAAACTTATACTATTAATGCAATGGTTGTTGTACTTTGATTGCTATACTGCATGTGTTGTGATACTTGACATGACGTCCTTCACCCCAGAACGTTTCCGCCGTTCCGGTTTTGGGGTGTGACAGATTGGTATCAGAGCATTGTTTATAGTGAACTCGGTATATCAAATCATAAAAGATATACAACCTATAAATACAATGGGATAAAAACACTCTGACCAAGAGTTATACTTTAAAATATAACCATATTTTACAAAGGTATAAATACATCCAGAATATAAAAGCCCGAACAAGTATCACAAGAAGAACAAGAATAAAAGCCTTTGGATGTTGAGCATTACCGTCAGACCTGGACAATTATGTAATCGTAGTTGGAATAAATATAGCCTGATCAACTATATTTATTCGAGATGCGACTAACGTGTGTTTGGGAGTGATGGTGGTGTTGCAATGAATCTGGAACTTACCATATAGGAATGCTAGAGCCGAACATAAAGTTTAAAATACTATAGGAGTATTTTATGATACTAAAAGACTAACAATAAACCCAAAAGCATGTTCAGAAATTCTAGAATCAAACATGTAATTAAAATGCTATAGGAGTATTTTAGGAACCATAAATAACCTTGCGTGAAAACTAAAAAGACCCTTGTTGATAGGTCTATGATTGCAGAGTGTATGCTCCCAAGGTTATATATAGTGAGGATCTCATAGACTAAGAATGTGTGGTTTCGCTCTACTTCCTTTTCCTTGTTTGGATGTGGATATAGAGTAGTATCACATATTCGAAGGTCTATCAGATCTAAGTTATATATGATTTGTGTATACTATGTAATTGTAGCAGGACTCGATATGGATCACCCAGTAAAATGTTTTAATAATCTCTTAAGATTCTTTAGACATTCCCATTCTCGCATAAACCCCTTTAGAAAACCTATTCTACTTCAATAATCGGCAGAGGAGCCGATAAAGACCCAAAAGAGGTTCATTAAGAAAGATTTCCAAGTAGGAAATAGATGAACAGTGATGAGACTATTTAAATCACCATGTGCCTATACCTTTTAGGGACGTCGGTGGGAAATTCGCCTGAATTTCCAAGATTCCAGTCATCCATTATGAAGTGATGACGATCAGAGTCAGAATCGGAAGTAAGGCGGAGCAGAAATTCAATATGTATACAGGAGAAGAGAACCCTATATAAGTACCCGAAGAAAACCAACATTTATTCCAGTCAAGAGTAAACGGAGAACATAAGGAGCCAATGTATGAAACCCGAGAAGTGTTCTACCCCTATAAAGTCACACTAATAACCCCTAAATTAATCCAACTTAGTGAGTTAGTGGTTACACTACTCACACTATGTGTTAGGCAAACCGTCTTTCCCGTCGCGACTAAGATAAATAGATCGGATCACCAAATCTCGATTAAGAGTGTTTAGCCCAAAACGTTCATGAGTCTTTTCTTGTGTAATTTTCGTTCCGAACTTCTTCCAAATCTTTTCAAAGCCGGAGAGTGAACCTATCCAATATAAAGATAACTTAGTTGGAACGACACTCGATTTATGGCTTTCCGATACACTTACTTCTACCCTGTTAACAGGACTGCATCATAGGGATGTAGGTAGACCCTTAGAGAACCATAGCTCCAAGCGCGGGAAACATTTATGCCTATTATAGTAAAGAAATATATGTCTAAGGGTAAGCATCGTTTCTCATCAACTTGTGTTCCTCATCGTGTAGGAAAAACCATGCCTCCAAAGAAACGTAACCAACCCGCTAGCAAGCACTGACTCTTCAGATCGATGAAGCTACGTTCCAAGCTGCAGTTTCAGCAGCCGTAGCAGCTGTCATGGCTCACCTGAATGCTAACAACGCAAATGTTAGTAGGAGCACTATCGGAAATCCTAATCATAGCAATGGGCAGCAGCAACCAACACCGGTGTGTAAAGCCACCCAAGAACTCTAATCCAATCCCCTGAAAAGAAAGTTTGAGAATGAAAAAGGGAGTCCCTCGGCTCAAGGACCTTCCGAAGAGCAGCAAGCTGAGGTAGACAATACCCCTGTCAACCCACCTGTCTCGACACCAAGAAGACCATACCTAGGATACTTTCCCCACTGCAGCAAGTGTAACTACCATCATTATGGAGTCTGTCGAGAACCCTTTTGTGTTAGGTGCAATATGAAGGGGCATATCGCTCGCAACTGCAGAACCCCGGTTGAGTTCATTACATCAACCACCGATGTTGGGACCAGTCCAATATGCCACCTATGTGGTGAAATTGGGCACCTCAAGAGGGACTGCCCAACTGAAAGAAATGACAAGGACGCAGGAGGAGTTTAACCCTAATACCTAGGGGAACATCAAGGAACCCGGTAAAATTTTGGGTACGCTTCTCAACCTTAAGTAGCTAATCGAAAACTTTAAATAATCAATTCTAATTGAAATTACTCCCTCGTCAAGGTAAAAGTCACAGCACTGTTGTAAAACTTAAAAACCCATCAGGTAAAGCTATGATGGCTTAGTATATACGTTAAGGCCATTTATAATTAGGATTGATAGACCTCGAGTGAGTGATGCGGCCTTATCTCCTGTTCCTTGTTTGGTGGTGGATTTAGGGCGGAGTCGCTCAGTCAACAGTCCTTTTAATCTTAATTATACATGACTAGTGTATACTAGGCGATTATAGAGAGGCCTCGTGAGAAATCTATTCATGAAAAGTACATCTTTCCAAAGTATCAGGACCCTAGCGTTCAGAGTCAGTCATGTCGGCCCAAGTATTCGCGGTAGTAATACCATGGACGAACCCGAAACGCTAAGAACTTGTGTGCTCTGTTCAGCACATGGTCCTATCAATCTCCATTCCATATCGTGTCGATGTTCGTTAATTTCGACACTACCGTCAGCCATGGTTCGACTTGGTTCGACCATGCGAGAATTCCTAGTGCTGTGTAAAAAGAACTTTCACCTTATCCTAAGCGTCAAATAAAATTCATTTCGAACCTAATAGAAAACCTAATGCGAACCATCGGTCGTCTCTCTCATTCAACCTTCAGAAGTGCTCCAGAAAAGGGTACTACGCACTGTTAACCAACCCCATTAGACATTAAAAACCAGAAGCGAAAAGCACTGTAGATGTTCCAGAAGACAATAACCGCCCGAGGCCTACTCAGTAGATCCTCTAGAAAGACCACTTGCACCGCACGATCTAGTTCGTGAATAAAGAGAAAGAACTCATGGGATTAACTTACTACTATTGAGTATATGCATTAGAGTGGTATATAATTTAGGTCGATAAGATTTAAGATGTGTGCTTCCGCCCTACTCCCTGTTCCTTGTTTGGTTGTGGGTTTGGGGTGGGGCCACACATCTGAAGATCCTGTCAGTCTCAATTTTATACGACTCATATACACTGAGTAATAGTGTTTGAGCCGAGTATGAGGTCTACCACGAACCTTAAAATAAAGCCCTTCATCATATACCCATAGGGAAGGAGCCGAAGTCAAGAAAACAATTGTGGGTTGAGCTACTAAAATGACTACAAATTCGAAATTTGTTGTCATCCCGGGTCAGGCCAACATGGTAGCTGACATCCTCAGTTAGGAAAAGTAACTCAAGTCGTAAGAGTCAAAACATTGACTACGACCATCCATTCACGCCTGATCCCACAAATTAAGCAATCTCAGTAGTGGGCCAAGAAACCTGGAAAGCTCTGACAGGTTAAACTCTGAGAGGAATGGATGGGGAAATTAGAGGTTCTGAGTGACAGATTCTTATGCCCTCTAGATTTAATCTGGATAGAGAAACTCGGTAACATCGGAAGAGTAGCTGCAAGGGATGCCCACACTAATCAAGCACTTCGTTCATCCAGATGCAGACAAGAAGCGCCTAGGTCGGAAAGAGTTATGATAGTGCCTCGCCATGTGAGAAAGTTACCATCGCCCTATAAATGATAGTCTGCATTCACCAAAGTTAATACTAGGATACAAAGAACTGCATGATTTCCTCCGCGACCAGGAATACTTGAGTAAAGTAGGCAGCAAGTTGCGTTAAGCTTTATAACCCAGGTCATAAAGAGATTATGGACTAGACACCAGTCTAGGTGTTAGTCGACGGGTTATACAGGATCACGCGCTCCCTACAAACTTGAGGAAGCAGACACAATGGAAAAACTAATGGAGCATGTCATAGCGATTGCTAGACTACTAGGTGTTCCAAGGAATACTATCTCTAAAGAGATAGTAGAACCACCTCCCGAAATAGTCAATCACTTCAGAAAATCTCAAAGGGCGAAGCTAGCCCTGATCAGAGACTGCTATCCATGAAACAGCGAACCGAGTGAGAATGATTCTTTCCGATTAGGGATCATACTGTGAAAGCATCTATTAGACGATGATAAAAATTGGAATTATCTAAGCATCATCTAGTAAAACCCTCTATCATACTGACGTTGAGATATTCCGTTAGAAACACCTCATGAGTCGGAAGTGCAGGTCCTTTCTGCACTGGACTGAGGTAGATGCCACGCAACCAATAGATGCCAGCATATACTCAGCACCTTCAATGATCCAGAAGACCTCCGAAAGCCAACCAGTAGGAAATACAAATCTGAAGACGACCTGAGCCTCCTAAGAACCAATCAAAAGGACTACACCTCTAGTAAGAGAAAACTTTTGGAACTTCAGAATGGCGATCACGCCAAGTGATGATCTCACCATGGAAGTACATTATGTTCTAGGTACTGAAACGTTCTATTTTCCCAAGAACTTAGGATCATCAGAGATTCTTGATAAGAATTGGTCCAGCATCCGTTAAGACCTCAACTACTTTAGGGATTCAATAAATTCCACCCTAATCTATCCACGCCTCAAACTTAAAAAAGTGCTTGTCTGACGAGACTCTTGTAATCCCACTCGATGAGATCGAAATCAATGAGAGCCTCAACTTAGTGGAAGAACCTGTAGAGATCATGGACCGAGAGGTCAAGCGAACAAAGCAAAGCCGTGTCCCGATAGTGAAGGTTCGCTGGAACGCCAATCGAGGACTTGAATTCACTTGGGAGCGAGAGGATCTGATGAAACTGAAATATCCTCATCTTTTTGCTTAATTAATTATAACTACTTATTTCTTAAACACTAAATTTCGGGACGAAATTCCCTCTAACGGGGGGATGATGTGACAACTCGAAATTGCTATCTGGTACAACCATTCACCTCATTAGAAGTCAGATTTGTTTTTGCTAACTTTTAAGCTGTTTGGAGTCATTATGAGTGTTCTAAAGCCTAATACTTCAAGAGGTAATTATAGGAAGTATACTTTAGAGTTTGTTGTGCATCATTTATGTCTCAAAACTCCAAGAGTTTGGAGTTTACGGCCGTAAACTCTAAAGAGTATAAATATGACACTTAGTCATTTTTGGCTCATTCTTCACCTTCCTAGCTCAAGAACACCCACATTCTCTCTCAAGTATCATAAGATCTTCTTCCAAATTTTTGAAAAATGTAAGTGTTTCTTCTCTTGATTTGTTGATACAACACTTCATCTAGTAGTTATACATGATTTCATCCATGAAATCTTCTCTTTTTCATAGATCTTCAAGTGTTCTTCATTTCACCAAGAACACCAAGAACACACACTAGTGTTCTTGGACCTTAAACACTCTTGCAAGCTTCCTATAAGTAAGTACACCCCTCTTAACTAGTTATGTGCTTAGATTACTTGCTAAACCATTGAAAAACACCAAGAAGTCCCAAGAACACACGGGTTTACGGCCAAGGCAATCTCCTTGGACCGTAAACACCATTAGGTGGTGCAT
The DNA here is from genome assembly GCF_052849685.1 of Lactuca virosa. Lineage (NCBI taxonomy): Eukaryota > Viridiplantae > Streptophyta > Magnoliopsida > Asterales > Asteraceae > Lactuca > Lactuca virosa. The sequence goes on from NC_136428.1 coordinate 184,345,314, forward strand.
ATGTGCCACCATTACCTTCTAGGGCTTGGATATGGGACTAGAACCTTGCATGCATGAGCTAAAGACCTTAAACCACGAAATGATAGTAGTTACCATGGGTTTACGGCCGTAAAACCACTAGGACCATAAACCCTAAACCGTAAACTCCATAGGAGTTGGTCCATGAACTGTAAACCCTAATAAGGAGTCCATTATGAGCCCTAGTCCCTTCTAAAGCCTTGGAACCAAGTCTAAATCACTTCCTTGAGGAGTATAGGACCTTAAACAAACAAAAGAATCAAGCACACATGAGTTTACGGCCGTAAACTCATGGGGAAATGACCATGGGCCGTAAACTCTACAAGGTGGTGCAATTGTGCCACTATTACTTCCTAAGTCTTGGACTTGATCATAAGATACTTAACCTTGACTTCTAAGGCCCTAAAACACAAAATGGCACTAATTACCATGAGTTTACGGCCGTAAACTCATGGGGGAAGTGACAATTGGCCGTAAACTCATGTGGTGTTACCATATGAGCAGTAAGCTCCAATGTGAGGCCATACTCTCTTTAGATGCAACCCTTTGGTACCCCTAGCACTTGAATCAAAGTGTTATCCGTGTTCTAGGGTGTTCTTACTTGATTAATTAGTTGTTAAATGACTAATTAGATACATATATGTGTCATTACATGTTAAATAGGATCCGTGTGTGTGTTCAAGTCTTCACTTGACACTTAGCATCCTATCCGGCACTTTCATCCAAATCACTCACTACAGGTGAGTTCATACCCCTTAATCAACCTTTGAAATGATTTTAAATGCTTTTATGGGGGGGGGGGGAATACAAGTTGAACTATTAAGTTATTATATCAATCACAAGTGATTAATAACTGTCAAGCAAATAGATTTTTGCATGTTAAAATGTTTTATCCAGCTAAAGGTTTTCAAATCTTGTTTTCAAATCTCTTTTAAAATACTAAAATCTCTTTTTAAATTACTAAACTTTTATCAAAGTCTTTTAAACTTATATTCTGGTTAGATCCATGTCTATATAGATATAGTTATATAAGTAGGATTTGAAGGACTTAGGACCGATAGCCCGCTTTATTTCCTGTTCCTTGTTTGGTTGTGGACTTAGAATATCCGGTTATTTGTCCGAGTGTCGTTGAAATCCTAGTTATATATTATCTATATCTATTTAGATATTAAAACTATTACTCCAGTTCAGCGCCTTTGGGTAGCAAAGGTACCTAGATAAGCTCTCAAGTAAACTATAATAGGGATAGTTTAGAAATCAACGATAACTTTTATGAGGCAAAACTAGCTATATCAATATTCTAAAACATGTACTTTTAGTAAAAAGAAACGTATATAGCAATCAAAACACGGGATACATCCTCATGACGCGGATTTCACCGTTGTCGAGTTGGTAACCAGAGTCTCCTGGAGGGAGAGCGGGCATTGTGTGTATAGATCTATACGGGACAGACCATCCCACATCCTGACTGCTAGCTACAGTCCCGACCGACCAAGCCAAGGGGTGACAAATGTCACATTCATTTCGACGCCAGCAGATCGTCGTGTGTACGTCCGTCAATCAGTATGGTTACGAGTATCTTCACATTTACCTTATAATTCATGGCTTTAAGGTAATTAGTACCACTGTAGTTTCTACATATAAAACTACGGTGCTATAATATTTTCCCTAATACATTAAACTTAGAACGTTTTTGACATAAAACGATAGTGTAAAACTATATTTTGATAATGATAGTAACCTTTGGGAAAAATGCTTTTTACACAAAAGAGTCGGGTCTTGGTAGAAGAATGCTTTTAGTAGAGAAACTCATTCTTTTAAACATGAAACAGTCGACTCTTGGTAGAAGACTACTTTATTTAGAAAATACAGGATTTTCTGGAAGGAATTCAAATACTTTATGAACTTTTATCACCATCATCTAATGAGATTATTTTGAGGAAAAACATGTATTTATATCAATGTCATTAAAATACTTATGAACTCACCAGCATTAAAATGCTGATACTCTCTTTCAAAATAACTTGTATTCTCAGGTCCTCAGTAGACAGGTACACTCCGGGAGCTCTTGTGAAGTCAGCCTTGCACCGAGCTGCACCTAATGTTATTCTCTATATCTACTTTTGATATTGTTGCTAAATGTAACCTATGTAAAAACTTATACTATTAATGCAATGGTTGTTGTACTTTGATTACTATACTACATGTGTTGTGATAAGAGTAAATGCCAAGAGTGAGTGAAGGATCCGTTTTTTACTTGTATTGAATGCTTCCTTTATATAGAAGAAAATGTTACATCGAATTAACTAAGTAACTTACATAGGACCGGACAATAGAACTATTTCTGACATTCTGATTGTCTAATATAACAAAAGGCTGAGTCCTATGAAACGTTACATCAATAAAAGGATAATTAATGACAAAAGACAAAATAGCGTTCTTTCGGATTAGCATACATTCCGAACGTGAAGGTCACTCCGGAATGAGTTCCTCTTCATAATACTCCTCCTCTTCTTCTCTTCAGCTCCGGACAGGTTCCGGAGCACTTTTCCCTTTGAAACCAACATACTTCGGAATATGTACTTAGGATTGCTTGAGGTTCACTGTCAGGTTCCAACACTATACACAAATTCCCGCTCTCCCTCCAGGAGACTCTGGTTATAACTCTTTACAGGACTTTAGGCGTACACTTATATATATATATATATATATATATATATATATATATATATATATATATATATATATATATATATATATAGGTACATTGGAGATTCGTCTGACTAGAATACTAACAGGTTTTTGAGTAAATCATGAAAATCCATTATTTATTAAATAAATAACAATAGTTATGCTTGTTGACTAAATCTATCGTTTTCGTTTATTGAAGATAATCCACTTGGAATCATAATTATCAAAAATGACCCAATATTATCGGTATTGGCAAAAATGACCCTTCTTTTTGTAAAGTATCAAATAAGATCCATAATTGCCAAAAGGTGTCATAAGTGGTTCAAAACTAGCCGAATTATTGAAAATGGTTCATTTCTTCTAAAATGTTCATTTTAGACTTATATTTATGAAAATATTCAAAAAGGCCCTTGTTTATCCCAAAAATTTCCTTTTTGGTCCTTTAAAAATTGAGATGTCCAATGGTTTCCCAAATTTATCCCATAATCCAAAATAGTCCTTATATATATATGGGGTCGAAAATGGTCCCAAAAATATCATTATCTCCATATTTTACCCACTTCCAAAATATTATATTCAACAACTTGTTTAAGAACATTTTTTATGCAAATCCTTATGGTTCTTGACATAACAATTTATGATTAATATTCCCTATACATACTAGTTTTTGTTTCTAACATATAATTGGTGATATATAGTTCAAAACCTTGAGACTTGCTAAAAATTTCGAGTTCTTGAACCATTATATGGAGTTCATCACTTTAAGCATATAAATCATAACATACATGCATAAACAAGCAATTATACTAAGATTTCACAAGACCCTTGACTTGTATTCTCCCCCAAAAATAATGAAAACTCAAAAGATAAGGGTATGAAGCTCATCTTGGTTTGATTTGGTGGGTGATTTTGGAGAGGTGATGAGAAGTTCAAGTCCTAACACTTGAAGAGTTTGAATGAACCTCTTGAGGATTTTGCCAGCGTAGAGCTATTAACACATAATTATATGTGTGAGTATAAGATTTGCAACCACTAAATGTATGAAGCATTTGACTATGCATAATTTACTTACAAGAATTTGGAAGGAATTATGAAGGAAATGGCTTCTGGAGCAAAATATTGAGTTCTTGGGAGAGTTCACGGATGTTCACAGAATGCAAAATGAATTGTGGAATGAGGAAATGGGGTTTACGGCCCCTATATATGGGATAAGGATTTAACAGGATGTTTACTTTGATTACTGTTGGGTAATGCTTTATCACTAAAGGTCTTTGCATGTTTTACTGGTAATTGTATGGGAAATTGGTAATTTACAACTCACCATCCGTAAACACTTAAATATCTAAGTGTTCACGCCCAAGATGCCTTCTAGGGAGGTGTTTACGCCTCAAATGCTTCCTAGGGAAGTGTTCATGGTCAAAGTTGGAAGTATTGAATGTGTTTACGCCCTTACATCACCTCATAGAGTAGTTTACGCCCAAGACACCTCCTAGGAAGGTGTTCAAGGCCTCGCTAAAGTTCCATGAAGTAGTTCACGGCCAAAGGGAGTCCATTAAGGGTGTTTACGGTCTAGCCTAGTGGCTTTTGGGTGGTTCACGGCCTAAATGGTTCCTTGGAAGTTGTTCAAAGCCTAGATTCCTTTCCTTTAGGTGTTTACGGCCATTCTCTTGAGGGTTATGGTGGTTCACGGTCAATGTGCTTTCTAGGATTGAGTTCATGGTCTTAGTAGATAGTAAACTCAAATATATTATCCTATACTTCAAGTGTTTAAAATTATGATACAATTACAAGCTCCTGTGTCTACACTATGTGATCCTTGTTTGATTGCATTGTAGATTGAATTCTAATCTATTTGCACCACTTTGTCTGGCTTAACTTGTTTATTTTTCCAAGGGTTTACCTTATATGTCACCTTTAAAGCGTATACTTCCTTATACATGCACTTATGCTCTCATGGTTTTCAAGGTTCTTATTGTAATAGTGTTACAATTTTAGACCTTGCTTGATCCAAATATTTCGGGTTGTCACATCATCCCCCCGTTAGAGGGAATTTCGTCCCAAAATTCTTTAAAAGCTATTCTTACGAACTAGCGAAAGGATGGGGGTTTTTTTTTGCATCATTTGATCCTCGCATTCCCATGTGAATTCAGGTCCGTTCTTGGCATTCCATCTAACCTTCACAATGGGGATGCGGCTTTGTTTCGTGCGCTTAACTTCTCTATCCATAATTTCGATAAGTTGCTCAACAAATAAGAGGTTCTCGTTCACTTCAATCTCGTCTAGCGGAACTGTGAGGGTTTCGTCGGGTAGACACTGCTTTCGGTTTGACATATGGAATACAGGGTGTACATTACTGAGTTCTGTGGGTAGTTGGAGTTTGTAGGCTACCAGACTGATTCGGGCAAGGATCTCGAATGGTCCGATGTATCAGGGATTTAGTTTACCTTTCTTCCACATCGTATCATCTCTTTCCAAGGGAGGACTTTTAATAGTACTCTAATTTCCTACTTGGATCTCCAAAGGCTTTAGGCTGTTATCTATATAGCTCTTTTGTCGGTCTCGCGATGTTTGGAGTCGTGCTCAAATTTGGACTATCCTTTCCGTTGTTTCTCGAATAAGCTCGGGTCTAGTGAGTGTGCTATTGGGCGTTTGTCCTCTTGCCAGCTGGGTATCTCCCACCTCAGCCCAACAGCGGATGATCTGCACCTCCGGCCGCGCAGGGCCTCAAAGGGTGCAAATCCTATGCTCTAGTGGTAGTTGTTGTCATATGAGTACTCGATTAGAGGCAGGTGGGTATCCCAGGCTTTGCCCATGTCTATTACACATGCCCCTCTTTGGGGTGTGGGTTCTTGTTTACTTTGATCTCGTCGAGGGGGGGGGGGGTTTCTCAGAGATTCTGTGGGCAGACACTTATGATTGTTGAATACGTGGAATATGAAATGTACGAAACTGGGTTCTTATGGTAACCAAAGGCCGTAGGTTACCAGACCTATCTTGGCAAGGACTTTCGAATGGTCTACTAGGGATAGTGCTCCTGGTGTCATAGAAGTAGAGTTTTTGGGCCTTAAGAGTCGGCTCTATAGTCGCCAAGGTTGAGGTCGTGTGTGGTGTAGCTAGTCTTGTGAGTATTAGGTTCCCTTGGAAGTTTTCTTCCTATTGTGTTCCGGGCTAGAGGTGGGTCGGCCGCTGCCAGTTCCTTGCTGTTGGTTGAACAAGTCTCTGATTCGAGGTAGGGAGTATCGATCCTTGAGGATGGGTTTGTTTGACTTATTGGTAGTCAGTGGCGCTATGGGAAATTCGCGTTTCCTCCTTATGAGTCAGATAGGTGCTTCCACGGTTAGGGACTTGGTCTGATGTTTCCTTTATCTATTATATCGTTCTTGTGATCAGACACTACCTGTTTTTGTGGCTGTGCTAAATGGTATCGGGGTTTTAGTTATTGGGATGGTTCCACTAATCGAGGTGATTCTAACTCCGCTTAGCACATGGTTGAACTTTCCAAGGGATTCTGGGAATATCTGGGGGGGGGGGGGGTTGGAAGCCTTTCAAATTCCCTTCATGTCTTTTGTTTCTTTCCTTTAATCTTTATCGAGGCTAGGAAAAAGTGTGGTATCTTTTACATAGGAGCTCATGGGCCTGCATGCTAAGGATTTGTCGTTACAGGTTGGAAGGGTTTTGTTATTCGGTTGAGTAAAACGGAAGTCTCTTTGCAGTGTTCAAATTTTGTAAGGTGAGAATCAAGCCAGTCCGTGTCAATTGATGATGTTGGACTCCTTATTATAACATATGTTACGTCGATTGGGAAGTAATGGTTGTTAGGAACAAGAGGGCGCTCTACGTTCATGTTCTTATCACTACTGGTTTCATTTTCGTTGTTACTATTGCATCTATTATGTTCCTGCTTGTTGGGGGTTTTAGTAATACGAGAGCGCTGATATAAAGCAATGGGATTCGTAATCTGAATTTTGCTAGGTTTTTCTATTATAGATGGGTGTGACCTAACCGTACATACTTAGGATTTAAAAGATAATCGACTGCATGGTTCTGCCCTAATCAAAAATCAGACTAGGGACAGGAAATAAGGCGGGCTCACACACTCTTAGTTTGTGGAATCCTAACTATATATGATACTAACGTTCATATGGAACCATCACGCTCCATTTGCAAGGATCTCAAGTTTCTCCATGATTTACAGGATTTTCGCGAATGGGGAAATAGTTTTTGATTATATTTTTAATTGACAAAACCTTTCTGTGAAAATTTGATGCATAAATTTTATCGTGGGAACGTACCAAAAACCTCGGTAGGGTTCCTTGTCGCCTCTTCATGTCAGGTTGTCAACTCCTCCGTCATTCATCTTTGTTGGACACTCTCTCTTGAAATATCCTGTTGCACCGCATTTGTGACATACTGGACTTACTTCTGGGTTGAGGGTCGGAGTGACGCATGGGGCCGGGGCCCTACAGCAGCGGGAGATGTGCCCCATCTTGTTGCACCTCCTGCAACGAAATTCTCGGTAGGCTCCCCGATGATGGTATTTGCACTTGTTGCAGTGTGGAAAGTTCCCAAGATATGATTTTCTTGATGTGGTAGGAGTAGTGTTAGTAGGGGTAAGGACTGCTCCTGCTTGTTGCCTTTTGGTAAGCCTCTGAGTCGAACTGCCTCCTTTTTCGTTCCTGAACTTTCGCTTCATGACCTTTGGTTTGGAGTTTGGGGTGTCTTGGTAAGTTGTCCTTCGTTGGTTTTCTTGGTTATTATTGCGGTTGAAATTATCGACACCACTTCCATTTTCGTTTGTGTAGTTGGCATTGAAGTATGCCATGACAGCTGCCACAGCAGCCGTTACAGTGGTTTGGAAAGTGGCGTAGTCTATTCGTAGGACCGGTGCTTTGCCGGGGTGTTGGTTGTCCTCATGAGTGAACCTGATTCTGTTGCACGATGGGAAACAGGTTCGTGAGTGACTATGGTTATTTCTAGTCATATCTAATCTATGATTATAGATATGAACTTATGCATGTAAATCACATGTTTTTTATACGTTTCTCGTTGTTTTCGACCTACATCCCTACGATGTATTTACGATTGAGAGTAGAATTAAGCATCGCATGAATGTTATGTTTCATCGGGATATGGTATGGCCCACCTATAAAATGATTGGATTTATATCACATGGGTTCTTGGAGGGCGTACCTCTCTTGGGTTACTATTACTGGTTGCGGTTTCAAACATTATAAGCCTCAGGCGAATAGTGTGGGAATTCTCCTATGCCGAAATGGCGCACAAAGTGCTCGACCATTTTACTCATTTCTTGAGCGGCCCCTTCCGCTCCTTGTTCTGCTAAGACTGTCCTAGTCTCAGTTGTAATCGGGTGTCGTCTCAGGGTGGTCAATTCCTCCTTTATGGAGTGTAGACAGTTCGTATGGTTCTCTAGTTCTACTTTTTGGTTCCATAAGGCTTTGGAATGGTGTTCTTGTTATTCGTGGGGAAGTCGGATTTACATTATCGTATATCAAACTTCGCCTTCGGTATCCTTTAGTCCACGATGGAGAGTCGTAAACTGAGGGTCTAGACGGGTCACTTGTGGCCCAAATGGGGTGGTGCTTGAATTGTGAGGGTGTTGGGGATCGGAGCACGGTGCATGTCGATTGTGGATCGTTGGCCATTAGGCGGGTAGTTAGGTTGTCCTTTGTGGGAATGCTCCCTGAACCTGGTAGGTGTCAATCACTAAGCTTGTCTTGGCGTGGGTATTGTTTTGTTACTAGGTACGTCTACTCCAGGGGCACTTATATTGGGTGTTTACATATCTGGGAAGAGAGGGGTCAAAGTGTCTCTTGCCAATAGGATAAAGCTCGCTAAGGGTTTCCTCGGCGCTTTCATCCTTGCTTGGATCTTAGTCGGAATCCTCCCTTTCATAATTCATCTCTTGGTATTCCTTAGGATCCACCTTTGGGTTTTCCTCATGGACCTCTTTTGGTCCCCCCTTGAACCATCCGCAAGTTACTGCGACAGGGTAGTAGAGGTCTTTGTGAGGAATTTCAGCTATGTTGTTTGTGCGAGAATAGGGATATGATAAATACGGAGAAGAGTTAGGTGTGGGGGGGGGGGTTATGGTATCCGAAAATACTCCTATAGTATTTTAAACTTGGTGCTCGATTCTAATGTTCTCTTGCATGTATAGTTGGTAGGTTTTAGGTTTGTTGCACACCACCATCACTCCCAAGCACATGTTGATCATATCTCAAATAAATATAGTTGATCAGGCTATATTTATCCCAGATATGATTACATAACTGTCTAGGTTTGACTGTATTGTTCAACCTTTAGTTACTTTTGTTTTCTTCTCGTTATGATAATGTGCTAGTAAGTATATATACTTTTATAAAGTACTTATATCTTTAAAGTATATACTTTTAGTCAGAGTGTTTTAGTCCCATTGTATTTATAGTTGCATATCTTGTATGGCTAGATATACTGGTTCACTATAAACAATGCTCTGATACCAATCTGTCACACCCCCGGACCAGACGGCGGACACGTCCGGAGGCGGGTGACTTCATTGTGCAGTATCATAACAATTGAATATAAATGAAACATAACAAATCCAAACATCATACATTGAGATAACAAACTTACATTGTTTACATATTTTATTTGTTCTTCAAATTTCACAAAAGAGACATAAGTAAATAAATTCCAAACTACAGCAAAATAATCCTGAATCCGCGTTCCTTTAACCTGCTTACCGATTTCCTGAGAATACAAGTCGTTTTGAAAAGCGTCAACTAAAAAGTTGGTGAGTTCATAAGCATTTTCGTATAAAACTGGTGATAGTTTAGAAATCCAGAAAATTCCAGTGTTTTCTTGTCAAAACAGTTGTAAGTCTTGTTTCCTGTCTAGTATAACTGCATGTGTGTTTTAGTTTATCATCTTTCGAAATTGTGAAATCGTTTTCTCCAGAAAATCCTATATTTTCTTGTATAAAATAATCGTAAGTTCTGTTTCCAATTAAGTATACTTGCATATGTGTGTGTTAGTTTATCGTTTTCGAAATCGTATACAATCGTTTTCCCCAGAAAATCCTATATTTTCTGATGTGTAAAATAGTAGTATTAAAACCCTAATACTTGTGTCGTATAAGCTTCGTTTAAAGTATCCAAATAATCGTGGTTATAGTCGAAAGGTGTATCTTATGTGTATTTCTAAACAATTCACTGTTATATTCTAAGTGAGTCGTTATAACCATACTAATATGACGGAGGCCTGCCTTGGCATTTCTCAGGCGCCCGCGTTTGTTTAAAGACATTTCTCACCCTAGGCTGGCCGGTCTAGCTGTAGCAAACAGCGAAGGTGCGAGGTGTCAACCCCGTATAAATCTATCCACCAATTCCCGCTCTCCCTCCAGGAGACTCTGGTTATAACTCTTTACAGGAGTTTAGGCGTACACTAATATATGTATGTATATATATATATATATATATATATATATATATATATATATATATATATATATATATATATAGGTACATTGGAGATTCGTCTGACTAGAATAATAACAGGTTTTTGAGTAAATCGTGAAAATCCATTATTTATTAAATAAATAACAATAGTTATACTCGTTGACTAAATCTATCGTTTTCGTTTATTCAGGATAATCCACTTGCAATCATAATTATCAAAAATGACCCAATATTATCGGTATTGGCAAAAATGGCCCTTCTTTTTATAAAGTATCAAATAAGATCCATAATTGCCAAAAGGTGTCATAAGTGGTTCAAAACCAGGCGAATTATTGAAAATGGCTCATTTCTTCTAAAATGTTCATTTTAGACTTATATTTATGAAAATATTCAAAAAGGCCCTTGTTTATCCCAAAAATTCCCTTTTTGGTCCTTTAAAAATTGAGATGTCCAATGGTTTCCCAAACTTATCCCATAATCCAAAATAGTCCTTATATATATGGGGCCGAAAATGGTCCCCAAAATATCATTATTTCCATATTTTACCCACTTCCAAAATATTATGTTCAACAACTTGTTTAAGCACATTTTTATGCAAATCCTTATGGTTCTTGACATAACAATTTATGATTAATATTCCCTATACATACTAGTTTTTGTTTTTAACATATAATTGGTGATATATAGTTTAAAACCTTGAGACTTGCTAAAAATTTCGAGTTCTTGAACCACTATATGGAGTTCATAACTTTAAGCATATAAATCATAACATACATGCATAAACAAGCAAATATACCAAGATTTCACAAGACCCTTGACTTGTATTCTCCTCCAAAAATAATGAAAACTCAAAAGATAGGGGTATGAAGCTAACCTTGGTCTGATTTGGTGGGTGATTTTGGAGAGGTGATGAGAAGTTCAAGTCCTAACACTTGAAGAGTTTGAATGAACCTCTTGAGGATTTTGCTAGCCTAGAGTTATTAACACATAATTATATGTGTAAGTATAAGATTTGCAACCACTAAATGTATGAAGCATTTGACTATGCGTAATTTACTTACAAGAATTTGGAAGGAATTATGAAGGAAATGGCTTCTGGAGCAAAATCTTGAGTTCTTGGGAGAGTTCACGGATGTTCACAGAATGCAAAATGAATTGTGGAATGAGGAAATGGGGTTTACGGCCCCTATATATGGGATAAGGAGTTGACAGGATGTTTACTTTGATTACTGTTGGGTAATGCTTTATCACTAAAGGTCTTTGCATGTTTTACTGGTAATTGTATGGGAAATTGGTAATTTACAACTCACCATCCATAAACACTTAAATATCTAAGTGTTCACGCCCAAGATGCGTTCTAGGGAGGTGTTTATCCTCAAATGCTTCCTAGGGAAGTGTTCATGGTCAGAGTTGGAAGTATTGAATGTGTTTACGCCCTTACATCAACTCATAGAGTAGTTTACGCCCAAGATACCTCCTAGGAAGGTGGTCACGGCCTAGCTAAAGTTCCATGAAGTAGTTCACGGCCAAAGGGAGTCCATTAAGGGTGTTTACGGTCTAGCCTAGTGGCTTTTGGGTGGTTCACGGCCTAAATGGTTCCTTGGAAGTTGTTCACGGCCTAGATTCCTTTCCTTTAGGTGTTCACGGCCATTCTCTTGAGATTTATGGTGGTTCACGGTCAATGTGCTTTCTAGGATTGAGTTCATGGTCTTAGTTGATAGTAAACTCAAATATATTATCCTATAATTCAAGTGTTCAAAATTGTGATACAATTACAAGCTCCTGTGTCTACACTATGTGATCCTTGTTTGATTGCATTGTAGATTGAATTCCAATCTATTTGCACCACTTTGTCTGGCTTAACTTGTTTATTTTTCCAAGGGTTTACCTTATATCTGACCTTCAAAGCGTATACTTCCTTATACATGCACTTATGCTCTCATGGTTTTCAAGGTTCTTATTGTAATAGGGTTACAATTTTAGACCTTCCTTGATCCAAATATTTCGGGTTGTCACAGAATTATTGGAGGAGGTGGAGGAAGTGAAGTTCCACTACAGCACGAAAAAGGGATTAATCTTTCACCTTGATCGTTTTGTGGAATATCATCTTTATAAAGAAAACTTTTTTCCAAAAGGATGATGAAGACCATAGTTGTCAGAACTAGACATATATAAGGGAGAAATTCAAGTTGGTTGATTTAAGTCCTTAATATAACACCCAAATGAAATATTAAGGCTAGGACCCAACACAATATTTTACAATTCGGAAGAGGGATGTCGTAATCTAATTGCAAAATATTTGAAGGTTGGTAAATGACGATTTACCAATTTCCACCATGGAAAACGAAAATGAATTTTAGGTTTTAAATGAATTGAAATTCCTAGATCTTTTGAGATTCATTGAACGTTTCAATGGCATGTTTAATCTCGACTGTGTCCTTCAAGTTTGTGACTGGGATGCCGAGGATCACAAACAAGGTGTGAATAACCATGCAAATGTGATTGGTACTCTTAATGTTACATATCACCTAATCAATGTGTCGGTTAACCACACACGCTCCATTGATCTATGATTAACATCAAGCTACCCTTTGTCACACACTGTCAGTCCCAAATTAGTGTGCCGGTTAACCACACACGCTCCACTAACGACTAAACAAGGTGCAATGTGCAATTTCATGGGTTAGCACCAAATTCACATTTTTCCTAAGTAACTAAGATTGGGAATTTATAAGTGTTTAGTTACTTAGTATTTTCATTATACTTTTAATGAGAATTAGTGTCCTATCCTACCCGTTCGGCTAACGACCATCCACCAGTCAAGGAAGCGGTGGGTCAGAGTGCACACCCATTAAACCACCATTTTATAAGCAGTAACTTTATACCCCCTTATAGATCGGCTTCGTGAATGAGGCCTACTAACGGTAAGACTGACTTGTCTTATACATATATATAATTATTAAACCTTTAATTTTATATAGTATAAGGGTGTATTTTAAACTTTTAAAATACTAGATGGATTAATCTATTGATAAATTATACTCTTAATTTAATTAAACTTAAACCATGTCATTATGGAATTATTAATCTCTTTTAATTAAACACTTTAATTAATTTAATAAAGTCCATAAGGTGCAATTTGAACAACTCAAATACTTCAAGGTTCTAAATATAAAAAATTCAAAATTAAAAACTATTTAATTAATTTTTTAATTTATGAACCCAAGAGTTACACCTTTTTAATTACAAGAGCTTCTTAATTTGAGACTTTTCAAATACCAAAACTTGAAGGCAAGTTTTGTAACTCTTGGAAAAACCTTTGATTTCCATAACTTATGAGTTTAATGTGGTTTTTATGAAAAAACTTTTCATGTTCCATAACTTGAGGACAAGTTATGGAAGACTTTAAAGAACATTTAAATCAATATTTTAACAAATAAAAAATATCATATAATTTTCATGTTCTAAATTAACTCATAAGGCAAGACAATTCATATCAACAATTTACAATAAATTAGCCTCTCATATAAACTAATACAAATCTTGAAATTCTGACAATTATCTTTTGATTGGATGAGTATAATCATTAGCATACCAACAAAATCAAATTTTATGAACTAAAATATTTTGTGGTAACGATCCTAATCCAAAACAGGCCAAAAAACCCGAAAGCCTGCTGTCTGATCATTCAACTCGTCGAGCCCAGTTATGGACCCGTCGAGTTCAAGACAAAATTCAACCTACTCGTCGATTCCAAGCATGGACTCGTCGAGTAAATGCTGACAGAACAGTTTTTTAGCTTTGAAAAATAAGCCAGCATCAAATATAATAGAAAACAACCCATGGCTCTGATACCACTATTGGGTTTTGTATACTACAACATCCTATGGTGCACATACAACCCTAATTGCTTTGGATCTATGTTTTCTCTAATTATACATGCAATATTGTTTCCAAAGCATTAAGCCTACAACTAGCATACAATTGACATAAACAAAATAGAATTAAGTTATGGAATTACCTCTTTGTTGTAGCTTGTAGTTTTGGCCTTTAAGAACTTATCACCTCAAATGTAATGCCTCATATGGTTCACAAACACCATGAACAAAGGAGGACTTGAGAGAGAGGCTACTTAGCACACAAAATCGTTTATCACCCTTCTTAGAATGTATGGGGCCGATTTTTGTGACTATGGGTTCCTTTTATAGTGTGGCAAAGTCTAGGGTTACATCCATGCAAACCCTAATTCACATGACCCTTCGTATTACTTAGGCTCCATGGGTTAAACCTCCATGGACTATCCATGGACTATCATAATGGTTTAGCCCATCTTAAATAACCATGGATCATTGGCCCACACTATAAGAATCATTGATTTACTTAATTAGTCCCCGTATATTTAATTAATCTCTTTTGATCACTAAATTAATTTCAAATTAATTCTTGATCAATACTAATTAAATAATTTGATTTCATATTAATATATTAGAACTTATAATATATTAATAAATCACAAATAACCTCTTCTCAAAAGTCTATCCTATCAAATTGCTCTGGTGAAGGCAACCCAAATGGACCATACTACTCTCGGGTCAAGTACATACCAATTATAGTTATGGGATTAGACACCTAATCCAACAGGAAGAACGTCTAGGCAATATGTTTGTGTTTGAAGAAGATAAGCAAAGGTTGAAGACGTTTAAGAATCACATTTGGGTGCTAAAGTTGGGTGGTATAGGAGTTCTTGTCATGCAAGAATCTCATAAGACCATGTATTCTATACACCCATGTAGCACCAAAATATACTTGAACTTAAAACCCTATTACTGGTGGTCGGAAATGAAGGTCGATGTGGCAACTTACGTATCAGAATGCGGAACTTGTGCAAGAGTAAAGGCACAACATCAAAAGCCATACGGGGATTTGGAACCCTTACCGGCACCCATAGGGAAGTGTGATGATGTTACCATGGATTTTATAACAAACATGCCAAAGACAAAGAGAGGCCACGACATGATCTGGGGACTAGTAGACCGACTCACGAAGAGTGTTGTAACGTCCCAAAAGTTTATGACCAAAAATTTCATTTTTGTGTTAATAACACCATTAACCTGAAAGATTTTGTATGCTCAAGAATCATATTAAATTGATATTGCTAATTAACATATGATACTAATGGGTCACACTAACAACAACAGGATATAATTGATTATTTATTCGAAATTGATTTTAATAAATATTCAATAAACTTTTATAATTAAATTGGAAATTATTTATTTCTAGGAAATAATAATTTTCATTAGCAAGTAACATTATATATAATTCATATGGTATAAATTAATAATTCATGCACAACATTTTGGACTAGATAAATTCTTTTGTCTCTTACCAAACAGTTAAAGTTTATATTTTATAAACTTGGTTTATACAATATAAAGCTTTTGTCTTCTTCTTTTTATTATTTTTATAAAATAAGAGTCAAAAGACAAAAGTATGACTTTCATGTTAATTTATTCAAAAGTAATAGGTATGGGAGAAAGCATGGGGGACAAGCTTGTCTAAAAGGATTAATGGTTAAGGACATTTAGATTAAGTCTTCCGTTTGCCAATTTTGTAGTTTTTGAAACTATTTTTGAACTAAAACCCAACAATTGGTATCAGAGCCAACTGGCAAGTTTGGTTAGATTTTTTTTTTTTTTTTGTAAATCTTAGTTTTTGGAGAATATGGATAACTTGTTTTTGCATAAAAATAAGTTCATATATATTTTTTATGACAACATTATAATTGTTAGTTTTTTTATGTGACAAAAGTTTCATGCATCTTTTGTCATTTAAAGTTGTCTTAGAAAAACAAAAGTTGTTTTATGTGTATGTTGATTTGTATAATGTGCATAAACTAGCCAAAGACCATTATGATTGTTGTGTTGTTGTGTTTGTTATTTTTGTTATAAAAATGGTTGTAATAATTTATTTATTCATATGGTATGTAATAATTAAGTAGATTAGTTTTCTTGGTTATTTTTGTAAAGTAATAGATTAGTTTTTAGAAATAGTTTCTTTGTACAAAGATGTAACAATAAATGAAGTTGGAGCCATTTTTTAAGACAAAAAAGGCAATTTTCGTGTCTACATAAGTGCTGGGCAGAAAGATGACATTTTTTGAAAAGTGTCATGAATGTTGTCAACAGTAGCCTTTTCTTTAAAGGGTTGTTGACCTAGTGCAATACTTTCTGCAACCTTTTTCTGAAAAGTGTTGCATGTGGCTGAATATTTCCTTTAAAGAAGATTCTCCAATCTTTTGCAATCAATGAGTGTTTACTTAAATGGGAGCTTCTACAACAACATTACAAGAAGATTTTTGGACCCCTTACATGTCCCTTTAGGAATGAACTTGGCATCTTTTGTGTTAGCTGACAAAAATGTCATTAGTTGGTTATATTTATGCACATATTTTTTTATGCATGGTTGTGTTGTTTATTTTATGCATTATTTTATGTTGTTGATAAATTAGTTTTTCACATGCTAAAATAATTTTGGACAAAATAAACATCACATGGAGTTTGGATTTCAAAATTGGACATAAGTTGTAACAAGTTATTGTTTTAAAATAAAACCCGGTTTTATAAAAACGTTAATAACGGAAAATTTTGAAATACTCAATTATAAGTTTTAAAATGGTGATTTTTGTAACTTATACAAACTCGAAACATATAAGTAATAAAATGAAGTTTTATTAAAGATATAAAATGTTCAAATGGACTCAAACTTAATACCGGTTATTAAAATTGAATCGCGTCAAATTATATAAAAAACTACCTTTTTATATAGAACTTTAAAAATGATTTTCTTTTTGAAAATTGGTACCATGGTTTATTATATGTCTGTAATAACCATGATATCATATGTTTTTAAACCAGAATTATAAAACGTAAAAGACCCTTTTTTTTTACAAACCTCAAATCTATGCAATCCTTTTGAAGAACACTCACACATTTCTTGTATGCACTAGTGGGATAAAGGATACATAACCACTTTGTGTTATCTTTTGATGGCCGGGGTGTCTTCGCGATTTCTACAACCAAGTTATAGGCCGATTGCACATGTTTTTCAAATTGGACGATTTGATCGGAAATCTTTTGTGATAAAGGATACCTAAGCAAGAGAGTTCCGACGCATAGATGGGATCAAACATGTCTAAATTAAATTTGTTTTTCGCAATCCCATAAATCTAGGAATTATATAGCAAGATATAATTGATAATCGATATCTACCGGGTTGGATTCAAATCGATGGGATAAAGGATACCTAACCATTTATTTGTTTTGCAACTTGGATTCTAGACTTTGATAATTAATGTTTTTGGAAACTAAAAGGGTATTAACTATTGAAGATTAAATATTGAAAGTACTAAATGAATTTTGTTAAAATTTTGTAGTTAAATAATCCATTCTCATTATCATGAATTGTTATTTTATTTAATGACTTAATGAAACAATAACATTCACTAGATACAGCTTCAATGAATGGGTTCATGTCTTAAGAGACAATCTCGTGAGAGATATGAAATTGTATACACTTAAAGGTCCTAGCCCTTAACTTTTTGCTTTGAGAAATGAGCATGAGCATGATACCTAGTAAGGCATCATTGTGATGCTAAATGTGTTTCTAACATCAAACTAGGAATAGTACAAGGCCCAAAGGAATCACCTTGTGTGATCCAGGAGGCCCATGTTTTATGTACTGAACACCTTTAAGCCAAGAAATCTATTAAAGCCCACATAGATGAATCTTATTTCTTTTGTGGAGAAACTGGATACTGGAAGAAGATGTGCTTCTCTTATCTAGAAAGAAAGTTTGGAAGAGACTAGTACTTCGGGTATCTACTAGATAGAACTCATACTTTTTGATATAACACTTAGGTACTTGGTACTTAATTGTTAATCTAATATTTGTAAATGGCTTGTAGATATTTACTGAAGAGTAACCAGCTAAGCACCACCAAGTTAGAACTACACTCTCGGAGTTTAATTTATTATTTATGCTTAGAACATAAATTACTTGTTATGTAAAACAATATTTTTTTTGGAACAATGTATGTTTTAATTTAGCATGTCTAAATTTATGTCTCAGTTATTTTATTCAAATGTTTGATCATTTACTTAATCGTTTGTCATAACGATAATATTCATATTATGAAATGATTAACTTTTATTTATGATACTAGATCTCTTAATAGAATTATAAAGTAAATATCAACATTTTATGAACAAAATCAAGTTCTATATACAAGCGTTTTGACTTAAACTTGTTTCGAATCAAACTCATCTTTGACATTGTTATCTTTATTAATTATATAAATGGCATTCACATATTCCAACTTCAAGAAATGGATCTTGAAGGCAAATAATGTAGTTTATTTGACATATGCGAACCTTATTTATATGTAAAGCATTCCTAATGATATTTTTACTAAGGTGTAGAGAAAATAATTAAGGAACTATACACTTTGGTGTATGACTTCTTTTCTAATGAATGTCTGAGAATTAAGCACAAGATACCAAATCAACTTTATTAACAACTATAGTAGTTTTGATTATATTTTACGTGGTAAAACATAATTGTGAAATCTTTGTTGAAGGTTTCAAAAGTTGAGATACAAACCGGTAAGAACAATCTAAGTCCTTAATGATGAGCTTTTATTGATGGTAAAAATCATCTATGACTTCAAAAATGTGGAATCTCTCATTGATGAGCTTTTATTGATGGTTTCTGGAAAATCCATCAAATACCAAGATGCTATGTCAGATCTCAAATCTGATAAATGACTTAGAGTCGTGAACATGTGATGTAATCTACTTATGAGAATCAAGTATGGGATTGATTAAATTTTCTCCCTATAGCAAGGCTAGAAAGAGTAAATGACTCTTCTAGAAAGAATAAATTACATGAATAACCATACACATTTAAAGCAAGACTTGTAGTAAAAGGATTTTCTCATACTCATGTCATGGACTATGGTCCTCATCATACTCATGACATTGACTATGATCAAACCTTTTTCACAAGTAGCTATGATTAGATCAACAAGGATATTATTTACTACAAATTCATATTCTTAATATGAGATATAGTAAATAGATTTCAAGAAATACCGCTTTTCTTGATAGACATCTACTAGAAGATATCTATATAGATTAGCCTGGAGATTTTCTTAATCCATGTTATCCTAACAAAATGTGTAGAGCTTGAGATCCACTTATGGATATAAAGAAAACATCTCAATGTTATAATCATCATTTTATATAAAACCACAATGTATGTTTTTATATAAAAACGAATAGAACATGTGTATTTACTAAGAGCTAGTGGGAGCATAGTGAAATTCCTAATCATGTATGAATGAGACATACTTAATCATTTGAAATCACATTCTGACTAAGCAAGGTTGTTTTCACCATGACTCGGAAAGTGTTTCTAAAATGAAAGACTTAGGAAGGAGAAGATGCATTCTTCGAATGTGAAATGTATAAGGGATAGATAAAATGAATGTTAATAGTTTCATGTCCTTATACATATATTGGCAATATATTGAAAGGGATCAAGACACAAGATTCTTTTGGAGAATTCTTGCAATTATCATATGGTATCATTTTGAGTTAGCCTCAAAAGTACCTAGCTCATAGGTTTGAACTAGATGAAATGATTTATATTCCATTTGCTTGGAAAATGAATTCATCGTTTACACCATATTATGCATAGGACATGGTATTTAATCATACTGGAAGAATATCATAGGATACTAATTGAATACATGGTTAAGTCACTGGATGACTTGCAGGAAACAACTCAAGAAATATGCCAAGAACTCCAAACTAGCTAGATCTAGGAGATGAATAAAAAAGGTTTCAACTTTTTACCTTCTAATACTTTCCAAGATGATGAATATTCTGGATCTTCAAGCTCCACTCCAACCAATTCTTGATCACCAAGCTCCTACTTCTTCACAATGCACAAAACACCAAAAGTTTACTACCACAGCTCAAGAGCACACAAGGAAACGCTAGGGTTTCATGGGGAGTCTTTAGAGGGAAGGAGGTTGATCAGGGGGCAACCTCAAGGTCCATAATTAAATTTAAATAGCAGCTAAACCCTAAAAATTAGGGTTTGTGGTCTGCTAACGTTCGCCCGACATACGTATGGGTGCGCCTAGTGTACGCCACCAACCCCTACGGCCAACTTAAGGGGGTACGCCCAACGCACTCCATGTTACGCCTAATGTAACATAGACCAGAAATGCAAAAAAAAATTAAAAACTGAATCCAGTTATTGAAGAGTACCTGAAACTCGACCGTTACAAGTGAGCATTTCATAGTCGCATGGGAGAATTCGTCGATGGAAAAGTTGGTTGAGACCTATGTTGAGGAAATTGTCCGAATACATGGAGTACCCTTATCTATCGTGTCAGATAGGGATAGTCGTTTCACTTCCAGATTCTGGTAGAGTTTGCAGGAAGCAATGTGCACGCAATTGTGCTTAATTACTGCATATCATCCACAAATGGACATATAAAGTGAGAGAACTATCTAAACTTTGAAAGATATGTTGCGGGCATGTGCCTTAGAGTTTCCTGGTAGCTGGGACGACCACCTATCACTGACCGATTTTTCCTACAAAAATAGTTATCACTCAAGCTTTAAGATGCCTCCTTATAAAGCACTGTACGGAAGGAAGTGTCATACGCCATCGTGTTGGTTGGAAGCGGGAGAGGAACACTTCGCGGGTCCTGAGTTAGAACATCAGACCACTGAGAAGCTAAGAGTCATCAGAGAAAGGATGCTAGCTGCTCAAAGTATTTAGAAAAGCTACACAGATAAGAACCGAGGACCGATAACATTTGATGTGGGTGATCAAGCGTTGCTTAAATTCCTGCCATAGAAGGGACTTATTATATTCGGAAAGCGTGGGAAGTTGAGTCCTCGTTTTATAGGACCATTCAAAGTACTTCAAAGGATACGACATCAAGCATACAAACTTGAATTGCCCGATGAACTGCAAGGTATCCATAATACCTTTCATGTCTGTTATTTAAAGAAGTACTCGGGAGAAGAATTTGATATGCTCCCACTTTAAGAGTTAAGGGTTAATGAAGATAGAAGGGTGGTTGAAGAGCCTGAAGCAATTGTTGACCATAAGAGGAAGAAATTATGATGCAAAATGATTGACTTGGTGCTAGTGCGATGGAAACATATGACAGGGCCGAACCTCACCTGGGAAATAGAAAGCGAAATGAAAATTCGCTATCATCATCTGTTTGTTGTTGCATGATTCCGGGGACGGAATCAACCTAAGGGGGAGATAATTGTAACGCCTGTGTTTCCTACTAGATTAAATCATAGTATGTAATCACTTTGGTCAACTATTGTAATCCCTATATGATAGAATAATAAAGGATTATTCATATATTTATGTGGTTATGTGTTTTATAGGATATTTTATGAAAATTATATAGGTATTAATAATAAAATAAATAAGATTAAAATACGCATCAAAGATAAAAGATTACTTAGGAATATTAATCTTAACCTAGTTGCAGTATACATTATAAGGATTCGGAAGATATAAGGAGCGTTCAAATCCGACTTCATATGAAGAAGTTATGTTTCTCCGAAGTTTCGCGATTAAATAGGTATGGCTCCGCGTATCGTAAAAAGTAAATTTTTGATAAATTACTTTTTAGCCTAAGAAATCTAAACGAAATTTGTAGTAGTTGCTAAACCGAGAGCGTGTTCCCATGAACCAAACTGTGGTTACCCGAATTTATACGGTTTGGTTTAGTTCGGATTTTTAAGAAATTCGGTTCGGTTTCGGTTAGTGCACATGAGGTATCCGCCCCGTGGTCACGGTTCATAATTTTATTGCTATCCGATCCGAACCGCCCCGTGAACACCCCTACTTATAACCCATGTGTTGGATTAATGTCTAAGTCCATAACTATAATTGGTAAGACTTGACCCGACCCGGCATGGTCCATTTGGGTTGCATGGCATCATGCATTTGGATAGACTATAATGAGAGAAATAACACTTAAGGTTGGTTAATATATTATAAGTTCTAATATATTAATAAGGTTATTTAATTAGTATTGATAAAGAATTAATTTGGAATTAATTAAGTGATCAAAAGGAGACTAATTAAATATATGGGTTGATTGTGTAAATCATTCATTCTTATATATGTGGGCTTGTGATCCAAGATTCCTTATGTTGGACTAAGTCCATGGGGTGACCCATGGATACTCCATGGAGGTTAAAATCCATGGAGCATAAGGAATGGGTAAAGTTATGAGTTACATGGTGTAACCCTAATAGCCACCATATAAAAGAATCCCATGGCTCAAGAAATCGTGCACTAATGTGTGAATATGAGGGCTAGACGATTTCAAGGAGTGTTCGATTTCTCTCAAGTCATTCCATGTGCATTTGGTGTTGTGTGAACCATTTGAGGTGTCATACTTGGGGCACTAGGCACTCAAGCTTCATGGAGACAAGCTACATCAAACAAAGGTATGTATTCTATCCATTTGATTACCCAAGTATCAAGTATTGTATGCTAGATAGGGTAATACCTTGGAAAGTTCATAATTGCATGTATAATAGAGAAAACATAGATCCAAGGTATTTAGGGTTGCATGTACACTTAGGAGTGTTAGAATGCGCAAAACCCATCAGTGGTATCAGAGCCAGGTTTGTTTTCTTGTTATACTTGCAAAATTAGCTGAAAAATCGAATTGTATTAGTTTAAAAGTTATGCTAATTACTTGAAAAAATTTGATGTGAATTATCTTTGTTCATATGAGTTTATTAGATTAATAGAAAAGTTAATTGATTATGTGTTTTCAATCCATTTTAATCTAAGAGTTGATTCTAAAATGTGTTTTTGTAACTTGTCCTCAAGTTATATGAAAAGTCACATTTAAGTTTCATAAAACTCATAAAAGGTTGGCAATGGTTACAAAAATGAAGAGTCTTGTCCTTATTAAATGCTTTTTTGACTCCATAACTTGTCCTCAAGTTATGGGGGTTCAAGAGTCACTTCATTAAATGACTATAATTCTCCCTTCATTAAAAGTATTAATGATAAATACTAAGTAACTAAACACTTATAAATTCCCAATCTTAGTTACTTAGGAAAATGTGAATAAGGTGCTAATCCATGAAATTACACTTTGCACTTTGTTTAAACCGTTAGTGGACTGTGTGTGGTTAACGGGCACACTAACCTGGATTTAACAAAGTAGGCAAAGGGTAACTTAATATTTATCATAGTATCGGTGGAGCTCGTGTGGTTAACCGGCACACCGATTGAGGGGTAAATATTAAGGGTACCAAGTATATTTGCATGGTTACTTCATACCTTGTTTTGTGATCCTCGGCATCCCAATCACAAAACCTGAAGGGCACACTCGAGATTGAAACATGCCATTGAAAAGTTCAATGAATCTCAAAAGATCTAGGAGTTTCAAATCCAATTAAAAACCTAATTACATTATTTCGTTTTTCATGGTGGAAATTGGTAAATCGTCATTTACCTACCTTCAACTATTTTATAACTCGGATTACGGCATCCCTCTTCCAGTTATAAATAGGTTGTTGGATCCTAGCCTTAATATTTCATATTGGGTGTTATATTAAGGACTTTAGATCAACTATCTTGAATATCTCCCAAAAGATGTCTAGTTCAGACATCTATGATCTTCCCAAATCTCTTGGAACTTTACTTCCTCCACCTCCTCCAATTATTCTCCCTAACCCACAAGTTCAAGGTCACTCAAGCCCTAATGGCAAGCAAGGTCTATGTGTGATCACATCTAAGAGATGAAGTCACATATTGACAAGCCGGGAGAGTTGGGTGTCAAAGTCTTGAGAAAGTTGGATGTTCAATCACTTTCTAAGTCACATAGTGAGTTCCTTTGGGACTACTATGAAACAGACTATGACATGAACCTTAATGATCATATATATTTGCTTGATGCTGCTGAATCAGCAATGATTTGGAATGATAGTAAAGCAAATTTGATTAGAAGATCAACTTCCCAAAAACTTTATGGACAGTGACAATGGTGACACTGGAAATCCAGAAAAAGCATTCTCTTCCCAATGGAAAGGGATTGGCCATAGTCAACCCGGTTGACCAAATGGGAAAGAGAAAGGCTAAGTCTGAGATAGTCCCATTACCAAAGGGTCCATATGTTTATTTTGCCAAAGGAAGGGGCGTTGATTGCAAAGCTGCCAAATTTACCTAAGGATGTTAAAGTCAATAAGTTTGACTCTACATCAGGTAGAGCCCATTATCTAACTCTGTTAAGTTCTATTCTGAGATCCTCATTACATGATGTGACTGGGTCACATGTTGATGTTTTAAGAATCAAAGAATAGAGAGAAATATTAAAGGAAGTATATGCTGATTCTGATCGCGAAGGTGGATTTCGATCGCATCAGAATTTTGAGCAGTTGCTTAAGAAGTTATGATATATTGCTAAGGAATAGATAACAACAATTTTCCATGTGGATTGTAAGGATAAGTTTTTTCGCAAAGTTTTAAAATAAAAGAAAATTGTTTAATTTTATTTATTTGAAGTATCCTTACAATGGCATTTGTGGAAAATTGTTGCTTATATGATTCCACTGACAGCAATATTGGAAAATGGATTTGATTCTTTCATTTGTGGTAGTGTCTAAATTTACCAAATCAGGAAAGTTCCTCATCACCCAAGTTTCAATTGGACCGAAACTTGGAATCATGCAAGTTGAATAGTATGATGAATGAGAACTTTCAAGCATTGGAAAATCAAGACTAATTACTTGTTCACATGGATGTGTGAGTCAAGTGAAGGACTAAAGGGATCGAGTACACATTCTTGTGTACTGGTCATGTCCACCACAAAGCTCGTTAAGACTATTTGATTTACTAAAGTTTAGTAAATATGGTTATACTTACAAGTTTAAGTATAATTCTGAAACATTGGAAAAGTCTCAATGTATGGCAGAACGAATGGGAAGAATCAAATTAGGCAGAAAGATAAAAGTTTTCTCAAATCTGAAAGATGGGAGAGTACTTTAGTATCATGTTTTGTGATCATATTAATGATTTAAGAACCACATCACAATTGGTCTTCTAAGGACATCTTAGTGCATTCTTATGACTAAGAAGAGGAGTCATGGATTGTTGAAATGGTTAAATCAAGGAGATGAGTCATACTTCGTTTCAAAACAAGTCTTAGAGTCATACTCCAAGACTATAAGTTGAGTGACATATCTTAAAGAAAGGTTTATAACACTTGTCAAATGTAAGAGTAAAAGTGTCCTACTCTTGTACATTTGAAGTTGGTAAGTTGTGATGTTTTGGATTAAACAAAGACCAACTAAGGCCAATTGTGTGAAGTGTTTGTCGTGATAAAGAATCCGCACTATCCCTTGAATATTTGACAAGAGAGTCTTACATGTCAAGAGGACAGTGGGAGTCTTAAAGGTCTTTAAAGTCTCAAGAACTAATCAAGAGTAAAACCTGAGGTTCTTCACTAGCACACGACTTGAGGTTTATAACCTATCCTGTTGACATACTTCTATTTCTGTGCCCATTCCAGTTAAATTTGGTTTTGCATATGAGTTCTTAGAGTTCTCAATTGGTTGCATAACAACTTGGAAGCAATGGCAGGCTCTTGTACTGCCAGGTGGAAAGAAATTAAGATTTAGTTCAGTCCATATGAGTTTGGATTTGTCACTAACCTTGTCTTGTGATTATGGTTTTTACGATTCACATGGATAAGAACACATACACCATAAAATCTAAGGGTCATAAGGTTTCTCTCCGATTCATGAAAATGATGGTGAGGAAACACTTCCACCAAGTAGATTTGAAGCAGATGGCAAAAGGTCTAAACAATTGAGACTATGATTACGGCATCCCTTTTCATAGTTCTGAAATTGTTTAGACACACATGCATGCTATCTAAGGAAAGGTGTATGACTTTGATAAAGTTTTATCAAAGCATCTCGTATCAGAAATCTGAACTTTGGTAAGGAAGTCAATAAAGTATTGATTTCTAGAACTCCAGCTGATTTCTGAGTACATGTCAAAGCTAGTGGGAGCATAAGTGTTATGCTAATAATCATCATGTTAGTGGGAGCATGATAATTATTGTTAGTGTTGCAAGTTAGCAATGTTAATTATAGAAAACAAAAGTTTCAATTCGTGAGGCTGCAGGGATTGAAAAAGTTGTTTTGCTATAATTAAGGGAGAGGATATACTTCATTTCAGTTCTAAAGGCTTAGATTGAGACCTTAATCATCTTTAGTCAAGAATATATATATGAATTTCATGTTGGATTGGTTCAACTTAAGGAAATTCTATATATTGCGTTCTCAAAATTCGATTATGATTACGGCATCCCTCTTCATAGTCAAATTTTGAAAACATGGCAAATAAAAATATTGTAGCAAAAGACTGGTCTAGAATCATGTCTTTATGTGAGACATCATGAATCGTGTACCATTTGCTTTGGGTACAGGATCGATTGCATGTGCTATAATATTTGTCATTTCTAAATTTTTCCAAATGCCCAGAGGCATTAAGAAGGGAAAAGGTCTAGAATTGGATATGACTAAAATGATTAAGCAATTGTTGAGGACAATCTGAGGTTTACCAAAGATTGGTTGCTCAGGGACAGTTGGAAGTATAGTGCTAATTTTGGAAGGACCACATTGACATATTCTGAAAAGAGGCATCTCTTATTCAGAAGTGATAGTCAAAATGAGAATATGGAGTTGTCTCCATAGGTGGAAGTTATCTGTGTAAGATTAGAAAACTTAATGCAAGAAGCATGTCCAAAGCAATGTACTTTGAATATGAGACTTAGTTTCCATGGAGTTGATCTCCATTGGAATACCTTATAATGACTGTTGACAAGTCTTTGTGACTTTGTACATATTCATTACAGGAGGGTCAGTGCATATAAGTTTAAAATCTAACCAGATTTCGATAAATGATAGGAATTTGAAATTCTCACATTTTTCGATAAGGATTTGGGAGTGTGAAATTAGAATCATTGAAATTATGTTCAATTGGTTTATTTCACAAAGTAAGGATCATAGACAAACATAGAGTGCATACTTGGTGTATGGCAAAGCTATTGTTTAAGAAAAACATAGTGTACATGCTTGGAGCATGGGACAACTAGTGTTTTTAATTCAAGTATAAAGTTGATAAAACCGAAACAATGAATAATGAGTAATCAGTATGGTGATAAATAAAGTGTTTATTTATATTCATAGGGTTTGATACCATATTTGATTCATTTATTCTTGTGTTTCACTTTGCATGTTTTGACTTCCAGAATAACTAAGTCGCTCTTCCTGGATGATTAAGTTATTCAAACCATCCACAGTCGGTCATATGTTGGAAGTAGATATGAATCAAGACTGTCATGGGTTGGTTTG
This sequence comes from Lactuca virosa, assembly GCF_052849685.1. Taxonomy (NCBI): domain Eukaryota; kingdom Viridiplantae; phylum Streptophyta; class Magnoliopsida; order Asterales; family Asteraceae; genus Lactuca; species Lactuca virosa. The sequence continues at coordinate 184,372,975 of NC_136428.1, forward strand.
TAGAGGTCCAAGTTGGTGGACAAAGTGGTGCTACAACACTCATGAGTGCTCATAAGTTCTGAGTATTGGATTCCACACGCGCTCATTTGAATCACTTCATGGATTTTATCACGAGTGATCATGAGACGATAATATATTATATTCTTCAAACCTAGAGATATGAGTTGTTACTATGAGTTGGTTGTACATTGATTGCACGAAAACGCATTCGGTAACTCGATGTTATAAAACGTGCCTTTGTGTATGATTCAACAAGTAGTAGAACAAGCCATATGAGTCGAAGTTTATCCATTCCTTTTACCTTTGGGATAAAAGCGATATATGTGGGCCCCTCGATGATTTGATGATACATGTGAGTGCTTGGCCAAGCCAGGACTGATTTGATTTGTTCAATCAGTCAGTCATCATGAATCGGAAATAGGGAAACAACAAATGGACAGAGAGAATGATTGATAATCCATGTCTCAGTCCATATGATATCTAGAATGGAGGAATATATGATCCCTTATCTAATGGAAAAGTCATTGACAAAGGTCAGAGTTTATCGACAAGGTCAGAGTTCGACAGAAGCTTTTGAGAGCTACAATTGCTGATCGGTTCCTGAAGTCATACACAATAATAGTTTTAGACTTATCCAAGTGGGAGACTGTTGGATTAATGTCTAAGTCCATAACTATAATTGGTAACACTTGACCCGACCCGACATGGTCCATTTGGGTTGCATGGCATCATGCATTTGGATAGACTATAATGAGAGAAATAACACTTAAGGTTGGTTAATATAAATAACACTTAAGGTTGGTTAATATATTATAAGTTCTAATATATTAATAAGGTTATTTAATTAGTATTGATCAAGAATTAATTTGGAATTAATTAAGTGATCAAAAGGAGACTAATTAAATATATGGGTTGATTGTGTAAATCATTCATTCTTATATATGTGGGCTTGTGATCCAAGATTCCTTATGTTGGACTAAGTCCATGGGGTGACCCATGGATACTCCATGGAGGTTAAAATCCATGGATCATAAGGAATGGGTAAAGTTATGAGTTACATGGTGTAACCCTAATAGCCACCATATAAAAGAATCTCATGGCTCAAGAAATCATGCACTAATGTGTGAATATGAGGGCTAGACGATTTCAAGGAGTGTTCCATTTCTCTCAAGTTATTCCATGTGCATTTGGTGTTGTGTGAACCATTTGAGGTGTCACACTTGGGGCACTAGGCACTCAAGCTTCATGGAGACAAGCTACATCAAACAAAGGTATATATTCTATCCATTTGATTACCCAAGTATCAAGTATTGTATGCTAGATAGGGTAATACCTTGGAAAGTTCATAATTGCATGTATAATAGAGAAAACATAGATCCAAGGTATTTAGGGTTGCATGTACACTTAGGAGTGTTAGAATGCGCAAAACCCATCACCATGGACGTAGATGAAATGGGATACCATGTTTATCAAATCTCTAAACATTGGTTGCCTTATATGACTTACACTGGACAAGGACACACCTAGCTGTGTAATCTAACAGTTGCTTAAACGATTTATCAGGTTGGGTGATTCCTCCGGATAATCGTTGCTTTAGGATCTGTGAGGATCGGTTGGGTTGGGTAGTTGGTCTTAGGTTAGATTTTATATAAATTATCTCATGACGTTTTTTGCAGGGATGATATTAATTATTATCATTAAACTATTATGGGTTTGAAAACCGTACGTATCTGACCAGGTTTTCCCAAACCTGACCCACTCATTTTTATGTTAGGAACCGGACCGGGTACACGCAGCGGAAACACACTATCACACACACACAAACTCACGAAAATAAAGCAAGAAGAACACAAGGATTTTACGTGGTTCGGATTCGGTGCAAATCCTACATCCACGGGCTGCAATTAGAGAATTTTATTAAAACTCACAAGATTACAATTGGCTTGACACTCTACACTTGATGTTCTCTCAAGTTTTTGCACACAAAATATGCAAAACATACATGCATATATATAGGTGAGAGAGCCGCAATTTGCACATGAAATTGAGTCGTGGTAACAATAGTACTCAAATGTGAAAGCCACAAATGTTGAGTCGTCGTAACAATAGTACTCAAATGTGAAAGCCGCAAATGTTGAGTCGTCGTAACAATAGTACTCAAATGTGAAAGCCGCATGTTTTCAACCTTTCATATTTTACCTAACAATCTCCCACTTGAAAGTTTGAACAACATGGTCCGTCTCTGTCATCCAACTCCAGTAATCTTAAAACAACCAAGTCTTCCAAGCCTCTAGTTCCTAAGAACAAGCTAAACTTAGTCCCATTTCTCTAATTGCAGCCGCCCCTCATCTTCAAGTACTAGAAGGGACAGTTGAAGCTCCCACTAGCTCCAACTCAGTCGTGGCTAATCCCACCACCGACTCATCCTCTGTCTCAACCGGTTTGGACACTCCACCAAATCCAGAGATACACCGAGGACCACTAACACTCTCCCAACTTTGCAAACTTTCAACAGGAGAGACCTTTTCAGTCTTAGTCTTCAAAACCCAACGGCTCTTTGTAACTGTACCCGAAACACACCCCGTGCTCCCACTGTCACAGAATCCCCTGAATGGTTTAGAATTTCTGACTCGTTCAGCTAACATCCCCTTGGCTCCAGAATTCATGTTTGCAAAATGAACTCTCTTAGCCGTAGATTTAGCGAACCAGATTTTGTCTTGCTTAACAGGGACGGTCATACTTCCCTCAGCAGATACCTCAACCATATACAATGACCCACACTTCATACCATGAGCAATCACTAGATTATCATTGATCACCCTCCATTTACCACCACCAAACCTTACTTCCAGTCCTTGTTTATCCAGCTGACCAACAGAAATCAATTTCTTCTTCAGCTCCGGAATCACCCTGACATCCTTCAGGCTCCATGTAGTTCCCAATGAAGTAACCAAATCAATATCTCCCATGCCCGTTACCTGAAGCATCTCGTCATTTGCCAAACGTACCTTTCCAAAATTTCCTTCTTTTAGATTCACCATCGTTTCCCCGTTGTCCATGGCGTGAAACGAAGCCCCTGAATCCATGACCCAAGAGTCCACAGAACTTTCCATACTGAGTATCAATGCATCATCCTCAGACACACTCTCAGCACCGGCAATGTTCAATTCTTTCTTTGGACATTGACTCTTAACATGTCCCACCTCCTGGAAGTTCCAGCACTTCACATTCTTCTTAGTTCTAGATGAACTTCTTCCCCGACTCCCACTGCTTCCACTATTCCTGCTATTCCCTCTACCTCTTCCGACATTTAATAAATCAGAAGAGGAAGATCCACCTTGATTCTTGCGTCTGATATCCTCGCCTAGAACCAAATCTCTAACCCCTTCAAAAGTCATACCACTGGTCCCCACGGAACTCGTAACAGCGGTAACTGTTCCGGACCAGCTATCAGGTAGAGAAGCTAGTAGCAGTGATGCTTGAGTCTCGTTATCAAATTTAATTCCCACAGATGATAATCTGGACAGAATTGAATTTAGATTGTTAATGTGAACCGTAACTGAGCCTTCCTCATTCATCCTTGTAGTGAACAGCTCCTTCATCAAGAACACCTTGTTAGCCGCCGATGGTTTCTCATACATATTTGACAGAGCCTCCATCATACCACGTGCCGTGGTTTCATTCATGATGTTGAAAGCAACGCTCTTCGTCAACGACAATGTAATAACCGCCTTGGCTTTCTTGTCCTTTGAGTTCCACGCATCTTCAGCAGCTTTTTCCATTTTCTCCGGTTTGTCTCCGAGTACCACGTCCAAGTCTTTCTGACATAGCAATGCTTCTAGTTGCATTTTCCACCAGCTAAAATCAGAACCGTTGAACTTTTTGATTACAACCTTGTCTTCAGCCATTACGACAAACAAGATACAAATCAGGTACACTCGTGCGTGATAAAAAAAACGATCGTACCCTCCAAAACCTCGCTAACCAATCTCTGATACCAGTTGTTAGGAACCGGACCGGGTACACGCAGCGGAAACACACTATCACACACACACAAACTCACGAAAATAAAGCAAGAAGAACACAAGGATTTTACGTGGTTCGGATTCGGTGCAAATCCTACATCCACGGGCTGCAACTAGAGAATTTTATTAAAACTCACAAGATTACAATTGGCTTGACACTCTACACTTGATGTTCTCTCAAGTTTTTGCACACAAAATATGCAAAACATACATGCATATATATAGGTGAGAGAGCCGCAATTTGCACATGAAATTGAGTCGTCGTAACAATAGTACTCAAATGTGAAAGCCACAAATGTTGAGTCGTGGTAACAATAGTACTCAAATGTGAAAGCCGCAAATGTTGAGTCGTCGTAACAATAGTACTCAAATGTGAAAGCCGCATGTTTTCAACCTTTCATATTTTACCTAACATTTTATGCGTCACAGGTAGTGAAACCAAAGCTACAATAGCCTAGTTAGGATGTTGAGTGGAATAAAGAGATGTGCCTGTAATCAATAGTTTCAGGACCTTTTACAATTTACGTTGTAATGTATGTTTGGATATGAATGAATTACATCCTCAAGGTTCTAATAAAATAACTTTCGTTATTTATAAATGTTTTATTTAACTGGGAAATTCCACACCTCAATTTACAAAAGTGTAAAGAAAAATGTTTTAGTTGGTTCTAAAAATTAGGAGATGTCACACTCACTTTGCCAACCTGACAATTTTTTCCCTTTAACTTTGAAAATGTTATTATTTTTACTTCTAACTTTCTATGCTTCATATAAACTAATGATATGTTTATTCCTTGATGACTAATCTATATCGATAATATTTTATTTATTTACTTTGTTAATTTAAGAAACCAATTTTAAAATTTAGGATGTTACAAAACTGGTGCTACAACCCACCAATTGAGCTATCCAAGATCAAACCTTAGTTTACATTACAAAACTAGAAATTTGACCAAAAGTCAAACAAGTCAAAAGTTAATGATCAAAGTCAACTCCAACTGTCCTCCACATCGTGGCCACCCAATGGCCACTTCGTGGCCACACAACTTGATCCCGATCAAAATCCAATACCACGTCGTGGCAGGCATGCCACCACGTTGTGACAGAGTCCGACCAAAATAGTCCCAAAATTCCCTAATGTCACGTCGTGGCACCCATCTCGCCACGTCATGGCTACCGTACTGGAGATAAAATGCCCTAATACATCATGTCTACCCAATACATCATAAAAATCGTTGCTTTATAGACATGCATGTCCAATGCATGTCTTGAGCTCAGGTTATATCAAAATGGAGATAAAATGACCTAAAACTCATGAAATACTATCCAAAACTCATACAACTTCTGGCTCCAAAAGATATAGTGACTAAGGGACCAAGGTGAGCTATATAGTTGCAAAACTATAACTCATCTAACCAACCCAAACTCTATTATGAGCCAAGACATGCAAAAAAACCTAGATCTGAGTAGAGAAAACCAAAAAGGTGGAAGCTTTATACTTTCCCAAGTGCCACAAGATGCAAGAGATGTGAGATTTGAAGTGATACACTCTTTCAAATAGCAAGCACACATTCTCCATTTTACCAAAATCCAAAATAAGGCTTCAAACCTCAAGAACACCAAGAATAGAACAAGATTCACTCACAAGAGACTAGGGTTTCATTTTGGAAAGTTGGAGGCTGAAGAAGATGCCCTAAATTTGAATTAGAGGCTATAAATATGTAAAAAACCTTGAAAATTATGGGCTTAGGCTGCAATGGCCACCACGTCGTGGTAACCCTCTTGCCACGTTATGTTGCTCACCAGAAATGCATGTTTCATAAAAGACATGACACGTCGTGGGCATGCATGCACCACGTCTTCGCAAATGTTTTCCTCAAAAACCATACCTTCGACACCTTCAGGTTACCAGCTAATCCATTTTGAAAAACGGGTGTTACAACTCTCCCCTACTTAAATTTGATTTCGTCCTCGAATTATGCCATTACAATTTATTCTTAAAACACCCTCCAAACCCATTGTGGGGTGTTCGATGTCCACTCCCTGCTTGCATACGTCGATGCTACCCTAAATTCCAGAATCCATAGTTACAAACACATAGATTTCCAAAACCAGGTGCACATGCCAAACCCGAGCGGAAACTCTCAAAGGTCAAAGTCACATCCGCTGCAGCACTGGAACAATGCTCTATACGAACACTTTCTTCAAACCTAAAATTTGATTCAATCATTATCCGATTCATATAGCTTTGTATGATATCATGAAAACATAATATATGACTCATTAGATAAGAAAACTCATAACATGATTTACTTTTCATAAACCATTTCTAAACACATTAGCTACTCTCATAAAAGTGTTGATAGAAAATAATAGTTAGTTTTGAATAATAATTCATAAAAGATAATAGTTACTTTTAAAAAAGAGTTCATAAATAAAAATAGCTACTCTTGAAAAAGAGTTCATTAAGCATAGTAACTACTCTTGAAAAATATTCCGCAAAACATAATAGCTACACTTGAAAATAGTTCATAAAACATAATATCTACTATTGAAAAAGAGTACATAAAAGATATTGGGTACTGATGTGTGATTTATATACTAAATATGTATTGAAGCTTTAAATTTATGAATCTGGTTATTTTCAGCTCAACTGAAACACTGTTAGGCGTGTCAAAGCCAACAAATAAAGGGGTAAAAATAACTCTTCAAACACTACTACTTTGTACTAAAAATGTAATACAAGGTAAGTAGGGTCGATCCACAGATACACGAGATAAGTGCTTATACCCTTTTTGCATAAGGTAGAAATGAGATCACAAAAGAGGGGGGGTTTAATTCAAAGAAAAGACTAAAATTTTGAGTAAACAATTGATCAAATAAAATAAAATCATGATTTATAAAATACTCCAACTCTATGCAAGACTAATTAACAATGTGATTCAAGGTATGAAATGATATTTGTTTAATTCTATCTAAGTTGGTACTTAGAAATGCTAACAAGCTCTAGCAATTCACATTCACCATTTTAATTAATTAAAATAAGTTCTTTAATTAATTCTAATCCAACCAATATAATCTAAACAAGTTCTTAGAATAGGTGGAAAGATTGCATTATGCTTTGTGTGAATTTTACCAACAACATTCAATACTCCTCATAAGATTGGAAGTGTAAGAATGTGTGAATTTGATTTACACCAAAATTATTCTAAGAAAATTCAATCTAGTGTTTGTTACTCGTTCTATATGAAAAAACAATTTCGGATTTTGTATAATAGATAACTTGAATGAATCAACCCTAACTCAATTTGGCCAAAAAGAACTAGAATTTAAACCAAACCTTCAATTAAAACAAAATCAAATTCACTAGATAGCATTTAAAACAAATACCAAGTCAAATGATTGAATTCACACACACAATAGTCAATACATGAAGTTGGAGAGTTAGGTTTCTAGCCACTCATGACTAGAACAAAACACAAACCTAGAAATTGAAATTAAAGTCTTACAAATTGAAATCCAAATGAAATCCAAGTGTTTCCAAGTGACAATTGCCTTCAAAATGCACCCCAAAATCGCCTCTAGAACTCACAAAATCGACTTAACTGATCCTGGAACTGGTCACACCCTTTTTAGAAAGAATAAAAACTGTTTTAAACCCGTGACCACGTTTACACGGCCCGTGTAAATTAACACTACCATTTACACGGCCGTGTAAACACAAAAAGTACGATGCAGAATTTGGTCAAGCCTTCAAAGTACAATGCTCGAGAGTATGCGTTTACACGGCCCGTGTAAACACAAGGCTTCCATTTACACGGCCGTGTAAACCTCTGAATGGCCAAAATCTTCATTTCTTTGATATCTTCCTCCTAGGTGCTCCGCAAGTCCCGAAACTTCATCTACATCTCTTATTCATCTCTTCAAGTAAGATCCTATGTAGCACCTGGTTCCTGTGCTTGGTGTGATTTCTTGAAGACTTTGAGAGAGAAAGGAGAGTAGATCAAGAGGAGAGGAAGGAGGCCAGGCATCTTGGTGTTATTTCAGAGATTTCCTTGAGGTATAACTCAGTTTTCCTCTGTTTTCATGCTTATAGTCCCTTAGAGCTCCATTAAAGTCCTTCTTGAGCCATTTCCAAGCTTGGGTATGAACTAGGGTCTATGATAAGCTGATTAACCTTTAGATCTAGGCATGATTGAGCTCCAGGAGCTCGGATCCACTGCCTTTATGAAGCCATATTGTATGAAAGCCCTAAATCTACTCTTTTAGTGCATTTTGAGCCCTAAAACCTTCATTGGTGTTTATTTACACGTAAAGTTGGAAACTTTACGTGTTAATCAATCCCTAGGAACCTAGATCTACGTATGGAATGAGCTGGATCCAAGCAAAATCGAGTATATAATAGTGGCATGTGGCCGACTCGGCGAGTCGTTCATCGTTCTCGGCGAGTCGGGTCGCGAGTCCTCGAGTTTTCCCCTTTTCGTGTTGCTGAGTGGAGTCGTGAGTCATGGGGGGGTGACTCAGTGAGTCGGAAGCCAGACTCACTCATGGAGGAACTCGGCGAGTCAATGCCCTGACTCGGCGAGCCTCAAGAACAGACTCGGCGAGTTGTTCATACGACTCGGCGAGTCTCAGCATAGAATGTTCTTCGGTTGAAGATGAACTCGACGATTTGTTCATACAACGCGGCGAGTAGGATGAAGGACTAGTGGTCGTCGGTTTAGAAGGAAACTCGTCGAGTCAATGCCTAACTCGACGAGTAGAGACGAGATTATGGTCAATCGAGTGGATAGGGACTCGGTGAGTTGGCAAGCCAACTCGGCGAGTCGGGTCAACTGGAAGTTGACTTTGATTTTGACTCTTGGTTTAGTTAGGGGTAAATGGTTATTTTACCCTGAGGTCGGTTAGCAGTATTTGACTGAGTGTTTTTGTGGGAATTATAGCCGGAGGATTTCCGGAGCAGCAGCAGCAGAAGTCAGTCAGTTCCCACGCAGATCAGCAGCCACTTTGAGGTGAGTTACCTTCCAGTAGCAGTGGGTCTACGGCCACAATGTCGGCCCACCAGTAGGAGTTGCATGATAGATGATTGTCTCTGTGATATTCATCTAGGGTTGTTACTACCTGTGATATGTTTATGTGCTAAAATGACATGATGCTATGTACTAGTGACTGTAGGGGGAGATAGTCCCCAGATTACCGGCCAATAGGGTCGAAGGGGCGGTCGTGCCCAGCCATGCTAGATAGATTATGTGATAAATGTGTTATGTGGTAGTAGTAAGGGGGTGAAATAGTCCCCAGTACCCGGTCGAGAGGACCGAAGGGGAGACCAGCACCCAGATATGCTAGTCAGTACCCGGTCGAGAGGACCGAAGGGGAGGCCAGCTCCCAGATATGCTAGACAGTACCCGGTCGAGAGGACCGAAGGGGAGACCAGCACCCAGATATGCTAGTCAGTACCCGGTCGAGAGGACCGAAGGGGAGGCCAGCTCCCAGATATGCTAGACAGTATCCGGTCAGGAGGACCGAAGGGGTAGGTCGGGCACCCAGATATGCCGGACAATATATGTATGTTATGTAACTGTATGGTAGGTGGTATGATGGGGGAACTCACTAAGCTTTGTGCTTACATTTTATAGTTTTGTTTTCAGGTACCTCTTCGTCGAAGGGGAAAGAGTTGGCGCGGTAGCGGCACATCATACACACACATTGATTTCCGCATCATGAGTTATTCTGGGATTTGTACTCTGACATTATTATGTTTTTATAAAATGGATTCCGGACACGCGACATTTTTTATGAAATGATATGATCAGTGAATGTTTTATTTCTAATGTTCGCTAAGTATATGTTTCAAAAATGATTTTTTTTTGGCTCGTATTTTGGGATGTTACAAGTTGGTATCAGAGCCCTGGTTTGAGGGATTCGGACACACCTTCGGGGGATGTCTGGACTCAAATGGAGGGATTAAAAGATTTTTATAAAGAAATGATTTTCTAAAGACTGAGTAAAAGAGTTTCGAGAAAGAACGAGGTGTGTGATGTGCACGACCGGCCGAGCTCAAGTAAGTTTTCCCCAAAGTACCCATACAAGTTTATGTTATGATTATCAGTTTCAGTTTCAGTAGAACAGCATGCTAGAATAGGACTAAGGATCTAGGAATGATGCCTTATGTGCCTGCTTTATGTGTTCCAGCTTTATGAGAATTACATGCTAGTACCGAGTAGACAGTAGTAGGATAGCCTGTTTAGGTTATGCCTGATAGTATGAGCTTAGCAGTGTATGCTAGTACAGATCAGTCGATATGATAGCCAGAGTAGTATATACTTGATTATGTGTATTCAATGTCCGAATGCTGCTTGCTATGTGCTTTTAGGAGTTCTAGTTGTCTTTCACTAACTAGTAAACGAATATGTTAAGATACATATTGCAAGGACTAAATAATTTCAGAGGGTTGGGTCTAGCCCTATTTCGCAGCTCTTGTTTGAGTCCAACCGTTGTAGGGTAGGATCCCTCATTCGAAGAATTATCTAGTCTGAGTAATATGTAATAGTATTCGCGAGCTAGTTAGGGGAAGAAAGCAGGGACTTCTTATGCAGCTGAGGGCGGAGAGTGGGTTGGTGACTTCCTAGGGCGAGCCTAGGATGAGATTAGCATGAGATCAACAGTAGTAGTAGGGACTTGGTGGAGTCGAGGCAGTTCTTGAGGAAAGTACGGATAGATGTGGAAGGTAGTATGGGCCCGTACTACTGAAAGCAGAGGATCCGTACTTGAATTAAGGAAGGCTGAGGCGAGACCAGGAACGTTGCAGTAGACGTGATCCCTTTAGATGTATCAGTACCACTGACAGTTGTCGTTATGTATTGTAGAATGGTGGTACTACGCTCGAGGCCAGCAGTTGGCAGTTCAGGAGAGGGATCGGGTTCGGGATCAGGTTCCGAGCCAATAGACGAGAGGCTACGCGAGTTCATCGCGTCAGAGATCACCAGTGGCATCCTTGATTCGACCCCCATTATCTTCGGGTCGATCAAGGAAGGGATAGTGGAGTTGATGGAGGATCGCCTCAGGGCATTCAGGAGCGACATGGCCTCTGGCCAGTCAGGATCTCGCACACTGTCCTTCAAGGACTTCCGGGGCAGTGGTGCGCCGGATTTTCACGGGGCGAAGGACCCCATAGCTGCCAGGCGATGGATTGCAGACATTGAGTCTGCACAGTTGACTAGCTTCTGCCCCGAGGGGTCGAAGGTGAGATTTGCAGCAGGATGTTTGAGAGATCGAGCGAGGGATTTGTGGGAATCCGTTGGTGACTCGTTGGGAGCCTCGGCTGTCGAGGCTATGACCTGGTCGGACTTCGTGACCAGGTTCAAGGCAGAGTTTGCGCCGGCTGTCGAGCTTCAGCAGCTGGCCAGGGAGTTCCTAGATATGAGACAGACGACGGAGACTGTGGCGGAGATCACCGCCAAGTTCCGGGAGAGGACGTTACTGGTGCCCCAGTACGCGGGTGATGAGGATATGAGAGAGGACCCGCTATCATGACATGCTACGAGCTGACATTCGGGAGCATGTCAGTTTTTCAGCTTGCCCTACCCTGGACTCTATGGTTGCCAGGGCAAGGGAGAGGGAGATAGACCTGGAGCACATTCGGAAGAGAAAGGCGGAAGAGGGGCATGTTATGGGGGCTTCGGGGAAGAAGCCCAAGGGACCAGATGCGGGGCCGAAAGGCCAACAGGGGCGGGGCCGCTGCAGGAAATGCGGCAAGACGCACGAGGGAGCGTGCAAGTTGGGATCGTCAGGCTGCTACAAGTGCGGCAAGTTAGGGCACTTCAGTAGGGATTGTACCGCCCCTGCACCCGTGTTACAGACGTCAGAGTTGCTGTGTTTCCACTGCAACCAGAGGGACCACAAGAAGGCCAATTGCCCCCAGTTGACAGCAGCAGCGCCAGTAAAGGCGCCAGCTCCAGCGACCCTGCAGATTACCGATGGCCGGCAGGGCAAGGCAGAGGCTCCAGTGGTGAGGAGTCGGGCATTTCAGCTGACTACCGAGGAGGCACGCGCTGCACCCGATGTGGTGACGGGTATGATTCTTTCCCTCTGGTTTATTTTTATGATGTTTATGTTATTGATATGTGCTCTGTTTAGGATCGTTCCATGTGAACGGTATCCCAGTACAGGTACTGTTTGATTCGGGCGCTACCCGATCATTCGTTTCTCTTGCACTTAGCAAGAAGTTTTCTGAGTCTTCGGGTATGTTGGATTGCCCTCTAGAGGTCGAGATTGTGGACGACCGATCAGTGCGAGCATCTGAGGTCTTCCGAGATTGTGTGTTGAGGTTATTTGAGGAGCGCTACTTGGTAGACTTGGTTCCCATTCCATTGCGTGGGAACAAGGTGATTATAGGCATGGATTGGCTCAGCCCTAATGGGGCAGTGATCGACTGTGCGCAGCAGTTGGTGCGGATCAGGACCCCAAGTGGGGGAGAGCTGGTGATTCAGGGCGAGAGGCCACAGCGAGGATCGGCCTTATGTTCAGCAGCGAGAGCTAGGCGTTACCTTCAGCAGGGTTGCGCAGGTTATGTCGCGTATGTTACGGATACCCGGGAGGCGGGTAGGGCGACGGTGGGCGATGTGCCCGTAGTACGAGAATTCACGGATGTATTCCCCGAGGAGTTGCCAGGGATACCTCCGGAGCGACAGGTGGAGTTCAGGATCGACCTAGTCCCTGGTGCGGCTCCGATAGCCAAGGCACCATATCGGTTGGCTCCTCCTGAGATGCAGGAATTGTCTACACAGCTTCAGGAGTTGTTAGACAAGGGTTTCATTCGACTGAGCAGTTCACCCTGGGGAGCCCCGATTCTGTTTGTGAAGAAGAAGGATGGGTCGCATCGTATGTGTATAGACTATAGGGAGCTGAACAAGGTAACGGTGAAGAACCGTTACCCACTCCCGAGGATTGACGACCTCTTTGACCAGCTTCAGGGAGCATCTTGGTTGTCCAAGATAGATTTGCGTTCAGGGTATCATCAGATGAGGGTCATGGAGGAGGATGTGCAGAAGACGGCGTTTCGGACGCGTTATGGCCACTATGAGTTTGTGGTGATGCCTTTCGGGCTCACCAATGCTCCTGCCGCGTTCATGGACCTCATGAACCGCGTGTACAGATCGATGTTAGACCGGTCTGTGATAGTGTTTATTGATGATATCTTGGTTTACTCCAAGACGCAGGAGGAGCATGAGGAGCATCTGCGAGAGGTTCTAGAGACCTTGAGGAGGGAGAACTTGTATGCCAAGTTCTCCAAGTGTGATTTCTGGTTGCGTGAGGTGCAGTTTCTTGGGCACCTTGTCAACCAGAACGGGATTTCGGTAGATCCGGCAAAGGTAGAGGCCGTGATGAGATGGGAGGTTCCGAAGTCTCCATCTGAGATTCGGAGTTTCCTGGGATTAGCTGGCTACTATCGGAGATTCATCCAGGATTTCTCCAAGATAGCATTACCCCTGACCAGGCTAACGAGGAAGGTTGTGGTCTTTCGTTGGGGGCCTGCGCAGCAGGCAGCGTTCGAGACACTGAGGCAGAGATTGTGCGAGGCGCCAATCTTAGCCCTGCCAGAGCGCATGGAGGATTTTGTTGTGTACTGCGATGCGTCCATCTCAGGTTTGGGCACAGTATTGATGCAGAGAGGGCACGTCATCGCCTACGCGTCGAGGCAGCTGAAGCCTCACGAGGCGAACTACCCGACGCATGATTTGGATTTGGGGGCTGTTGTGTTCGCCCTCAAGATGTGGCGACATTACCTCTATGGGGTTCGATGTACGATTTACACGGACCACAAGAGCTTGAGGTACCTCATGGATCAGCCGAATCTGAACATGAGGCAGCGTCGGTGGTTGGACGTGGTAAAGGATTACGACTGCGAGATCCTTTACCATCCGGGAAAGGCCAACGTGGTGGCCGATGCGCTTATCCGCAAGGCGGCACCGATCACGGATATCTGTCTGAGGATGACAGTGGTGACTCCGCTTTTGGAGCGGATCCGAGAGGCTCAGCAGGAGGCTATGAAGGAGGAACATCGGAAGAGCGAGCGGATTGTGGGACAGGTTTCCTCCTTCGACTATGATAGTCGAGGGTTATTGACACTACACCGTAGGGTGTGGGTACCGTATCACGGGGGTGTGCGTCAGGTTCTGATGGAGGAGGCGCACAAATCCCGATTCTCCATTCATCCCGGGGTAACGAAGATGTATAGAGAACTTCGTCTAGACTATTGGTGGCCCTGCATGAAGCGGGATGTAGCATGGTATGTTGAGCGGTGCTTGACCTGCAGGAAGGTCAAGGCCGAGCACCAGAGGCCACACGGCAAGATGCAGCCGTTGGATATCCCGCTGTGGAAATGGGAAGACATCACGATGGATTTTATCACCAAGCTTCCCAGGACCGCATGGGGAGTGGATTCTATATGGGTCATCGTGGATCGGTTGACCAAGAGCGCTCACTTCATACCGATCCAGGAGAGTATCTCGGCAGAGAAGTTGGCCAAAATCTACATCCGAGAGGTGGTGGCGCGGCACGGAGTGCCAGTCTCCGTGATTTCAGACAGAGATGTACGGTTTACTTCCAGGTTTTGGAAGAAGTTCCATGACGAGCTGGGTACTCGTCTACATTTTAGCACCGCTTTTCACCCACATACAGATGGTCAGAGTGAGCGGACCATCCAGACTCTGGAGGATATGTTGCGGGCGTGCGTACTAGACTTCGGTGGTAGCTGGGATACCTATCTTCCTCTAGCTGAGTTTTCGTACAACAACAGCTACCACGCGAGTATCGACCGTCCTCCCTTCGAGATGTTGTACGGGAGGAGGTGCAGGACCCCGATATGCTGGGGTGAGGTAGGCCAGAGGGTCATGGGGAGCACCGAAGTGGTGCTCAAGACGACCGAGAGGATCCAGCAGGTTCGGAGCAGGCTTCAGACTGCACAGAGTCGGCAGAAAAGTTATGCTGACAAGCGTCGATCAGACCTGGAGTTCCAGGTCGGGGATATGGTCCTCCTGAAGGTGTCACCATGGAAGGGTGTCATCCGATTCAGGAAACGGGGCAAATTGGGCCCCAGGTACATTGGACCCTTCAGGGTTCTGGCCCGGGTGGGCAAGGTGGCATATAGGCTGGATCTGCCAGCCGAGCTCAGTCAGATCCACAACACCTTCCATGTCTCCCAGCTGCGGAAGTGCCTAGAGGATGATTCAGTGGTGGTGCCGTTAGAGGATATCCAGGTTGACGACAGCCTGAATTACATTGAGCGCCCAGTCGCAATCCTCGACCGGAAGTCGAAGGATCTGAGGAACAAGAGGGTGGAATTAGTGAAGGTGCAATGGCAGCACCAAAAGGGTTTAGAGTGGACTTGGGAGCCGGTGGAAGAAATGATGGAGCATTATCCTGAGCTGTTTCAGGACCGAGCAGCAGACTTCGAGGACGAAGTCTAAAATAAGTGGGGGAGATTTGTAGCACCTGGTTCCTGTGCTTGGTGTGATTTCTTGAAGACTTTGAGAGAGAAAGGAGAGTAGATCAAGAGGAGAGGAAGGAGGCCAGGCATCTTGGTGTTATTTCAGAGATTTCCTTGAGGTATAACTCAGTTTCCCTCTGTTTTCATGCTTATAGTCCCTTAGAGCTCCGTTAAAGTCCTTCTTGAGCCATTTCCAAGCTTGGGTATGAACTAGGGTCTGTGATAAGCTGATTAACCTTTAGATCTAGGCATGATTGAGCTCCAGGAGCTCGGATCCACTGCCTTTATGAATCCATATTGCATGAAAGCCCTAGATCTACTCTTTTAGTGCATTTTGAGCCCTAAAAGCTTCATTGGTGTTTATTTACACGTAAAGTTGGAAACTTTACGTGTTAATCAAGCCCTAGGAACCTAGATCTACGTATGGAATGAGCTGGATCCAAGAAAAATCGAGTATATAATAGTGGCATGTGGCCGACTCGGCGAGTCGTTCATCGTTCTCGGCGAGTCGGGTCGCGAGTCCTCGAGTTTTCCCCTTTTCGTGTTGCTGAGTGGAGTCGTGAGTCATGGGGGGGTGACTCAGTGAGTCGGAAGCCAGACTCACTCATGGAGGAACTCGGCGAGTCAATGCCCTGACTCGGCGAGCCTCAAGAACAGACTTGGCGAGTTGTTCATACGACTCGACGAGTCTCAGCATAGAATGTTCTTCGGTTGAAGATGAACTCGACGAGTTGTTCATACAACTCGGCGAGTAGGATGAAGGACTAGTGGTCATCGGTTTAGAAGGAAAATCGTCGAGTCAATGCCTAACTCGACGAGTAGAGACGAGATTATGGTCAATCGAGCGGATAGGGACTCGGCGAGTTGGCAAGCCAACTCGGCGAGTCGGGTCAACTGGAAGTTGACTTTGATTTTGACTCTTGGTTTAGTTAGGGGTAAATGGTTATTTTACCCTGAGGTCGGTTAGCAGTATTTGACTGAGTGTTTTTGTGGGAATTATAGTCGGAGGATTTCTGGAGCAGCAGCAGCAGAAGTCAGTCAGTTCCCACGCAGATCAGCAGCCACTTTGAGGTGAGTTACCTTCTAGTAGCGGTGGGTCTACGGCCACAATGCCGGCCCACCAGTAGGAGTTGCATGATAGATGATTGTCTCTGTGATATTCATCTAGGGTTGTTACTACCTGTGATATGTTTATGTGCTAAAATGACATGATGCTATGTACTAGTGACTGTAGGGGGAGATAGTCCCCAGATTACCGACCAATAGGGTCGAAGGGGCGGTCGTGCCCAGCCATGCTAGATAGATTATGTGATAAATGTGTTATGTGGTAGTAGTAAGGGGGTGAAATAGTCCCCAGTACCCGGTCGAGAGGACCGAAGGGGAGACCAGCACCCAGATATGCTAGTCAGTACCCGGTCGAGAGGACCGAAGGGGAGGCCAGCTCCCAGATATGCTAGACAGTACCCGGTCGAGAGGACCAAAGGGGAGACCAGCACCCAGATATGCTAGTCAGTACCCGGTCGAGAGGACCGAAGGGGAGGCCAGCTCCCAGATATGCTAGACAGTATCCGGTCGGGAGGACCGAAGGGGTAGGTCGGGCACCCAGATATGTCGGACAATATATGTATGTTATGTAACTGTATGGTAGGTGGTATGATGGGGGAACTCACTAAGCTTTGTGCTTACAGTTTATAGTTTTGTTTTCAGCTACCTCTTCGTCGAAGGGGAAAGAGCTGGCGCGGTAGCGGCACATCATACACACACATTGATTTCCGCATCATGAGTTATTCTGGGATTTGTACTCTGACATTATTATGTTTTTATAAAATGGTTTCCGGACACGCGACATTTTTTATGAAATGATATGATCAGTGAATGTTTTATTTCTAATGTTTGCTAAGTATATGTTTCAAAAATGAATTTTTTTTTTTGGCTCGTATTTTGGGATGTTACATCCTACCTCCAAAAGTCCCTGAAATATCACAAAAGTGTGTGAATGAAATTGCTTCATGAAAAATCCCAAAAAACATGCAAAATGCATGAGTTTGAGCCTAAATGCAATGCACTTTTATGGAGTAAAACTACAAAATGGATGCATGAAATGCACCTAACAAACACACACTATGTAGTGTACCAAATCGTGTAGAAGTATAGCTATGGCAAGGCCATGTGACGAACACAAAGGAAACGAATGATTGGAAATTCGATTTTGAGACAAAGAAGATAAAGTACTTCCACTAAGATTTCGAATCCCCTATTTCCCTACGGTTGAATTATTAGAAGTGCAATGGATTTAATATCGTCAATCACCAATTCATATAATGATTAGCTATGTTGGTCTTAATAAATAGTACTAATAATTATAAAGCCACTAACATAATGATCGTGCAATAGCTAAATAAGTATTCAATTAAATATTCAGATTATGAACACTTAATGTAGTGATTTAATCTAATGGTCATGAAAATCAATCGAAACATATAATGGTTATCTACTACTCTCTTACAAAATGAAAGTTATAATTATATCACTTAACCCTAGGATTTTGGTCAATCTCTAGTGCTAACCAATTATTATTTATAAATTAGTTAGGATAGAAGTTAACATATCAAATTGATCCTCTAGACTATAAATAACTCAGTTATAAGCGATACAAGTGGAAACTTTAATACATAAGGTAATGTGATCAATCAAACATAATAAATAATCAAACTTTATAAACCCAACTAACAAATCAAACTATAGTATTAAGGGTTAACCTACATCTAAGTGGAAACAAAGGGTATTAGCCCATAATCATATCTAGAAAACAAAAAACAATCAAATAGGTAGTACTAAACATGATATCTAGAACAAACCAAATGATTTCACGATATTTCTAAGCTTCAATCTTCAAAATAATACTCCAATCGTTTTATGCAGCTTGAATCCCTTCTAAACTTTGATTTTTCGTAATAAACTTGTCTCCCAAGTTGGAAATTCAAGGCATAATGATTTGAGAAGAGGATATAATCTATTTATAGGAGTCTGGAATACTTCAAAGTCGCACCGCTGATAGGTATTATTGTATCGCGAGTTGTATTGTTTCCCATTGTATTCGACTTTTGTAGCTTGGTCACGTCAATGTGGACAAGTCACGTCGTGCTTTATTGTTTTATGGCAAGTTCTGATCTTCAGTCATATCAACTCCATTCTCGTCCCAATCTTTTCCTTTTTCTTGTCAGCTACGAATTTATCTTCATTTATCCAATTAAAAACATATTAAGTATTATTTATTTTCAAATATAACAATTAAGTCTAATATATTGATATAATTTCCCAAAATATATAACTAGTTATGACTACATCATGTACTCTTGGAAAAGAGTTCATAAACATAAACCATTAACTTGTTTTGAAGATGTAAAATCATCTAATATTCCATCTACCTCATAGTAGAAAACATCCTCATATACTCAGTAAGGAGACTTGGTAACATGTAGTCTCTAAGTCATTTTTCCAATTCATCCAAATATTGTTTGCAACCTATGCATTCATTTATAAAATTCTTTAATCATTGCATAACACCGCTTTTCGTATTTAAACAACCTACTTCTAAAAACGACATTACACTTCACTAATTCTCTTTCATGTATTTTAGCCCGTTAAATAATTAAACTAATCGTATCATATATGTTACTAAATACTATATACTATTTAGGTATCTTATTCAAATTTAAACAACTTGTTTAAATTACATTATTTTAGAAAACTCGTTCCAATATCATATTTTATTTAATGACTACGTGAATATAGTGATTCTAATATCATTGCAACTTTATTCCAATCGTTAACCATGCTGCATAAGACCTTCATAATGATTTTTTGGCATTTTTAACTATATTGATAGTATAAGTCAAGAAAAACATGATGGTGAAAGAAAGGGAAGACTCATGAGAGCATGACGTAATGTTCAGAACCCAAGTAAAATTTTAAAAATAGAATGACACTTTGTATAAAAGAGTGAAATTAATGATTTAAAATACTTAACTTGAGTGATTATCTTAGTAAATCAAAGGTTACAACGAACAGTGCTATTTTTTTTTTCATTATCCAAGGTTAGAACAAGCAGTGCTATTTTTTTCATATTTTTTTAGGTTGTGCTGTAAGTACCCCTTATCCAAATTTATCCCCCTTAAAATCAATCAAATCAATTTTTTAACATTTGATTTGACATCAGTTTTTTACTTTTTTTTTCTTTTGTTGTTTTTTTTTTCCTATTTTGTTTTTTTTGTTATTTTTAATTCTTTTTTAATTATTATTGTTATTATTATTATAAATATCGCACAAAATTTTAACATTCTGACGACATTATAAATTCGAACGGCTATATAAAATCGGTTATTAATATATTTTTATATTTTAATATTAATATTATTATTGTTATTATTATTATAAATACGAACGGCTATATAAAATCGGAAACATAGTATAGTGCTCAACTAAAATATTTCAATCCGCATAACGCACCACGCAATTGTAATACCGTACCAATTAATATCCGTAATTAATAGGGACAAACTTTGTTTTTTGTTCCGATTTTATTTAGTCATTCAAATTTATAATGCCTGATTTATAAAATGTTATTCGAAATTTATAATATTAATAATATTAATATTAAAATATAAAAAATATTTAAAAACCGACTTCATGTAGCCGTTCGAATTTATAATTTCGTCCAAATGTTAAAATTTTATGTGAAATTTATAACAATAATAATAATAATACTAATAATAATAATAATAATAAATTAAAAAAGAATTAAAAACAACAAAAAAACAAAATAGGAAAAAAACAAAAAAAACAACAAAAGACAAAAAGTCAAATCAGGAGGTGGAATTGAAAAAAGAGAGAGTATTTTTAGAAAACCCCATTTTTTAGTGTCACATAGGGTGCCATCTAAGATTTATCATACATCTTTAAAAGTTTGCCATAGTTTTTCACTTTTGTCATTCTATATTTGTTTTAAACTAAAATTAATTAATATAAAAATAATTAATTTAAACAAATTAATTTTTACAAAAACTAAAATTTCATTAATTTGAAAGTAAAATTATAATAACACATAAAAAAAGAAAAATAAAATATAGATATTAAAAATACGAAACATGGACCAAAAGGCTTGTAGCCCAGCGGTATCAGGTGTTGTCATTCTCCTTGATGTTGAGGGTTCAAGTCCGGTCGTTGACATATCTGAAATTAAGGAGTAGTTTAGTAGTAGATTAGATTACCGTTCAAAAAAAATACGAAACGTTGATACTAAAACTACAAAAAATAGATAAACCTACACATTTTTTTTTGTAATCACGTCTTTTGCGTTTAACGCCAATTCTTTTTGACGTCCGATAAGGTTACTAGTATCTTTCATTAAGATTTTCATGTCTTTTTGTTTTTTCCTTTTTTTACAACACATGAATATTGCTCAAAAATAGTTTTCAAGTTGTCCATCCTAGTCGTTATTTTTTCGATGTCACTCAAACTACTTCCGACCCATTTACCTTTTCGTTTTGATTGGTCTCTTTTCATGGGACGAATATATCTTGGAACCTCAATAGGCTCATCTCGTTGATGTCAATCCCAACATGCGCATTCGACGATTGTCTAAGATTGGTTTCATATGTTTTGGTTCTTTTAGAACCACCTGTAAATGACTTTAAAGTTTGTATATCTTGCCACTTTCCACAAATGAAGAAATTTGAAAGGTGCCCCCTTATGCTAGAGCTTTCTGCAATATTGTTTCATCGTTCTCACCACTTTGTCACTGCCGCTTCACGCTCACAAATATTGTGTTCAACTCCATGACAACTTTGTTGGTGTTACTCCACATCGAATAAATTTGATCTTTTTTTTTCGGTAGTCTCCAGGTTTCATTTATCAGAGAAAACGCCTAAAAAATTTCTCGTAAAAAGTTAGCGCATCTTGGTTGTTCCCAAATTTTGGGTATTCCGAAACCTCTACCCACACACGAGCCAACGCCACTTCTTTCTCTGATGTTCAATTCTTAGAAGGTGCATTTTCTTTTTTCTTGGGTTCCGTTTGAGGCTGAATCTCTTCGTACTCGGAATCAGTTTCGAGTATGATTCGAGTTGAGAGTGAGTTTGGAATTGGCTTTGGGTTTGGGATTGGAATTGGAATTGAGAGGCGAGAAGGTTGTCAAATGCGTTGACCTTATTTTATGGTTGGGATTGCACTTGAGATTGGATTTGGAATTGGGGTTGAGATTGAGATTGAAATTGAAATTGGGGTTGGGTATGAATAACATATGGAGTGTAGTACACATCAGGATAATGATAATTTGCACGCAAATAAATAGGACGAACAATTTGATTTTCGAAGAAGGTATGTGATGAGGGTTTGAAGTGGTTGCGTTTTAGGTATTTTTCTTGCTTCTTCTTGGAGTTTTTGGGTTGGAGGAAACCATTTTTTTTTTCACAAAATAAGGAGCGTGTTATAAAATAAGATAGTTATAGGTATTTATAAAGGTTGAAAAAAGGGTTAAAATTTTGAAATTTTAAAGGAAAAAACGTTATAAATATTAAATTTTATTTTAATTATATTTCTCTCTCATTAGAGCACACTTGCCGAGTTAGGGCACCAAACTCGACATGCCGAGTTGTGGCATGGTGTTTACGGAGTACAACTCGAATGTGTCGAGTCCTTACCGAGGCCACTCCATCCACCCTAAGATATATAAATGGGAAGAAATAATGTATCCAAGTAAATATACAATTTTCGATGTAGAAGTTGGATCAAGTGAAGACTCAAAAATAAGCGAGGACTGCGAGGACAAATCGTTGCCGCATGATTGAAAAAATAAAAAATGGAGATGTGATTTTATTTATCGTCAATATCTCGTGAGATGATATGTCGTTTTAGTAATTATGTGCAAGATATTGATAATTTCCGGCAAATGTTAAAAGATTTAGGGGTTAAAATAGAAAAGAGTAAAGCAAAAAAAAAACGCACACGTCCATATCTCTCTCTCTCTCTCTCTCTCTCTCTCTCTCTCTCTCTCTCTCTCTCTCTCTCCCAACAATTGGCTAGTGGGTTTTTTGGCCATAACTTCTTTTTTTATTTAAAAAAAATCTGAAAAAAACCAAAGTTCTTAAAATTTAATTTTCAATAAAAGAAGCACAATCAGGAAAATTTGAATTTTGTTTTTTATTTTTATAAACAAAACCCATAAAAAAATCAATTCTCCAAAAATCATAAAAGAATCAAGGGATGTTTCTACTCAATCTACTAGTGACTTTGTAAAAAGAATTTTTCAAAAATATGTTTTTGAACTATTTATATTTAATTTTAAGTAATATTAGTTTTTTTTTAAAAATGTTGAACATAATTTGTTCATGATCCTAAATTTTCAAAATTAAGGATCATAAACAAGTTGAATCAAAAGTTGTCTTTGAATCATAATTATCTTGCCAATATGATGAAGATTATGGATCTTCAAGCTCCACTCCAACCAATGCTTGATCACCAAGCTCATACTTCTTCACAAAGCACAAAAATACCAAAGTTTACTTCCAAGTCTCAAGAACACACAAGGAAAGGCTAGGGTTTCGTGGGGAGTCTTTAAAGGGAAAGAGGTTGTTGAGGGGGTGGCCTTAAGGTCAAGAATGGCATTTAAATAGGGGCCAAACCCTAAAAATTAGGGTTTGGGGTCTACTTACGTAAGCCCGACGTACGCATGGGTACGCCCATCGTACGTCTTCAACATTCGCAACCTACTTAAGGGAGTACGCCCATCATACACCATGCTACGCCCAGCGTACTCAGGGACCAAAAATGCAAATTTTTCTAAAACCAAATCCAATATTGAATAGTACCTTAAACTCGATCATTACAATTCCCCCTACTTGAATCAGACTCCGTCTTTAAAGTCCGCGGCTGGAAATAACTCCGGATAATGCTTCTTCATCTCATCCTCAGGCTCCCACGTTCATTCTGAACCCTTTCGGTGCTGAAACTTCACCTTTACCAAGTCCAGCACCTAGTTTCGTAGAGTCTTCGTCTTTCTGCCGAGGATTGCTACTAGTCTCTCTACATAATTCAGGTTATGATCCACATGAATGACTTCTAATGGAACCACTGCGGAATCATCAACCAGACATTTCTGTAGCTAAGAGATGTGGAAAGTGCTATGGATCTGACTGAGCTCCTCTGGAAGATCCAAACGATATGCAACCCTACCCACCTAGGCTAATACCCTGGAAGGACCAATATATTTGGGGCCCAACTTCCTAAATCGGATGACACATTTCCAAGGTGACACCTTCAGGAGTACCATGTCCCCAACCTGGAATTCTAAGTCTGAAAGACATCTATCTGTGTAGCTCTTCTGTCGACTTTGTGTTGTCTGAAGTCTACCACAAACCTGATGAATCAACTAAGTCGTTCGAAGTATCACCTCCGTACTACCCATAACTCGTTTACCGGCCTCACCCCAACACATCGGGGTCCTACACTTCCTCCCATAGAGCATCTTAAAAAGAGGCCGATCAATGTTGGCGTGATAACTGTTGTTATATGAAAACTCTGCCAAGAGAAGATACGTGTCCCACCTCCCGCCAGAATCCAATACACATGCCCGAAGCATGTCTGCCAAGGTCTGGATAGTGCGCTCAATCTCACCATCAGTCTGCGGGTGGAAAGTCGTGCTGAAATGCAGACGAGTACCCAAATCCTCATGATATCTCTTCCAGAACCTGGAAGTAAATCGAAAATCCCTATCAGAAACCACCGAAACTGGCACCCCATGCCGTGCCACAACCTACCGAATGTAGATGTCGGCCAGCTTCTCAGCCGAGATACTCTCCTGGATCGGAACAAAGTGTCTGCTCATGTTCAATCGATCCATGATGACCCACATCGAATCCACTCCTCACGCCGTCTGTGGTAACTTCGTAATTAAGAGCATCATGATCTCTTCCCATTTCCAAACGAGAACACCTAACTGCTCTATTTTGCCGTGAGGTCGCTGGTGCTCGACCTTGACTTTCTTTCAAGTCAAGTACCTCTCCACATACCAGGCTACATCCCGCTTCATGCAGGGCCACCAATAATCAGGCCAGAGATCTCTATACATTTTCGTCGCTCTGGGATGAATAGAGAACCTTGACTTGTGTGCCTCCTCCAACAAAACCTGATGCGCACCACCTCAATATGGAACCCATACCCTCCGATGTAGAGTCAATAAACCTCGTCTATCATAATCGAATGATGACACCTGACCCACTATACGCTCGCTCTTCCAGTGCTCCTCCTTCATCGATGAGTAATCTCGCTCTTCCAGTGCTCCCGAATCTGCTCCAAAAGTGGAGTAATCATGGTCATCCTCAGACACACGCCCCTGATCGGGGCGGTAGCCATCTTGCGGATGAGAGAATCGGCCGCCACATTGGCCTTCCTCGAGTGGTATAGGATCGCGCAATCATAATCCTTCACCACATCCAACCACCTACGCTGCCTCATGTTCAGATTCGGTTGATCCATTAGGTACCTCAAATTCTTGTGATCCATGTAAATGGTATAACGGACTCCATAGAGGTAATGTCTCCAAAATCTTGAGGGAGAAATCCACAACCCCCAACTCCAAATCATGTGTAGGGTAGTTCGCCTCATGAGGCTTCAGCTTCCTCGATGCGTATGCAATCACATGACCCCGCTGCATCAAGAATGCACCCAAACCCGTGATCGACACATCACAATAAACTACAAAGTGCTCAAAACCGTCATGCAGGGTCAGGATCGGTGCCTCACATAACCTATGTCGTAGAGTCTTAAAAGATGCCTGCTGCTCAGGCCCCCAACGAAAGGTTACGGTCTTCTTCGTCAACCGGGTCAAAGGAACCGCTATCTTGGAGAGATCCTGAATGAATCTCCGATAGTAACCCTCCAACCCAGAAAACTCCGATTCTATGATGGAGACCTTGGAACCTCCCATCTCATCACTTTCTTAACCTTGGCGGGATCGACCATGATACTGTTCTAGTTGACAAGGTGCCCCAGGTACTGCACCTCGCACAACCAAAACTCACACTTGGAGAACTTCACATACAACTTCTCCCTCCTCAAGGTGTCCAATACCTCTCTCAGATGATCCTCATGCTGCTCCTGAGTTTTAGAATAGACCAGGATGTCATCAATAAACACAATCAAAGACTGATCCATCATAGGCTTGCATACACGGTTCATGAGATCCATGAACGCTGCTGGAGCATTGGTTAGGGATAAAGGGCATTGCCACAAACTCGTAATGACTGTAAAGAGTTTGAAAGGCCGTCTTCTGCGTATCCTCCTCTCCGAACCTCATCCGATGATAACCTAAAAAAAGATCAATCTTGGAGAACCAAGATGCGGCTTGAAGCTGGTCAAATAAATCGTCGATCCTCGGGAGTTGATAACAACTCTTCACCGTTAGATTATTCAGCTCCCGGTAATCGATACACATCCGATGCAATCCATTCTTTTTCTTCACAAACAAGATAGGTGCTCCCCATGGTGAACTAATCGGCCAAATAAATCCCTTGTCTAACAGCTCCAGCAGCTGTTTAGACAACTCCTGCATCTCTGGGGGTGCTAACCAATAAGCTGCTTTGGCTGTCGGAGCCGCACCTGAACCAATTCAATCTAAAACTCCACCTGCCTCTCTGGAGGCACTCCAGGTAAATCCTCCGGGAAAATGTCCGGGTATTCCCTAACAATCGACACATCGCCCACAATCACGTTATCCTCCTCCTGGGTATCCATCACATAAGCCACAAATTTGGAACAACCCTGCTGAAGATAACGACTGACCCTTGCCGCTGAGCAAAGAGTCGTACCATGCTGAGAACCCTCTCCATGAATCACTAAATCTCCCCCACTTAGGTTCCGGATATGCACCAACTGATGCTCCCATTTAATCATTTCCCCATTGGGGCTCAACCAATCCAACCCCACAATAACCTTGCTCTCACGCAGGGGAATGAGAACCAAATCAATCTACTACTGCTTGCTGAACAACTCCAAAGTGCATCCCCGATGAAGCCTTGATACTCGCACGGGAAGATTGTCAACAATCTAAACCTCTAATGGATAATCCAACTTTCCCCAAGAATCGACAAACCTCTTGCTAAGCGCAAGAGATATAAAGGATCGGGTATCCCCGAATCAAACAAAACCAGAGCGGAGATACCATTCACAAGGAACGACCTTAAAAACAACACATAAAAATAAGTAGGAAAATAAATAAATAAAGATATAAGGAGAAGATACATACCCGTCACCACAGTTGGTGCTGCACGAGCCTCCTCAGCTATCAGCCGAAATACACTGCTCCTCACCATAGGCACCTCTGCCTTACCCTAACGGCCATCTGTGATCCTCAAGGTCGCCGGAGCGAGTGCTACAACTGGTCTCGCCGCTGCTAGACTAAGGAAATAAGCCATTTTATGGCCCATATGATTGCACTGAAAGCAAATCAGACTCGATCTCTGGGTCATGACAATGCAATCCCTGCTAAAGTGAGCAGTCTTGTTGTACTTGTAGCAGCCGGAACCACCCACCTTGGAAGCTCCATCTTGCGTCTTGCCATACTTGGCACAACATCTCCAGCCCTGCTGGCCCTTCGACCTTGAATTATAAACCGTGGGCCTTTTGCTCGAACTCTCTGAACCCTGAACCTGATCTGACTTCCTTTTCATCTCCATCTCCAGATCAATCTCCCTTTCTCTGGATCTCGCCACCATGTCATCCAGTTGCTGGGTTTTGAGCACTATAACACTCCTATGGTTCACATGCAACCATAAATGCTTTGGATCTATGTTTTCTCTAATTATACATGCATTTTCTTTTTCCAAAGCATTGTCCCTAACTAGCATACAATTGAAGCTATATAATATAAAACTTAGTTTGGATGCTTACCTCTTTAGTAGGGTAGAGTTCTTGACCTTTTAAAGCTTGAGCACCTCAAGTGTGATGCCTCTATTGGTTCACAAACACCAAAATGCAAGAGGAGGTTTTAGGAGAATAAGATACTTGACTCCAAAGAGTGTGTAACCGATTTTGGCATATGGGGGGCACTATTTATAATGTGGAAAACACTAGGGTTACACTTTGTAAACCCTAATGCTCCATGACTTTTCACATTCTTATGCTCCATGGGTTAACCTCCATGGACTATCCATGGATTATCTTATTGGTTTAGCCCAACCATATAGTCACGGATAATTAGTCCACATTACAAGAATCATTGACTTACATAATCAATCCCTATATATTTAATTAGACTATTTTGATCACAAAATTAATTCCAAATTAATTCTTGACCAATACTAATTAAATAATATTAATATATTATACCTGTAATATATTAATAAATCACAAATAACCTTATTCTCAAAAATCCTTCCTATCAAATTGCACTGGTGAAGGCAACCCAAAAAAGGACCATGCTACAATCGGGTCAAGTACATACCAGTTATAGTTATGGGCTTAGACACCAAATTCAACAGTCTCCCACTTGGATAAGTCTAATAACTATAGCTGCCAATGTAATCGTAAGCTATCAAAAGCCGCTGTCAACTCTGACCCAGTCAGTGACGCATCCTTTAGATAAGTGATCATATATTCCTCTGTTCTCAAGATATCAGTTAGACAAATACATGGAACAATGTCATACTTATTGTCCAACAGTTTGTTTCCCGATTTATGATTCGTCTGACATAGAACATAACTAAACACATCAATTTAGTTCTGACCGGGCCCGACACATAAGTCAAAACAGAATCATTGAGGGGCCCACGATATTACTTTTAATCCTCTTAGGATAAAAGGAACAGATAAACTTCGACATTATATGCTTGTACTAACTACTCATCAAATCATGCACAACGACACATTTTATAACATCAAGTTACTGATGTGTTTTCATGCCATCAATGCACAACCGACTCGTACTCAACAACTCATATATCTTGGTTTGAAGACTATATGATATTATCGTCTCACAATTACTCATGATAAATTCCATGAAGTAATTCAGGTGAGCGCGGGTTGATCCAATACTCAAATCTTATTTCAGAAGTACTCATGAATGGTGTAGCAAACTGTTGCTATGCCTAACTCCTTAGAAAATCTACAAGCCAACTCATGACAGTCTTCTTTCATACTTACTTCCAACGTATGATCTACTGTGGATAGTTTGAATAATAATAATAATCATAATTTTATTATTCTGGAAGTCAAAACATGCAAAGTGAAACAATAGTAAATAATTGGCACAAGACAGTAACTTTACTTATAAATAAAACTCATTTTATTTAATCATCAAATGTCAATTACAATTTACCTATTACAAGTTTCTATTTATCTAACCACTAAAACTAATATCGTCCGTTAGCCCAATGCCCCTTGCATGCTGCAAGTGCTTAACCCAATTCAGTCCCTTTGTAAGAGATCTGATGGGTTATCCTCCGACGATATCCCCTTTACCACGAGGTGTCCTTCTTCTACTCAATGTGTTGTGAAATGGTACTCTCTGTCGATATGCCTGGATCTACCATGATCTCTCGGTTCCTTGGTTAAGGCAACCACCCCTTCATTATCACAGAAAATCTCCATAGGCTCCTTTATGGATGGAATGACTCCAAGGTCTCTAATGAAGTTTTTCAACCATATTGCCTCCTTCGATGCTTCGCTTGCTGCTATGTACTCTGATTCACACGTTGAGTCAGCTACAGTCTCCTGCTTGGAACTTTTCGATGTCAGTGCTCCTCCATTCAGGGTAAACATCCAGCCCGACTGAGAGCGGAAATTATCTCTGTCGGTCTGAAAGATCGCGTCACTATACCCTGTCACTCTCAAGTCATCACTCCCACCAACGGTAAGGATCCAGTCCTTAGTTCTCCGCAGGTACTTAAGAATGTTCTTAACTGCAGTCCAATGAGCTTTACTAAGGTTCCCTTGATATCTACTGACCATGCTCAAAGCAAAGCCCACATCAGGGCGAGTACAAGTCATAGCATACATGATCGAGCCAACTGCGGAAGCATATGGTATTTCGACTCATCTCTGCTATCTCAGCCTTTGTACTCGGACTCTGAGTCTTACTCAGTTTGGTATTGCTTAGGATAGGTAGGTTACCTTTCATGGAGTTCTCCATGCTGAAACGTTTCAACACCTTGTCCAAGTATGTGCTTTGACTAAGTCTTATTAGTCTTTTATTCCTGTCTCTCAATATCATTATCCCTAAGATATAAGCAGCTTCTCCGAGGTCCTTCATAGCGAAACACTTCCCAATCCAGCACTTGACCTCCTGCAAGGTTGGGATGTCGTTTCCTATGAGCAGTATGTCATCTACATACAATACTAGAAAGCTAACTATGCTCCCACTAGCTTTGACATATATACATGACTCATCCTCGCTACTCGAAAAACCAAACTCTTTGACTTTCTCATCAAAACAAAGATTCCATCTGCGAGATGCTTGTTTCAGTCCATAAATGGATCTCTCAAGCTAACTCACTCTATTAGGGTACTTTGTATTGACAAAACCAACTGGCTGACTCATGTAAACATCTTCATCCAACTTTCCATTAAGGAGAGCGGTTTTCACATCCATTTTCCATATTTCATAATCATGAAATGCAGCTATGGCCAACATAACCCTTATCAATTTAATCTTCGCTACTGGTGAGAAGGTCTCATCATAGTCAACGCTCGGAGTTTGAGTAAAGCCCTTCGCAACCAGTCACACTTTATATGTGTGTACATTCCCATCCATGTCAGTCTTCTTCTTGAAAATCCATTTGCACCTGACTGTCTTATGACCTGGTACATTATCAACCAAGTTCCAAACTTGATTGTCATACATTGACTGAATCTCGCTGTCCATAACCTCTTTCCATTTTGCAGACTCGGGGCCTGCCATGGCTTCCTTGTAGTTGTTAGGTTCATCCAAATTTAGCAGTGTGCTATCACTGATAAATGTATCACCTTCAGTAGTAATATAGAAACCATAAAACTCAATTGTTTTTCTAACTCTACTGGAACGCCTCAGAGGTAAGGACTCGTCAATTGGATCAACTGGAGTTTCCTACTCAAGTTGATTGCTAGTGTTTGAGGTTCCTTCACCGCTTGAATCTTGAAGCTCTTCAAGGTAAATTTGCCTCCCACTGTTTCCTTGTCCTATGAGTTCTCTCTCGCGAA
Source organism: Lactuca virosa (assembly GCF_052849685.1). Taxonomy (NCBI): domain Eukaryota; kingdom Viridiplantae; phylum Streptophyta; class Magnoliopsida; order Asterales; family Asteraceae; genus Lactuca; species Lactuca virosa. The sequence goes on from NC_136428.1 coordinate 184,403,719, forward strand.
AGACTCATGTAACACCCGATTCCTGGTACGTATTTAAAATCAAGAAATGTTGTAATTTACTCTGGGACTCGGCGAGTTGGTGGCCCACCTCGTCGAGTAGACTCGACTTTTGATCGGGGGTTTAAGTGACCTACTCGATGAGTCGGAAGACCGACTCGACGACTAGGAGCTGTCTGGACAAAACCCTAATATTTAGGGTTTTCACCCTATTTAAACAACTTATCTCCTCCCATATCAGCCTCCATCGTCCCTCACACTTCCATAAGACCTCAAACTGAAACCCTAGCTTTGTTTGAGTGCTCTTAAGCCATTTTTGTGCATTTTTGGTGGTTGTGAAGCTTGAGAAGAAGAAAGGAGCTTGGGAGTTCAAGTTGAAGCTAGAAGATCCAGAGATTGTGTTCCATTTCCAGCTCATTTAAGGTAAAAAGCTTCAATCTTGACTTTCCATGTGTTTAATCAACTTTGGGCTTGGATTTTGGTATTTTTAGGGCATTTCTAAGCCATTTTCGGGTTGTGGGGTGTAATGTGGAGATATGGCTTCAGATCTTGGACTTTGGAGGGTTCTTATGGCATAAAGGTGCCAACTTTATGGCCATGAGAGCCCCATGCATCTTGTAGATCTCATTTTTGGTCCTTTTGAGCTTAAAGACCCATGCGTGGACGTAAAGTTCGTGACTTTACGCGTTATATCGACCCTTAGAGGTCAGATCTACCCTTTGGATGAGATAAGCTCAACAGAAATCGAGTTTATGGAACATAGACTTAGTAGACTCGGCGAGTTGTTCTTGGGACACGGCGAGTCTGGTAATGGTTCCTCGACCTTTGCTGTTTTCCAGGAACCTGATTGAGTCTAGAAGAGGGCTCAACAAAGATGGACATGATTATAGACCAGGAAACCATGGGACTCGTTGATTGTATGAACAGACTCGGCGAGTTCAAGGCAATGTCCCAGCCACATGAAGACGGACTCGGCGAGTTCAAAGGGAACTCGGCGAGTCATAGACTGAACTGTTGGGTTTTGAGCATTCTAACACTTCCTAAGTGTACATGCAACCCTAATAAACCTTGGATCTATGTTTGTCTAAGGTACATGCAAATATTATTTTCCAAGGTTTATAACCTATCTAGCATGGCATGGGGTACTTTTAAACATAAAAGAACTAGATGAATTACATACCTTTTGTTGATTGTTGATTCCTTGGAGTTTGAGAGCCAAGCACCAATAATGTGAATGCCTCAAATGGAAATCACAAATCACCACAAACTTGGAAAATGTATGAGAGAGTATACTAACACTTAGAAATCGGCCACCACTATTACACACACACTAGGATGTTATTTCATGCAACATGAGCTTGTTTATATAGTGTGCATGGTTAGGGTGAAACCCTAATAACCCATGTCTTTTCCTCTTCCAAGGATCCATGGGTTAAAAGCTCCATGGATCATCCATGGACTTCCATATAAGCTTAGCCCATTAACAAATGAGCATTAGCCCACACCATATAAATATAATAGCCCATGATTTAATTAGTCTTCCTTTTAATCACTAAATCAATTCATAATTAATTCAAGATTAAAACTAATTAAATAACATGACTTTATATTAATATATTATAACTTATAATATATTAATAAATCGTAAGTATACAATTCTCATAAAATTATCCATAAACAGGTTGGGTGAAGTGCAACCCAAATGGACCATGCCGGGTCGGGTCAAGTATATACCAAATAAGTTATGGACTTAGACACCTTATCCAACAGTCTCCCACTTGGATAAGTCTAATAACTGTATTTGCGTATGTTACTTCAGGAACCAACCAGCAATCGTAGCTCTCGAAAACTCTGTTGAACTATGAAGCGCCATTTTAGATAAGTGATCATATAATCCTCTGTTCTCATGATATCAGCCGGACAAATACATGGAACAACGTCGTACTTATTGTCCAGCAGTTTGTTTCCCGATTTCCGATTTGTTTGACAAAGAACTAAATTGAACACATCAATTAGGTTCTGACCGGGCCCAGTACATAGGTCAAAACAAAATCATCGAGGGGCCCAGATATCGCTTCTAATCCTCCAAGGACTAGAAGGAACAGATAAACTTCGACTCATATACTTGTTTCTACTACTTGTTGAATTATACACAAAGGCACGTTTTATAACATCAAGTTACTGATGCGTTTACGTGCAATCAATGCACAACCAACTCATAGGTAACAACTCATATCTCTAGGTTTGAAGACTTATATGATATTACCATCTCACGATCACTCGAGATAAATTCCATGAAGTGATACAAGTGAGCGTGGGTTAATTCCAATACTCATAACTTATGAGTACTCATGAATGTTGTAGCAACCATTGCTATGTCTAAACACGTTTAGCCATCTACAAACTCGATTCATGACAGTCTTAATTCATACCTACTTCCAACATATGAACGACTGTGGAGTGTTTAAATAACTTAGTCATTCGGAAAGAATAACCTAGCTATTCTGGAAGTCAAAACATGCAAAGTGAAACACAATAATAATCGAATCCAATATGGTCTCAGAACCCTTTTGAATATAAATAAAACCACCTTTTATTTATCACCATATTGATTACACATTATTCATTGTATAATGTTTCAAATAATCAACTTAATACTTGAACAAAAACAACAGTCGTCCCATGCTCCTAGCATGTACACTTTGTTTTTCTAAACAATAGTTATGCCATACTCCAAGTATGCACACTATGTTTGTCTATGATCTTTACTTTGTGAAATAGATCAATTGAACATGATTCCAATGATGCTCATTTCACAATCCCAAATCCTTATTGTAAATGTAAGAATTCCTAATTCCTACCATTTACCAAAAAAAAAAACTATTAGATTTTAAACTTATATACACTGATCCTCTCGTAATGATTATGCACAAGGTCAACAAAACCTTGTCATCAGTCATTACAGAGGATTCCAAAGGAGATCAATTCTATGGAAACGAACTCTCATATTCAAAGTACATTGCTTTAAACATCCTTCTTGCATAAAAGTTTCTAACTTTCTCATAGATTCTTAATATCCAACTCCCAATATGGAAAATTTCCATATTCCTATTTTAATTATCATATCTGAACAAGAGCTACCTCTTTTCAGAATATATCCATATGGTCCTTTCCAACAATTTATATCCTACTTCCAACTGTCCCCGAGCAACCAATCTTTAGAGAACCTTAGATTGTCCTCGACAATTGCTTAATCACTTTAGTCATATCCAATTCTAGACTTTTCCCTTCTTAATGCCCTAAGCATTTGGAAAATTTAGAAAGGATAAATATTATAGCACATGAAATCGATCCTATATCCGAAGCATATGGGATACGATTCATGATGTCTCACATAAAGACATGATAGTAGACCAGTCTTTTGCTACAATAAGGATGAATATTATAGCACATGAAATCGATCCTATATCCGAAGTATATGGAACACGATTCATGATGTCTCACATAAAGACATGATACTAGACCAGTCTTTTGCTACAATTATTTGCCATGTTTTCAAAATTTAACTATGAAGAGGGATGCCGTAATCATAATCGAATTTTGATAACGCAATATATATAGAATTTCTTTAAGTTGAACCATTCCAACATAAAATACATATATATATCCTTGACTAAAGATGATTAAAAACTCAATCTAAGCTTTTAGAATTGAAATGAAGTATAATTTCCTCTCCCTTAATTATAGCAAAACAACTTTTTCAACCCCTACAACTTTACGAATTGAAACTTTTGTTTTTCTATAATTAACATTGCTAACTTGCAACACTAAACATAATAATCATGCTCCCACTAACATGATGATTATCAGCATAACACTTATGCTCCCACTAGCTCTGACATATTTCCAGAAATCAGCTGGACTCCTGAAATTTAGATTCGTACACCCTTTCTTAGATAGCTCACATGCGTGTCTAAACAATTTCCAGAACTATGAAAAAGGATACCATAATCATAGTCTTAATTGTTTAGACCTTTGCCATTTCTCACAAGTCCATGTTAGTGTGCCGGTTAACCACACACGCTCCACTAACGACTTTGAGAATGCAAACATCACAATTGCTATCTACTTAAAATCTTCTTAGTGAAAGCATTTCTTCACCATCATTTTCATGAATCGGAGAGAAACCTTATGACACTTAGATTTTATAGTGTATGAGTTTCTATCCATGTGAATTTGTCAAAACCATAATCACAAGACAAGGTTAGTGACAAATTAGCCTTACATGGATTGAACTTGTTCAATCTTAATTTCTTGTCACCTGGTAGCACAAGGCCCACCAATGCTTCCAAGCTGTTATGCACACAGTTTAGAACTAACAAAACTCATATGCATAGTCAACTTAATAGGAACAGATACAGAAACAAGAATTATGTCAACTTAATAGGTTGCAAACCTTAAGTCGTGTGCTAGTGATAAAACTCAGGTTTTACTCTTGATATCTTGAAATCCTTTCAGGATCTTAAAGACTCCCCCTAGTCAAGAACCATTCCTTGACAAAACAAATATTCAAGGGATAGTGCAGATTCTTATCAAGATAAACACTTCACACAATTGGTCTTAGTTGGTCTTTGTCTTATCCAGGACATCACAACTTACCAATTTCAAATGTACAGGAGTAGAAAACATTTTACACTACATTTGATAAGTGTTTTAAACCTTACTTTATGTCACTCAATGTTACAATCTTGGATTATGACTCTAAGAGTTGTTTTGGAATGAAGTATGATCCATCTTCTTGATTTTAACCATTCCAACAATTCATGACCCCTCATCTTAGTCATAACAATGCACTAAGATGTCCTTAGAGTATGAATTTGTGATATGGTTTCATAATCATTAAGATGATCATAAAAACATGTATGATCCATCTTTTTGATTTTAACCATTCCAACAATTCATGACCCCTCATCTTAGTCATAACAATGCACTAAGATGTCCTTAGAGTATGAATTTGTGATATGGTTTCATAATCATTAAGATGATCATAAAAACATGATACTAAAGTACTCTCCCATCTTTTCAGATTTGAGAAACTTTTATCTTTCTGCCAAATTTGATTCTTCTCATCCGTTCTGCCATACATTGAAACTTTTCCAATGTTACAGAATTATACTTAAACTTATAAGTATAACCATATTTACTAATCTTTAGTAAATCATGACGAATTGATCTTTGTGGTGGACCTTGACCAACACACACCCAGTGTGCCTAATTCCTTAGTCCTTCAATTGACTCACATATGCATGTGATCAATGAATTAGTCTCAATTTTACAAAGATGAAAATTCTCATTCATCATACAATACAACTTGTATGATTCCAAGTTTCTGTCTAACTGAAGCTTGGGTGATGAGAACCTTTCCTCATTTGGTAAATTCAGACACTACCACATATGAGAGAATCAAACTCATATTTCCAATATTGCTAGAAACATACAAACATCAATTTTCCATAAATGCCATTGTAAGGGGATATAATATAAAATAAACTAAACAAAACTTTTATTTCTTTATTAAAATGCGGAAAAATATTCCTTACAATGCAACTTTAAATGAAAACTATGCTATTACATATTTCTTAGCAATCTATCATAACTTTTAAGTAGTGGCTCAAAAATCCGATCCTCGAACCATGCGATAGAAATCCATCTTCGTGATCAGATTCAACACACTCTTCTTTTAACCTTCCTTTTGCTCGATCCTGCTAAACATCAAGATGCAACCTAGTCACATCATGTAATAAGAATCAACAATTAGGAACTTTAACAAAGTTAGATAGTGGACTTACCTGAAGCCGAGTCAAACATTTTGTCTCTACTTGCTTTCAAACATTTTAGGTATTCAGGGCAGCTTCGCTTCCAATGTCCCTTCTCATGACAATAAAAACATATAGACTCTTTGGGAATGGTACATGAGACAATCACAGACTTAGCCTTTCCCTTTACCTTTTGGTCAACCGGGTTGACCAAGGCTGATCCCTTTTCATTGGGAAGAGAAAGCTTTTCTGGACTTCCAATGTTACCATTGTCCATGTCCATGGAAGTTTGAGAATTAGACCTTCCATCAATATTTGCTTGACCATTGCGCCAAATCATTGCTGATTCAGCAGCAACAAGAAAATAAGAAAGATCTATTAGGGTTATGTCAGGATCTGTCATATGGTAGTCTTTAATAAACTCACCATACGACTCAGGAAGTGACTGAAGAACCTAGTCAACAGCGAACTTCCTTGAAATAACAGCACCCAACATTCTCAACCTGTCAATGTGTGACTTCATTCCTAAGACATGAGTGCACACAAGTCTTCCATCTTTATGTTTCATTTCTAGTAGAGCTTGAGTGACCTTGAACCTTTCAAGTCTTCGGGCTTGTGGGTCAGGGAGAATAAATGGAGGAGGTGGAGGGAGTGAAGCATGATGTTGAGGGACATCATCTTCAAGAGTAAAGCTTGTTCCAAGCGATTTGGGAAGATCATAGTTGTCTGAACGAGACATCTACAATGGGAGAAAATCAAGTTAGTTGATTCAAGTCCTTAATATAACACCCAATACGAAATATTAAGGCTAGAACCCAACACAATATTTTATAACTTGGAAGAGGGATGCCGTAATCCAAGCTATAAAATATTTGAAGGTAGGTGAATGACGATTCACCAATTTCCACCATGAAAAATGAAATAATTTATTAGGTTTTAATTGGATTTGAAACTCCTAGATCTTTTGAGATTCATTGAACTTTTCAATGGCATGTTTCAATCTCGATTGTGCCCTTCAAGTTTTGTGACTGGGATGCCGATGATCACAAAACAAGGTGTGAATAACCATGCAAACTCACTTGGTACCCTTAATATTATCACCTAATCGATGTGCCGATTAACCACACACGCTCCACCAACGACTTGGTAAGGTACAAAGTGTGAATTTCATGGGTTAGCACCATGTTCACATTTTTCCTAAAGTAACTAAGATTGGGAATTAATAAAAGGTTTAGTTACTTTATAATATTCATTATACTTTTAATGAGAATTTAAAGTCATTGTCCTACCCGTTCGGCTAACGACCCTCAAGGAAGCGGTGGGTGAGAATGGACACCCATTAAGTTGCCATTTTATAGGCAACAACCTTATACCCCCCTTATAGACCGGCTTCGTGAATGAGGCCTACTAACGGTAAAACGACTTGATCTTATACATATATATAATAATTAACCATTAATGTTATAAATAGTATAAGGGTTGAATTTTAACTTTTAAAACTCTAAGGGTTTGGAATTAAAGTTTATTAAAGTGTGTGAAACTTTACAAATTCCAAAACTTGAGGACAAGTTTTTAAACTATTCAAAACTTTTCATTTCATAACTTATGAATTAAAGGTTCATAAAAATGAAGACTCTTCATTTCCATGTAACTTATGTGTTTTAAGTGTGTGTTTAAAAGAAGTGACCTTTGGATATCCATAACTTGAGGACAAATTATGGACTCCATTAAAACACATAAATGATCAAGAATTAATCCTAAACAATTCAGCAAATAATTCCTATCATCTTCTAAATTCATAAGAACATGAACATGATCATCAAAGTTTCAAGAATTATATGAACACATACAAAGCATGAAATTTTGATATAAGCTATTGTAAATGGATTAGAACAACCATTACACCAACTAAAACAAGTTTTAAAACACCAAAACAGTTTAGGGTAATGTTTCTAGTCCATTTCCAGCAGCAAAAGTCGAAAATCTGCATTCTGAGGCTCCTACTCGCCGAGTGCACGAACCTACTCGGCGAGTAGGATGAGTTTACACATGAACTCGACGAGTCCCCCCATGGACTCGGCGAGTTCATCAGTCAGACAACAAAAAATCGACTTTTTATCACTATTTTGCATCAAGTATCAAACAAACAAGCCTTGGCTCTGATACCACTGTTGGGTTTTGAGCATTCTAACACTTCCTAAGTGTACATGCAACCCTAATAAACCTTGGATCTATGTTTGTCTAAGGTACATGCAAAATATTATTTTCCAAGGTTTATAACCTATCTAGCATGGCATGGGGTACTTTTAAACATAAAAGAACTAGATGAATTACATACCTTTTGTTGATTGTTGATTCCTTGGAGTTTGAGAGCCAAGCACCAATAATGTGAATGCCTCAAATGGAAATCACAAATCACCACAAACTTGGAAAATGTATGAGAGAGTATACTAACACTTAGAAATCGGCCACCACTATTACACACACACTAGGGTGTTATTTCATGCAACATGAGCTTGTTTATATAGTGTGCATGGTTAGGGTGAAACCCTAATAACCCATGTCTTTTCCTCTTCCAAGGATCCATGGGTTAAAAGCTCCATGGATCATCCATGGACTTCCATATAAGCTTAGCCCATTAATAAATGAGCATTAGCCCACACCATATAAATATAATAGCCCATGATTTAATTAGTCTTCCTTTTAATCACTAAATCAATTCATAATTAATTCAAGATTAAAACTAATTAAATAACATGACTTTATATTAATATATTATAACTTATAATATATTAATAAATCGTAAGTATACAATTCTCATAAAATTATCCATAAACAGTTTGGGTGAAGTGCAACCCAAATGGACCATGCCGGGTCGGGTCAAGTATATACCAAATAAGTTATGGACTTAGACACCTTATCCAACATGAACATCTTCTTATGGATGAAGATGAACTCGGCAAGTTCAAGGACGAACTCGGCGAGTCAGTTGAAGATTGTCCGATGTGTTGTTGAAGGCAAACTCGTCGAGCTCTTGCTAGACTCAACGAGTAGGGACATGATTATGGCATTTTGTGGATATGGGGACTCGACGAGTTGACGGGCCAACTCGGCGAGTCGAGTCAACCAGATGTTGACTTTGACCACGGTTTTGACTTTGACTTTGACTTGGATTGAGTGACCCTTGTAAGGGTTACGAGTATGAGTTGATAACTTAGAAGAGTTGTCGTGTAGGGATTGAGGAGTCGGGGAGAGTCAATTTCCACACCGAGATTAGTGCAGACACTATGCGACATTGAGGTGAGTTACCTTCCAGCAGAAGTAGGTCTAAGCCACTAAGGCCGACCCACTAATAGATGTTTAGTGAGACGATTGTCTTCGTGATAATTGTCTGGTTTGTTATCGCCTGATATGTTTATATGCCAGCATGATGTGCTATATGTGATAGTATTGGTAGGAGGGGACTAGTCCCCCGATTCGGTCGCTAGGACCGAAAGATAGGTTGGACAACCCAGCTATGTCTGACAGCATGATTATGATATGATATTATATGCTAGTGGTAGGGGTGAAATAGTCCCCGTGTCCGGTTGAGACAGACCGGAGGGTAGGTCGGCACCCCAGAATAGCCTGACATGGGTAGGTCAGCACCCCAGAACGGCTTGACATGGGTAGGTCAGCACCCCAGAATGGCTTGACATGGGTAGGTCGGGCACCCCAGAACTGCCCGGCAATATGTATGATGTTTAGTATGTGGTATGATGGGGGAACTCACTAAGCTTTGTTCTTACCGTTTCAGTTTTGGTTTCAGGTACCTCTTCATCCAAGGGGAAGGAGTCGGTGGTGTAGCAACGCATCACACACACACACATGATTTCCGCACTGAGTTTTATGATTTTTATTACTATTGATGATATGGTTTTGAGACACGTTGCTACGGTTTTATAAACTGATATGACATTGGCAATGTTTTTGGTAAACTATTTTATAAGTTACTTAATTAAAAACGAAATTTCTGGCCATGAAAATTGGGATGTTACAAGTTGGTATCAGAGCCTTGGTTTGAGGGATTCGAACACACCCTCGGGGTGTGTCTGGACTCAAATCGAGCGCTTGAAAGATTTTTACAAGTAAAATAGTTTTCTAAAACCTAAGTTAAAGAATTTTGAGAAATAACGAGGTGTGTGATGCGTGCGACCGGCCGAGCTCAAGTAAGTTTTCCCCAAGGTACCCATACTTGTTACATTATGTCATATGATATGATTATGAGAACTGCATGCTAGAATAGGGCTAAGGATCTAGGAGGATTCCTTGTATGCCTGTTATGTGCTTATGAGAACTGCATGCTAGAATAGGGCTAAGGATCTAGGAAGGATGCCTTGTATGCCTGCTGTAGGAGCTTATTGAGCTGTATGTTAGAGCTGATAGTCAGCATTATGGTAGCCTGAGTAGGTTATGCTTGATTTGGTTACTCAATGCATGAATGTTGCTTGCTTTGTGCTATAAGGGTTCTGGCTAGCTTTAACTAACTAGTAAGCGAATATGTAACAATATTCGCAAGCTAGTTAGGGAAAGGTGGTAGGGACTCCTAGTGCAGCTGATGGCAGAGAGTAGGTCGGAGGGTGCCCTAGGAAAGCCTAGGATGAGATTAGTTGGAAATAAGTGTTGGTAAAGGGACTTGGTGAAGTTGAAGCAATCCTTGAGGAAAGTACGGATAGATGTGGAAGGTAGTATGGGCTCGTACTACTGGAAGCAGAGGATCCGTACTCGAGTCAAGGAGGGCCAAGATGGAACCAGGAAACTTGGAGAGTGTGCGAGACCTCTCGAGGATATGTATGATCCTGACGTTTATGTGTTTATTTTCAGTGTGGCAATTACGCGACATGGAGCAGGATCTGGGTCAGGATCAGGGTCAGGCTCGGGTGCGGGATCTGAGCAGGTTGATGACGGTTTACGCAAGTTCATCGCGTCTGAGATCACTAGAGGTATCCTTGAGTCGACCCCTATCATTTTCGGGTCGATCAAGGAGGGGATTGTTAAGCTGATGGAGGATCGCCTCCGAGCATTCAGGAGTGACTTGGCGTCCAGCCAGTCGGGTATGCGCACTTTGTCCTTCAAGGACTTCCGTGGGAGTGGTGCGTTGGACTTTCACGGGTTGAAGGACCCCATTGCTGCCAGGAGATGGATCCCAGACATTGAGTCTTCACAGTTGACGAGCTTCTGCCTGGAGGGGTTGAAGGTCCACTTTGCGGCGGGGTGTTTGAGGGACAGAGCTAGGGATTGGTGGAACTCATTCGGTGACTCGCTAGGAGCCCCAACCATCGAGGCTATGACTTGGTCAGATTTCGTGACCAGGTTCAGGGCTGAGTTTGCGCCAGCTGTGGAGCTTCAGCAGCTGGCCAGGGAGTTTCTTGACATGAGATAGACGACTGAGACAGTGGCAGAGATCACTGCCAAGTTCAGGGAGAGGGCCTTGTTAGTACCTCAGTATGCGGGGGATGAGGAGATGCGGAAGACCCGCTACCATGATATGTTGAGGACTGATATCCGGGAACATGTCAGCTATTCAGGTTGCCCGACCCTGGAGTCCATGATTTCCAGGGCGCGGGAGAGGGAGATTGATTTGGAGCACCTCAACAAGAGGAAGGCAGAGACTGAGCAGGTTACGGGGGTTTCAGGGAAGAACCCCAAGGGATCCGACATTAGGTCGAAGGGCCAGCCGGGCCAGAGCCGCTGCAGGAAATGCGGCATGCCGCATGAGGGAGCTTGTAGAGCGGGATCATCAGGCTGCTACAAGTGCGGCAAGACGGGGCACTTTGGCAGGGATTGTACTGCCCCCGCCCCCACAGTTCAGACATCAGACCTGATTTGCTTCCATTGCAATAAGAGGGGCCATAAAAAGGTCAACTGCCCTAGGTTGTCAGCAGCATCAACAGCAGGGACGGTGGTGGCGCCGACTCCAGCGACAGCATGAGTTGCGGATGGCCGGAAGGTCAAGGCAGAGGCTCCAGTAGTGCGGAGCCGAGCATTTCAGTTGACAGCCGAAGAGGCACGCGCCGCACCCGATGTGGTGACGGGTATGATTTCTTCTCTCTAACTTTTATATTATGTCGCTGTGATTTTGATATGTTATGTTATGTTATGTGCTCTGTTCAGGATCGTTCCATGTGAACGATATTCCAGTTCAGGTGTTGTTTGATTCGGGTGCTACCCGATCGTTTGTCTCTCTTGCGCTTAGCAAGAGGTTTCATGAGTCCTCGGGCATGTTGGATTCCCCTCTAGAGGTCGAGATTGCGGACAATCGGTCAGTGCGAGCATCAGAGGTTTTCAGGGATTGTGTTTTGAGATTGTTCGAGGACCGCTACCTGGTAGACTTGGTTCCCATACCTTTGCGGGGGAACAAAGTTATTATAGGAATGGATTGGCTAAGCCCCAATGGGACGGTGATCGACTGCGCGCAGCAGTTGGTGCGGATCAGGACCCCAAGTGGGGGAGAGCTGGTGATTCAGGGCGAGAGGCCACAGCGAGGACCAGCCTTATGTTCAGCAGCGAAGGCTAGGCACTACCTCCAGCAGGGTTGCATAGGATATGTCGCCTATGTTATGGATACCCGGGAGGTGGGTAAGGCGACGGTAGGCGATGTGCCAGTGGTACGAGAGTTCGCGGACGTATTCCCCGAGGAGTTGCCTGGGATACCTCCGGAGAGGCAGGTAGAGTTCAGGATCGACTTAGTTCCTGGTGCGGCTCCAATAGCCAAGGCACCGTATCGGTTGGCTCCTCCTGAGATGCAGGAGTTGTTTACACAACTGTAGGAGCTGTTAGACAAGGGATTCATTAGACCGAGCAGTTCACGCTGGGGAGCCCCGATTTTATTTGTGAAGAAGAAGGATGGGTCGCATCGGATGTGTATAGATTATCGGGAGCTGAATAAGGTAACGGTGAAGAATCGTTACCCACTCCCGATGATTGATGACCTCTTTGACTAGCTACAGGGAGCATCTTGGTTCTCCAAGATTAACTTGCGTTCAGGTTATCATCAGATGAGGGTCAGAGAGGAGGATGTGCAGAAGAGTGCTTTTCGTACGCGTTATGGTCACTATGAGTTCGTGGTGATGCCTTTCGGGGTCACCAATGCTCCTGCCGCGTTCATGGATCTCATGAACCGTGTGTGCAGACCAATGTTGGATCGGTCTGTGATAGTTTTCATCGATGACATCTTGATTTATTCCAAGACGCAGGAGCAGCATGAGGAGCACTTGCAGGAGGTTCTGGATACATTGAGGAGGGAGAGCTTGTATGCTAAGTTCTCCAAGTGCGAGTTCTGGTTGCGCGAGGTGCAGTTTCTTGGGGACCTTGTCAACCAGAACGGGATTTCGGTTGACCCGGCAAGGTGGAGGTCGTGATGAGGTGGGAGGTTCCGAGGTCTCCATCTGAGATTTGGAGCTTTCTGGGACTGGCAGGCTATTATCGGAGATTCATTCAGGACTTCTCCAAGATAGTCGTGCCCCTGACCCGGTTAACGAGGAAAGTCTTGGTCTTTCGCTGGGGGCCTGAGCAGCAGGCCGTATTTGAGACGTTGAGACAGAGATTGTGCGAGACGCCAATATTAGCCCTGCCGAAGGGCATGGAGGATTTTGTAGTATATTGCGATGCGTCCATCTCGGGTTTGGGCATGGTATTGATGCAGAGAGGGCATGTTATCGCTTACGCTTCGAGGCAGCTGAAGCCTCACGAGGCGAACTATCCGACGCATGATTTGGAGCTGGGGGCTATTGTTTTCGCCCTCAAGATTTTGCGTCATTACCTCTATGGGGTTCGTTGTACCATTTACACGGACCACAAGAGCCTGAGGTATCTCATGGATAAGCCAAATCTGAATATGAGGCAGCGTCGGTGGCTCGATGTTGTAAAGGATTATGATTGCGAGATCCTCTACCACCCGGGGAAGGCCAATGTCGTGGCCGACGCGCTTAGCCGTAAGGCAGCGTCGATCAGGGATATCTGTATGAGGATGACGGTTGTAACTCCGCTGTTGGAGCGGATTCGAGATGCCCAATAGGAGGCCATGAAGGAGGAACATCGTAAGAGTGAGCGTATTGTGGGTCAGGTTTCCTCCTTTGATTATGACAGCCGTGGATTGTTAACGCTACACCGTAGAGTGTGGGTCCCATATCATGGGGGTGTACGCCAGGTATTGATGGAGGAGGCGCACAAATCCATGTTTTCTATTCATCCCGGGGCGACGAAGATGTACATGGATCTTTGTCTTGATTATTGGTGGCCCTACATGAAGAGGGATGTAGCCTGGTTTGTTGAGAGATGCCTGACCTGCAGGAAGGTCAATGCCGAGCACCAGAGGCCGCATGGCAAGACGCAGCCATTGGAGGTCCCGTTGTGGAAATGGGAGGATATCACTATGGATTTTATCATGAAGCTTCCCAAGACTGCGCGAGGAGTGGATTTGATTTGGGTCATCGTTGATCGATTGACCAAGAGCGCCCATTTTATTCCGATTCAGGAGAGCATTTCGGCCGAAAAGTTGGCCGACATCTATATTTGGGAGGTAGTGGTGCGGCACGGGTGCCAGTCTCAGTGATTTCCGACATGGATGTGCGGTTCACTTCCAGATTCTGGAAGAAGTTTCACGACGAGTTGGGTACTCGTCTGCACTTCAGCACTGCTTTTCACCCGCAGATGGATGGTCAGAGTGAGTGGACCATCCAGACTCTGGAGGACATGCTGCGGGCATGTGTTTTAGACTTCCAAGGTAGTTGGGATACTTACCTTCCTTTGGCTGAGTTCTCCTATAATAACAGCTATCATGCGAGTATTGACTGTCCTCCTTTCGAGATGTTGTATGGGAGGAAGTGCAGGACCCCGATATGCTGGGGTGAGGTTGGTCAGAGGGTCATGGGGAGTACCGAAGTGGTACTCAAGACTACAGAGAGGATCCAGCAGGTTCGGAACAGGATTTAGACTGCTCAGAGTCGGAAGAAAAGTTATGCCAATAAGCGTCGATCAGACCTGGAGTTCCAGGTCGGGGATATGGTACTCCAGAAAGTGTCGCCTTGGAAGGGCGTCATTCGATTCAGGAAGAGGGGCAAGCTGGGCCCCAGGTATATTGGACCTTTTAGGGTTGTATCCCGGGTGGGCAAGGTGGCATATAGGCTGGACCTGCCAGCCGAACTCAGTCAGATTCATAACACTTTTCATGTATCCCAGTTGCGGAAGTTTCTGGTGGACGTTTCGGCAGTGGTACCTTTAGAGGATATTCAGGTGGATGACAGACTGAACTACATCGAGCGGCCAGTGGCGATCCTTGACAGGAAGTCGAAGGATCTGAGGAACAAGAGAGTGGAGCTGGTAAAGGTGCAGTGGCAGCACCGCAAGGGCTCGGAATGGACCTGGGAGCCGGAGGACGAGATGAGGGCGCACTACCCCGAGCTTTTGAAAGATTCAGCAGCAGACTTCGAGGACGAAGTCTAAAATAAGTTGGGGAGATTTGTAACACCCAATTCCTGGTATGTATTTAAATTCAAGAAATGTTGCAATTTACTCTGGGACTCGGCAAGTTGGAGGCCCAACTCGTCGAGTAGACTCGACTTTTGATCGAGGGTTTAAGTGACCTACTCAACGAGTCGGAAGACCGACTCGACGAGTAGGAGCTGTCTGGACAAAACCCTAATATTTAGGGTTTGCACCCTATCTAAACAACTAATCTCCTCCCATATCAGCCTCCATCGTCCCTCACACTTCCAGAAGACCTCAAACTGAAACCCTAGCCTTGTTTGAGTGCTCTTAAGCCATTTTTGTGCATTTTTGGTGGTTGTGAAGCTTGAGAAGAAGAAAGGAGCTTGGGAGTTCAAGTTGAAGCTAGAAGATCCAGAGATTGTGTTCCATTTCCAGCTCATTTAAGGTAAAAAGCTTCAATCTTGACTTTCCATGTGTTTAATCAACTTAAGGCTTGGAGTTTGGTATCTTTAGGGCATTTCTAAGCCATTTTCGGGTTGTGGGGTGTAATGTGGAGATATGGCTTCAGATCTTGGACTTTGGAGGGTTCTCATGGCATAAAGGTGCCAACTTTATGGCCATGAGAGCCCCATGCATCTTGTAGATCTCATTTTTGGTCCTTTTGAGCTTAAAGACCCATGCATGGACATAAAGTTCGTGACTTTACGTGTTATATCGACCCTAAGAGGTCAAATCTACCCTTTGGATGAGATAAGCTCAACAAAAATCGAGTTTATGAAACATGGACTTAGTGGACTCAACGAGTTGTTCTTGGGACTCGGCGAGTCTGGTAATGGTTCCTCGGCCTTTGCTGTTTTCAAGGAACCTGGTTGAGTCTAGAAGAGGGCTCAACAAAGATGGACGTGATTATAGACATGGAAACCATGGGACTCGTCGAGTGTATAAACAGACTTGGCGAGTTCAAGGCAATGTCCCAGCCACATGAAGACGGACTCAGCGAGTTCAAAGGGAACTCGGCGAGTCATAGACTAAACATCTTCTTATGGATGAAGATGAACTCGGCGAGTTCAAGGACGAACTCAGTGAGTCGGTTGAAGATTGTCCGATGTGTTGTTGAAGGCGAACTCGTCGAGCTCTTGCTAGACTCGATGAGTAGGGACGGGATTATGGCATTTTGTGGATATGGGGACTCGACGAGTTGACGGGCCAACTCGGCGAGTCGAGTCAACCAGATGTTGACTTTGACCAAAAGTTGACTTTGACCATGGTTTTGACTTTGACTTTGCCTTGGATTGAGTGACCCTTGTAAGGGTTACGAGTATGAGTTGATAACTTAGAAGAGTTGTCGTGTAGGGATTGAGGAGTCGGGGAGAGTCGATTTCCACACCGAGATCAGTGCAGACACTACGCGACATTGAGGTGAGTGACCTTCCAGTAGAAGTGGGTCTAAGGCACCAATGCCGTCCCACTAATAGTTGTTTAGTGAGACGATTGTCTTCGTGATAAGTGTCTGGTTTGTTATCGCCTGATATGTTTATATGTCAGCATGATGTGCTATATGTGATAGTATTGGTAGGAGGGGACTAGTCCCCCGATTCGGTCGCTAGGACCGAAAGATAGGTCGGACAAACCAGCTATGTCTGACAGCATGATTATGATATGATATTATATGCTAGTGGTAGGGGTGAAATAGTCCTCGTGTCTGGTTGAGACAAACTGGAGGGTAGGTCGGCACCCCAGAATGTCCTCACATGGGTAGGTCAGCACCCCAGAACGGCTTGACATGGGTAGGTCAGCACCCTAGAATGGCTTGACATGGGTAGGTCAGGCGCCCCAGAACTGCTCGGCAATATGTATGATCTTTAGTATGTGGTATGAAAGGGGAACTCACTAAGATTTGTGCTTACAGTTTCAGTTTTGGTTTCAAGTACCTCTTCATCCAAGGGGAAGGAGTCGGCGGTGTAGCAGCGCATCACACACACACATGATTTCCGCACTGAGTTTTCTGGGATTGTACTCTGATTTTTATTACTATTGATGATATGGTTTTGAGACACGTTGTTACGGTTTTATAAACTAACTAGGTTTAAAACCCGTGGAAACCACAGATTAGAAAGAAAAAAGAAAAAAAAAACAAAAAGAACACTTTGTAATTCAGAATCATAATGACTACTCAAATATATGAAAAAAAACTATATGCAAACAGTTATTTTATTCTATAAATTTTTTTATTAAAACATTATAATTTGAAAACTTTGAACTATTTATTTATAGTTATAATCCATACATAATCCATGGTGAAAATATCATCACCAACTTTTTCAAACTGAAGCAAAACTGTTTCACCATCACCTTTCCCACCCGGTTGACTCGGGTCCAATGTTGCCACCAACTGAAAATTCTTAACGGATGCAACTGTCACCCACCCAAGGAAATTCAAGCACCAACACTGCAAATGTTCATGCCACCTTGGAGTTTTGTTTCTCAAAAGGGTTTTGAGTTTGACCAGAGTCAAACTGTTGATCTTGTGATGTGGATGTGGATGTTAAAGAACACACCATTCTTCTTGGACCCCTTGATTTCAAAAGATTGAATTTGTATGAAGTTTCTCCAATTTCAAAGTTTCTTGATGGAACTTGTGGGCTTATTTGTTTGCTTGCAATTCGCCTCACGAATTTGCTACTTAAGTGTTTTGCACCATTGTGTGGTGGTTAGCTGTCATATATTGTGAAGTTTGTGCCAAGAAAATCTGACATGTGAAGGGTAAAATAGTCATTATGTCCATATTAAGTCATAAAGAAGCATCAATGCATAGGTGTATAGATTAAGTGCTTAAACCATTAAGCTCATTAAGTACAAAAAAGAAATAGTCACTTACCTTAATTTACCAACATAAGCATTGCTTCGTTGATATGAATCGTATGAATCAAGTGATATTATGTATTCCATGTGAGCACCATGTGTATATCTTCTTGCAGCTAAAAGAAACTTACCCTTGTTTGTAAATGCTTCAAAAATGGAATCCAAATGATTAATACTTCAACTACAAGTTACCAGAAATATCATTTTTTGGTATGTCTGGTTGTATAATACATGATTCACAAAGTGATTAAGGCTATCCATGATGCTTACATGGAGTAGCAGCAAGATTGAGGTAAAACACTGAGTTCTTCTTGCTTCTTTTAATCATGCATTGAATTGGAGAATCACGTGAACCAGGATGCAAAGACATGAAAATTTCTTAGATAAATCAAGCATGTTCATCCATTAACAACATTGATAAATTTCAAAGATCCATTATAGCGTAATAAGTGAACAATGGAAACTTAGAAGGTAACAATTTGTAGAAATTATATACGAAGCATCATTAGGCATATATTTCCTAATTTACCATGTGAATTCGAAGTAAACAATATTATAATGAACGATGTGGTTACTGGAGAATACTTCAAAATAAGACCTAGTCAAAATTGGCAACCATGACCAGAGGCGAGCATCTATCAAACTGTTCCTAATCATTATCACAATAGAATAGACTTTATGGAGTTTTGACTTCTGCTTCTTGCTTTCAGTTGTGTGAGCTAATCAAAAGCTTCTCCATAACAAACCAGATAATCATTCATCTGGCTAAACATAAGAATCTAAATCAATTTAACAAAAAAATTGAAAAAAACAAACTAACTTACTACATTTAGTTCATTGATTCAAGTCTCTGTGGAATCAACGACATAAAAATCAAGGAATATAGCTTGAAACAAATAAAATCAGATAATATACAACCAAATCGTACCTGCTTAAGAAAAGAAAGGAATGTGATATTCCCGTTGTGAACAGGAGGCTTTATGATCTCTCTCGTAACTTCTCTCCAACTTTTACAAACACGTCCACAAGCAACAAGATTTCGACGGAGCGGCCACCGGTAATCGCTCATTTCCATTCATTTGATTATCCCGCCTAAGAGCTACGGCAACATATTAGACCACGAACCTCTTCCATTATTCCCGCCGACGTTCTGTTCACCAACGACATCATCGTCTCCGGGAACAGCAGCAATGTTAATTTCCGGCGGTTTTGATAAGGGAATCAGTTCCTTAATCGAATTCAACCGGCCGCTGGTTCGACGTGATAGGAACGATTGTTGACACCAATAAAGAAAATAAAATGATTGTCGGCGTTACAGGGAGAAACATACCTCCTCATATTGGAGCTCTCATTTTCGTAATCAAGAAGAGGATTAGTGTTGTTGCTGCTTGCTAGAGTTTATGTATGAAGTGGTTAGGGCAAAATAGAGTGTTAGTGACAGGAACACTTCCAAAGATTTGAGAACTGGAGGAGTATATTGGGATGAGAGAGACGAAGGTGAGGGAGATGGTTTCGATTGAGATGTATGTGAAATACATAGCGAGTATGCATCAGGTATATGCAGCTTGAAGCCCTAGCCAATGGGTTTCAAATTTGAAGAAGATTACGTATTTCTTGTCTGGTACATCGTTCTCAAATGGAATTTAGAAAGATAACAAAATCCCTGATTATTTGGGATATCAGTTACTCAGGATTTGAAATTGAATCATCAAAAATCCGTGATTATTTGGACGGGATTTTATGCCACCAGAGTGTAAAGGAGCAGAGGGGTAAAATCATAATTTCACTTTGTAAATTTGAGCGGGAAAAAAGCATTAAGAAGGGCTGAGAAAATGCCACCTGGCATAAAGTTACTGTTTTATTAGAACAGGGGATATGACATTGGCAATGTTTTTGGTAAACTATTTTATAAGTTACTTAATTAAAAACGAAATTTTTGGCCTTGAAAATTGGGATGTTACAACTCCTCTCCTCGCAACGAAGACAACATTGTCACTCGGTCTGTACAAGAGATATCCAAAGGATTTTTGTGGGTAGCCGACGAAAATACATCGCTCACTCCAAGGTTCGAGCTTGTCGTGAGTTTCTTTTCTCACAAAAGCCTCGCAACCCCAAACTTTGATGTGGTCTAATGTGGGAACTTTCCCTGTCCACATCTCGTGTGGTGTTTTGGAAACCTTTTTGGTAGGGACTAGATTAAGGATATGGGCGACAGTCTCTAAGGCATACCCCCAGAATGAGATAGGTAACGAAGCTCGACTCATCATGGAACAAACCATGTCTAGCATGGTTCTATTGTGCCTCTCAGCCACACCATTAAGCTGTTGTGTCCTAGGTGGCGTCAATTGTGAAACAATTCCACATTCCTTAAGATAGTCAAGGAACTCGATACTAAGATACTCTCCTCCACGATCGGATCGTAGCATCTTTATCTTCCTGCCCAATTGATTCTCCACTTCTTGCTTAAACTCTTTGAACTTTTCAAAAGTTTCTGACTTATGCTTGATTAAGTAAATATACCCATATCTACTATAATCATTAGTAAAAGTCACATAGAAGCGGTTAGCATCCCTTGTGGCGGTTCTGAACGGTCCACACACATCTGTGTGTATGAGATCCAACAGACCTTCACCCCTTTCACAAGTACCAGTGAAGGGTGACGTGGTCATCTTTCCAAGTAAACAAGATTCGCAAGTGTCATCTGAATTTAAGTCGAATGACTCCAAAACTCCATCCTTTTGGAGTTGGGCTATGCGCTTCTTGTTGACATGTCCAAGATGACAATGCCACAAGCATGCCTTATCCAATTCATTGGAAGAATCAATATTCAGCACATTATTTCCTACGTTATCTACAACCATCACAATTTCATATATACCACTACAAGGTAATGCTTCAAAATAAAATACACCATTACAATAAGCATAAATACCACCATTTTCATTATTAAAGGAAAAGGTAAAACCTTGTTTATACAAAATGTGAAAGGAAATAACATTTCTCTCCATATCGGCAGAGTAACAACAATTATTCAAATCTAAATTCAAACCATTACAAAGCAATATAGAATAAACTCCAATCTTGGTCACAAGCGACACTTTCCTATTTCCCATGATTAAGTTTATCTTCCCGTGCTCCACATCCCTACTTCTTTTTAGTCCCTGTAAATCAGAACAAATGTGAATACCACAACCTGTATCAAGGACCCAAGAACTAGCATGTTATGAGTTATTAGATTGAGTAGTGTAAATACCTGCAAATGAGGGTTTGATCTTCCCATTCTTAATGTCCTGCAAGTACTTGGGGCAGTTTCATTTCCGGTGCCATTTATCATGACAGTGGAAGCACTCTGCTTCCTTCGGATTGGAAGAGGGATTAACAGAACCAACTTTGGTCCCACTTGAAGAGGATCCATCAAGAGACTTCCCCTTGCGGATCTTGTAGGAAGCCTTCCTATTCTTTCCCTTCCCATGTCTGATTACCAGAACAGGGGCAGAAGTAGTAGTAGGAGTAGACACAACCGATTTGCCTTTCAGGTTGCTTTCTGCAGTCCTAAGAAGGCCTTGAAGCTTGCTAAGAGTGACATCATCCTTGTTCATAATAAGTCATACGAAACTGATCATAAGAAGAAGGTAAAGAGTGTAGAATAATATCTATGGCCAACTCTTCATCAAAATTAACATTTAATTTAAGCAAGCGGTCCACGAATCACTGCATCTTCCGCAAGTGGGCCGTGATGGGTTCACCATCCTTCATTTTGGTTGTGATCATGGAGGCAATGATCTCATACCTCTCCTGCGGAGCACTTTCATGGTATATCTCCATCAAATCATGATACATTTCATAAGGGTTGTAGTCCTCATAGGACTTCTGCAGCTCAGCAGTCATGGTTGCAATCATAAGACACGACACCTTTGTCGCATCCCTCTCATGAGTAGTGTGTTCAACGATTTGTTCAGGAGTAGCAGTGGTGACATCAATCTCCTTAAGCTCTTTATCAAGGATATATTCTTTGTCCTCATAGCGAATAGCCATCCTGATGTTTCGAATCAAGTCATTGAAGTTCGAGCCATCGAAAATGACCCTCCCACATAGGTTCAAGAGGGAGAAAGAGCCTGAAGGGTTCGAAGCATTGTTTGGGATAGACATTTGAAAAGAAGAAGAACAAAGTTTAGATTAGATGATAATCCTTAATATTACACCCAATATGAAATATTAAGGCTAGGACCCAACACAATATTCTACAATTGCGAAGAGGGATGTCGTAATCCAATGTTAAAAGAAGGTAGGTAAATGACGATTTACCAATTTCCACCATGAAAAACGAAATAGATTATTAAGTTTTAATTGATTTGAAATTCCTAGATCTTTGAGATTCATTGAACTTTTCAGTGGCATGTTAAAATCTCGACTGTGCCCTTCACGTTTGTGACTGGGATGCCAAGGATCACAAACAAGGAGTGAATAACCATGCAAATTACCTTGGTACACCCAATGTTACAAATCACCTAATCAATGTGTCGGTTTACCACACACGCTCCATTGATCTATGATTAACACCAAGTTACCCTTTGCCACACGTTGTCAGTCCCAGATTAGTGTGCCGGTTAGCCACACACGCTCGAGTAACGACTTAACAAGGTGCAAAGTGTAATTTCATGGATTAGCACCATTTCACATTTTTCCTAAAGTAACTAAGATCGGGAATTTATTAAAAGTTTAGTTACTTTATATTTATCATTATACTTTTTAATGAAGGAGAACTAATGTCCTATCCTACCCGTTCGGCTAACGACCCTCCACCAGTCAAGGAAGCGGTGGGTGAGAGTAGACACCCATTAAACTACCATTTTATAGGCAGTAACCTTATACCCCCTTATAGACCGGCTTCGTGAATGATGCCTACTAACAGTAAGACCGAATTTGTCTTATATATATATATATATATATATATATATATATATATATATATAAAACTTATAATATTATAAAGTGTAAGGGTTGAATTTGAACTTTTAAAACTCTAGGGTTTGGAATTAAAGTTTCATTAGTGAGACTACAAATTCCAAAACTTGAGGGCAAGTTTTAAAACTTGTCAAAACTCTTCACATTCATAACTTTGAGTTTAATAGGATTTTAATGTATGAGACCTTTCATTTTCCATAACTTGAGGACAAGTTATGGAGGTCATTAAACATCATTTAGATCATTTTTCTAACAACTAAATTATCACATAATTCATGATCTAACTAAACTCATAGGCAAGATAATTTTTCAAGTCAACAATTTGAAAGCAATTTTGTTTATCATATAAAAACAACAATTATATTAAAACTTTGACAATTATCTTGTGTTTGGATGAGTACAAGCACTACCATATCATAAAAAAACACTTCCAATGATCCAAAACAGTTTGTGGTAGTGTTCCAAATCCAAACCAGGCCAAGAAACTCGAAATTTTGCACACAGAGTCTTCAACTCGTCGAGTACATGAACTGGACTCGCCGAGTTGCTCTGTTACTGAGTGGACTCGTCGAGTCTGTTCATGTACTCGGCGAGTTCACCAGTCAGAGGCAAAAATTTCGACTTTTTCAGGTTTGAAAAACTAATAAGCATCAAATATAATAGAAAACAATCCTAGGCTCTGATACCACTGTTGGGTTTTGAGCACTATAACACTCCTATGGTGCACATGCAACCCTAATTGCTTTGGATCTATGTTTTCTCTAGTTATACATGCATTTTCTTTTTCCAAAGCATTCTCCCTAACTAGCATACAATTGAAGCTATATAATATAAAACTTAGTTTGGATGCTTACCTCTTGACTAGGGTAGAGTTCTTGACCTTTGAAAGCTTGAGCACCTCAAGTGTGATGCCTCTATTGGTTCACAAACACCAAAATGCAAGAGGAGGTTTTAGGAGAATAAGATACTTGACTCCAAAGAGTGTGTAACCGATTTTGGCATATGGGGGGCACTATTTATAATGTGGCAAACACTAGGGTTACACTTTGTAAACCCTAATGCTCCATGACTTTTCACATTATTATGCTCCATGGGGTTAACCTCCATGGACTATCCATGGATTATCTTATTGGTTTAGCCCAACCATATAGTCATGGATCATTAGTCCACATTACAAGAATCATTGATTTACATAATCAATCCCCATATATTTAATTAGTCTCTTTTGATCACAAAATTAATTCCAAATTAATTCTTGACCAATTCTAATTAAATAATATTAATATATTATACTTGTAATATATTAATAAATAAAAAATAACCTTATTCTCAAAAATCATTCCTATCAAATTACACTGGTGATGGCAACCCAAAAAGGGACCATGCTACAATCGGGTCAAGTACATACCAGTTATAGTTATGGGCTTAGACACCAAATCCAACACCAGTGTCCTGTAACTGGATATGCTCACAAACTGTTTGATATCGATCCTTAACATGTCATTATATCTCGCCCTCTTGATCTCCTTGGTCGCTACATACTACAGTTCAAAAAACCCCTCTCGCGGAACATGGCGGTGATCTCCGCCACCGTCTCAGTACTCTGGAGAAGGTCCTGAAACTTCCATGCTAACTGCTGGACCTCAATCACAGGTGCGAACTCAGCTTGAAACCTCGTCAAAAAATCCTCCCAAGACATCGAATTAACCGCCTCGCCTCCCAGGGTGTGGTTAACCTCCTCCCACCAGTCACGAGCTATGTCTTTCAGCAGACAGGATGAAAATCTGACCTTCGACCCCTCGAGGCAGAAGCTAGTATAGAAGGCGTTCTTGATATCCACTAACCAACGCCTTCTCATAATAGGGTCCTTCTTCCCGAAGAACTTTGGAGCCCCACATACCCGAAACTCTCAGAAAGTCAAAGGGCGAGCTCCCACCATCGCCACAATCTCAAAATGAATGGTGCCCAAGCGCTCATCTAGAACCTTCATGATACCCTCCTTGATCGTACTGAAGATTACAAGAGTCTTCTCAAGAGTACCGCGGGTAATCTCTGACGAAATGAATTGTCCGATCTGATTATCCATGTATCTGGCCCCAGAGCCAGAGCCCGAACCAGTCCCAACACAAGAACCATCACTGACACTCGTACCACCACCAAAACCTCCTCGAGTGATCACCATGCTGAAAATAAACCATACAAACCATCAGAATACACTCAAGGAACACCACACTCTACAATCTCCATGGTTTCATCGTGATTTTCCTGGACTCGAGTACGGATCCTCTTCTTCCAGTATTATGGGCTCAATACTACCTTCCACATATATTCATACTTTCCTCAAAGATCGCCCCGAATCCTCCAAGTTAGTTCTTTATCGATCCAGACAATCTCTAGAAAAGCAAGGCTCACTGCACCAAATCACCTCCTAGGTTCTCCTAGGACTACCATCCCACCACTCTTTGCCATCACATGAAGAAGGAACTCCCTCCAACACCATCTAACTAGCTCACAAATGTAATTGCATATTACTGACAACATATAATTCTTTGACTGATAGGTCTCACATTACAACGGTTGGACTCAAATAAGAGCTGCATAATAGGATTAAAGCTATCCTTCTAAAATTATCTAATCCCAATAATGTGTAACTTAACGCATTTGCTTACCAGTTAGCTGATATTGATGAGAACTCCTAAAAGCACAAAGCAAGCAACATTCGAGCATTGAGTAATCCAAATCAAAGCATAACCTAAACAGGCCATCCTATCAAGCGACCAATCCAATACTAGAATGCAAGTCTACAAGCTCATACAATAGGCATATAAAGGCATCTCTCCTAGCATTCTATCATGCAATCTTGAGCAGATCCTAAGCCCTAATCTAGCTCGATCGATTGCATGCACCACACCACTTTCATTTATTAGAAAATCCTTTAATAAAACATTTCTTTTTATAAAAAGATCTATCAAAACCTCAGTTTGAGTTCAGACACACTCGAGAGTATGCATGAATCCCTCAAACCAAGGATCTGATACCAACTTGTAATGTCCCAAAAATTCATAGCCAAAAATTTCATTTTGTTTTAATAAAACCGTTAACCAAACACGTTTATAAAAATCATAAGGGAAATCTGAGTATGTCAATAATCATCCAAAAGTACATCAGAATCATAATAAGCGGAAAATCATGGTGTGTGCAATGCGATCATCCCGAGCTCTTCCCTTTCGAATCAAAAGTACCTGAAACATAAATTGAAAACCGTAAGCACAAAGCTTAGTGCGTTCCCCATAATACTACATACTATACATAAATGTCAGCTCAAGGCTAAATCGGGTCTGTTCAACCTCGGGTCTATTTCACCACCGAGTCTTTTTCAACTCACATGACAACTTAATGATGTATCAGGTCTATTTCAACTCAAATGACAGCTCAAGGCCATACCGGGTCTATTTCACCCCCGATTCTATTTCATCCCACATACATATAGCAAACATGCATACATGCATACAACAAGAGTCACAAAGACATCAAGCACATACTACCTTAGTATCCTACAGTATAGTGAGCAAACTCACCTCGATCAACTGATAAACATGTTGAACCCGAGAATCCCCGCACTAATCAATTAAATAATATCCTAATTAATAATTAGGTCATAAACCATAACCGTGGATTTAATTCATTAAACTCCTTAGGGTAAAAAGGCTATTTTACCCTTTCCCTTAATCGGCCCAAAACCGAGACCCAACCTAAAAGCAACCGAAGCCCAATATGGCCCAAACCCTCTAAGGCCACAGTTGGGAGTACGCTGAGTGTACCTAGCTCATACGCCCCGCGTACTCACCCTTGACCAAGTTACGAGGTTCGAACACAGTACACAAAATGTACATGGAAGTATACTCGACGTACTGGTCTATGAACCAATCCTCCTTTGGATGGCTTAATCCCTTAAGACCTTTTCGTCCAAACTTCAGATCTATTCTAAAACAAGGTCTTAATCCATAAATTTGGAAGCTTTAAGCATTTGCATGGCTTAATACACCCCAAACCCAATTTTAACACTCTAACCTCATGAAATGAACATCAACCCTTGCATGGTTGAGTTAAACCCATAAAGCTACCATTTTTATGCACAAGAGACCTTAGCAAAATTAAGATCTAACATCCTAAGCTTATGGAGTAGCTTATACTTACAAGAAACAACTTAAGGGACCAAAATATTCCAAGAACACCAAACTATCTTGATCAAAAAGATGAATCAACAAGGTTGCAACTTTATACCTTCTGAGACTTGCCAAGATGATGAAGATTTTGGATTTTCAAGCTCCACTGCAACCAATGCTTGATCACCAAGCTCCTACTTCTTCACAAAGCAGAAAAACACCAAAAGTTTACTTCTAAAGCTCAAGAAACACAAGGAAAGACTAAGGTTTCGTGGGGAGTCTTTAGAGGGAAGAAGGTTGATGAGGGGGCAACCTCAAGGTCCATAATGGCATGTAAATAGGGTCCAAACGTTAAAAATTAGGGTTTGGGGTCTACTTACGTAAGCCTGGCGTACACATGGGTACGCCCATCGTACGCCTTCAACACTCGTGACCCACTTAAGGGAGTACGCCCACGTACACCACGCTACGCCCAGCGTACTCAGGGACCAAAAATGCAACTTTTTCTAAAACCAAATCCAATAATGAAGAGTACCTGAAACTCGATCGTTACACAAAAAAACAAAAACACTAGTATCTTCAAGTATGTAGTAAAGATTTTAAAAATTAAATAAAAAAAAAAAAAATTTTAAATTAAAAAAAAAGAAAAAAAAAGCGAAAAAAAATAAAAAAAAACGAAAAAATAAAAAAAAGGTTAAAAAAATAAAAAAACGAAAAAAAATAAATATCGTTAAAATCGAGATATATTTGATTATTTTTTTTAAAAAAAATTTATAAAAATAAAAAAACAAAAAATAAATAAACAATAAAACTCACTTAAATGACGTTTAATGAACATTCGTTGTACGTGATTAAATCCTCCAATCCGTATTAAATACCACGGACGTGGGTCCAATGTGAACGCACCACAACTAAGTAATAAGTTTAACGTTTGTGCCTTAACGAAATGGGTGGTGGAGAATTGCGAGCTCGCAATTTTCATCATTTTTTGAGTACTCACCGGAACCGGACCCTTTCGATGTAATAATAAAATTTTAAATACAAAATATAGTAATTGCTTACATTTGAAAAGCCAAACCCTCTATAAAACGTAAACTTAGGTAAACTTTAGAAATTCTAATATTAGCCTCTTATGCTAATGTGAGAAGTACCAAAAATTTTGAGAATAGAATTTTTTTGAGAAACTTTTTCGAAACATAATTTCAAATTGAGAAATTATATATATATATATATATATATATATATATATATATATATATATATATATATATATATATATATATATATATATATATATATATAGTAAATGGTGAAAAGGGGATTAAAATTTTGATTGAATGTTAGGAGGTTGAATTGTAAGAATATGTGTAACAAAGTCAAAAATTTGATTGAATCTATAATTTTCACCATACCACTACTTTACTCTTGTATTTTAATAGGTCGTAATGTCTTAGAATATCTACTAGGTAGTTATATACTCACCGGTCACCATTCATAACGATCTCAAATATTGCATTTATTGACTTGATGTGAATGAAAAATTACAAGAGATTGAATTCTCTCAAATACCCACTATCAAGAGTTTTGATTTATGCGACATAACGTGTGAGCAATCAAAAAAAAAATAAAAAATCTAAATGGACATTTAAAGTAAAGACATTTGTTTATGTCTAATGACTCACAAAATGACTTATTTTTCTTTGCCTAAACCTTAAAGCAATTTATCCAATAAAAAATGTATATAGATAGATTGCGATTCAAGATTTCTTCAAAAGAATTACTTAAATATTTTGATTTCAATACAAGTAAAGTAGCTTAGACAAAAAGGACATTATAAACAAACATTGGACGAATGAAACGTTTTCTGTAATCTTCTAAACCATTCAAACTTAGGAGCATATGATGATATTATTTAATTTAATTATTAATTAATCAATATGTGCTTAAACGTGCGAAATTATAAAAAGTTAATATGTTACTTAAGGTAATGTTGGTTTTTGTTTTTGGGTTTTTGTATTTTTTAAATATGGTTTTTTTTTTCAATCACATGAACTAGCAAGAAGTCAGCATAAACGGATTACAAAGTAAAATAAAAAATTAATGATAATTACGTTAAATATATTCTTTTGAATAAGATTCAAAAAGGAAAATGACTCTTGAGGGTAATTAACTGTTGCGTTTGTTTTCATTTGGTCCCTTTCCTTTTTTTTGTACTTAATATATCATCGAACTTATTGTTTCTATTCACCATAACCCTTTTGACCGGCTTTTGATCTGTGGTAGTTGGTCAAAGGGGTATGTTGAACACAAAAAACAAGTTCGATGGTATATTGAGTACAAAAAAAGGAAATGGACCAAATGAGAACAAACTCAACAGTTGGTTCCCTCCTGAGTCATTTTCCCCGAAAACTTAAATGAAATTAAAGTTGCAAAATTATCAAAGACTGCAACCTTCTTTGGCCATAACGTATATGAAGAGCGTTTCGGTGGGGTAACTTCGTTAAAACATGGTCTATGCTATGCTTACTGTGGTTAGCTGTCAACACCTCTATGCTTAAATGTAGTCATGAAATGCACCTGCTTAATCAATATTCCCCTAATAAATATTCAATTGCATTACAAAGTTGTACATGTATGAAAAATGTTCTTTCGTGGGTTATGTTTTGAAGAGAAGCAAGAATGAATCTCATAAAGTCATTATTATCAGCAGGAGATGACGTGGGATTTGCTGTAAATGAGTAAAGGGAAAATGAATCAGGAGGGTAACCAACTGTTGAGTTTGTTCTCATTTGGTCCCTTTCCCTTTTTTTGTACTCAATATACCACCGAACTTGTTGTATGTGTTCACGATAACCCTTTGACCGGCTATCATAGGTCAAAAGTCGGTCAAAAGGGTTATGGTGAACACAAACAACAAGTTCGATGATATATTGAGTACAAAAAAAGGGATCAAATGAGAACAAACACAATAGTTAGTTACCCTCAAGAGTCATTTTCCCCATTCAAAATAGACATATCTACCCAACATATAAACATAGACGACTGTGGGACAAGACAGATCCCACTGAACACCGGTAAAATTTAAAATCTCCATCGTAGATGGAAAAAAGACAAATAAAATGATGCATAGTCTCCAATGAGAAAAAGCAGATAAGGCACAATTTGGAGTCTAAATTAATCAATACCATTTACGTCAAACTTGGCATGTATATGATCTTATTGTGTGCAATCCTCCAAACCAAAATATTTAGCTTTATTGGAACATAATTATTCCATCTCGTAGCTGCCCCAATGGTAACCAACATACTGTTATCCATAAAACTTCTTGTAGAAGAAACCATGAACACATTCGAGGAATCTAACGACAAAGCTGAGGCGATTAACACAACATGTGGGGAAGAACCCCTAGATTGGATAATAGACACCGTGTGAGAACAAGGATCTGATTGCGTAAGGACAAGGTGTAACATCCCGAAATTCAGGTATATTCCTTTGACCCTTTTCTTTCCCCAAGTTGTCAAAATTAGCCCTTAAAAGAAATGTTTGGCTTTTGAGTACGCTGGGCGTAAGGAGGAGTACGTTGCGCGTACTCATGAGCGTGTTATTGACGCGGAGTCTACCCAGTACGCTGGGCCTACCATAGTATACGCTGGGCGTACTAGGTTCAGATTAAAACCCTAATTGTGGGGGGTGAGCCCTATATAAGAAACATTATGGCCTCCTTGTTGGCCACCATTTCCAGAGACTTGTCCACCAAAAACCCTAATCCTTATTCTTATAGCTAGAGAGTGCCTTTGAGAGCTTGTTGGTGTGTTATTGAACATTAGAAGTGGAAAGGAAGCTTTGGAGAAGAAGGAGTGAGAGCTCAAGCACTTGGATCTGAGTTTAGCAGTGTGGGAAGCTTCACTTGGAGGTATAAAGCTTCAAGGTTTCCTACTCTTTTCTTTTGTATTTGTATGGGGTGTTTTAGGGTTTTTGTCCCCAAAATTGATGACTTTTTGAGTTAATGAGCCCCAAGAATCTGAGATCTGTCCCTTGTTAGTGTATTTCATGTTATAGAGTCATAAAAATCCAATCTTGGACGTTAGAAATGAGCCATGCATGAGATATGAGCTCTTTAGTGAAAGAAGTGATGTGTTTTGGGTGTTGATGACCGTTACAGCCATGCAAAGGCGTAAAGTCTTCGACTTTATGGATTGGGAGGCGGTAGGAGGTCCAAATCTGTATTTTGAGCCAAAGTCTTAACTGATTAAGACCTTAAGTGAGGAAATAGTGAAACTGGGACTTACGTTGGGCGTAATCCCAGTACGCGTAGCGTAGGGGGTCGAGCTCCCCGATTCTATGAAGCCATCGAGTACGCCCAACGTACAGAGCTGGTACGCGCCGCGTACTCTAGAGGTCTGACTTTCGTTGACTTTTAGGGTTTAGTCAACATGTGGACTTTTGGACCATTAGAGGGGTAAAATGGTCTTTTAGCCTTCTGAGAGAACATAGGAAGGGATTTGTCTAGCCTTGGGAACCGTTATTGATTTAAGATAATTACTTTATGTGATTAGGCGGGGGCTAGGTCATTGTTCCGAGTGCGGGGATACCGAGCACGTGAGTTACTAGACATCATACGAGGTGAGTCTTCTCACCATACCTTACCTAGAGTGGTAATTATGTGTGACCGGAAGGTCTTATGTGTTATGACGAGTATGTGATATATGTTTCTATGTGATATGTATATGTTATGTATATTATGAGTAGCATGGTATGGACCGGAAGGTCAGTATGGTATGGACCGAAAGGTCAATAGTGTATGGACCGGAAGGTCAACAGAGTAGGACCGGAAGGTCTACTCAAAGGGTGGGACCGGAAGGCCCCTGAGACACATTGACTGGAAGGTCTTGTAGAGATATACCCTTGAGTGGCTAGTTGTATGTGCGTGGTATTTTGGGGAACTCACTAAGCATTTATGCTTACGGTTTATGTGATATGTGTTTCAGGTACCAGCGAGGATCGCGGGAAGGCGCCGGCATGATCTGTACACATTTATGGAGTTTTATGTATTTGTGATCTTGGGATTGTTTTATTTGGAGGACATGTGTTACGTTGGATTTTGATATTTATTATGAATGAAATTATGTTTTAAAAATGAAAAAAATTGTGTTGGAAATTCACGTTGTTACAATTTGGTATCAGAGCCTTGGGTTGAGGGATTCGGATGCACCTTCGGGTGTATTTGAACTCAAACTGAGGATTTGAAAAAGTTTTTCATAAAAGAAACAATTTTTCTAAAAAGTAAAGGAATGTGAGGAAAGCGGAAAGAAGCAGTGTGTACGATCAGCCAGCGCCCGAACGGTGATTTCCCAAAATGCCCTTACATTATGTGTTATGAGATATGATATGATATGTTATGCATGCTAGAGTAGGCTAGGTATTGCTATTAGGACTAGAGTGGCCTGATTTGTGATGCCTTAGCCTAGGAGATTACTGCTGCTATGAGATGCTTCGAGAGTGAGTAGGTAGCAGTGAGGAGCTTATGAGGAGTCTACCGAAGGGTAGCCTATGCTTAGCGAGATGTAGAGTACTTGTGATCTGGGATCCTAGGAGGAGGACTTGGAATGAATGCTGATGTGGTGTGGAAGGTAGTATAGGGCCCGTACTACTGAAAAAACCGGATTAGTGCGCAGTCCAAGTAAGAATCCTTAGGGTACTAGGGAACAAGTAGGGTTGAGTTATTGAGTGCGAGTATACTCGAGCGAGTCTCTGATATTTTTGTGTCATATTTCAGAGACATCATGTTTGGGCCAAGCCACAGACCAGAGACCAGCGGCGTGAGTGACGAGGAGCTTCGTCAGTTGATCCACGATGAGGTAGATGTGGCTATCCGAGCAGAGATACCGGAGATGTTTGGGTCTATTAAGACCACGTTGATTGATACATTCGATGAGCGGTACGCCGCGGTTACTGAGGCTGCAGCCGCTACAGCTACGACAGTTGTTGCTGCTGCTAGACCTCAGGGGGGTGACTCGTTGCTGTTCCGGGAGTTCAGCAACACGAAGCCACCAGAGTTTGATGGGACACATGACCCGATTACTGCGATGAGATGGATTTCTGATATTGAGGGATGCTTCTATACCTGTTCATGTCCGGAGCATCTAAGGGTACGGTTCGCTCTGAACCAGCTCCGCTTGGGAGCGAAGGGTTGGTGGAAGTTTGTGACGACAAACTTCACTCTTGAAGAGATCCTAGAGGTGACCTAGGAGAGGTTAACCACCATGTTCAGAGATGAGTATGTTCCCCCGGTGGAGAGGGAACGGTTGGCATAGGAGTTCTTGTCCCTCAAGCAGGGGACGGAGTCCGTGACTGTGATTACATGGATGTTCCACGAGAGGGCGTTGTTTTGCCCTGAGCACGTGTCGTCTGAGCAGGCACGCATAAGTCGGTACTTGAGCATTCTGAGGAGGGACATTCGGGAGTTCGTGGCGAACTCGACTTACCAGACATTTGATGAGCTCCAGGAAAATGCCTGGAAGAGGGAGATTGAGCTAGAGACTCAGGCCAGGGAGGAGGCCGAGTCTCAGAGGAGGGACAGACGACCGGTACAGGTACAGCCGGCAGCCAAGCGGGCTAAGCCCGCTGATACGAGATCTGGAGGCCAGAAGGGCCGCACTTGTGGGAAGTGCGGCAAGGGACATGATGGAGTGTGTCAAGCGGGTGCTTGCTACAAATGTGGCAAGGAGGGGCATATAGCCAAGGACTGCCCCAAGGGATTTATGGTTTGCTTTCATTACAAACAGACGGGTCACCGGAGGGCCGAGTGCCCACAGCTGTTACTGGGATCAGCGCAGGAATCTGCCCCTGCTACTGCACGAGCTACTGAGAGTCGTCCAGTGAAGGCCAAGGCACCAAAGGCTCGCGGGAGAGCCTTCCAGTTGACAGTGGAGGAGGTCCGCGCAGCGCCCGATGTCGTGGCTGGTATGTATTCTTTCACTTATTTATGCTGAGTTGAGATATTGTGCTTATATTATGATATGCGTAGGTACTTTTCTTGTGAGTTATGTACCTGCTTTGGTGTTATTTGACTCGGGTGCGAGTCGGTCAATTGTGTCTTTAGTGTTTAGTCAGCACATTAGCATACGACGAGAGGTGTTGAGTCGACCTCTACGAGTTTCTATAGCTGACGAGCGAGCGGTGTATGCTACGGATGTTATTCGAGGGTGTGTACTCGAGAGCTTCGGTGTTGAGTTCCTGATAGATCTGGTCCCGATTGTGATGGGGGACGTTTGCGTTATAGTGGGCATGGATTTGTTGAGCCGATTTGGGGCGGTTATAGACTGCGAGCGGCAGATGGTGACGATACGAGACCCTAGTGGGGGAGTGCTGACTGTATATGGCGAGGGTACCCGATGTGGGTCAGCAATTTGTTCGGCTGCCAGAGCGAGACAGAGTTTACACCAGGGCTGTAGTGGGTTTGTAGCTTATGTGATGGATACACGAGTGGTCGCAGAGAGGCCGAGTTCGGTTGATGATGTTCCGATAGTGCGGGAGTTCCCGGATGTTTTTCCCGAGGAGTTGTCGGGTGTGCCTCCCGAGAGGCAGGTGGAGTTCCGTATCGATTTGGTTCCGGGGGCAGCGCCTATCGCCAAGGCGCCTTATCGCCTTGCGCCACCAGAGATGCAGGAGTTATCCTCGCAGCTTCAGGAGCTGCTGGGGAAGGGGTTTATTCGACCGAGTAGCTCGACGTGGGGAGCGCCGATCCTTTTTGTCAAGAAAAAGGATGTTTCACACCGGATGTGCATTGATTACCGGGAGTTGAACAAGTTGACGGTCAAGAACCGTTACCCCTTACCAAGGATCGATGATCTGTTCGATCAGTTACAGGGAGCGTCTTGGTTCTCCAAGATAGATTTGAGGTATGGATATCATCAGATGAGAGTGCGGGATGAGGATATCCAGAAGATGGCGTTCAGGACTCGTTATGGGCATTACGAGTTCGTGGTGATGCCTTTTGGGCTCACCAATGCACCGACAGCGTTCATGGATCTCATGAACAGGGTGTGCAGGCCGATGTTGGATCGATCAGTGATCGTGTTCATCGACGATATTCTGGTGTATTCGAGATCCCGAGAGCAGCATGAGGAGCATTTGAGGGAGATCCTCGGGGTTTTGAGATCGGAGAGGCTTTACGCCAAATTCTCCAAGTGTGATTTCTGGTTACGAGAGGTCCAATTCTTAGGGCATCTCGTTAATCAGAATGGGATATTGGTCGATCCGGTCAAGATTGAGGCGGTGATGAGTTGGTAGGTGCCGAGATCCCCCATCGAGATCAGGAGTTTTCTGGGGTTGGCCGGCTACTATCGGAGATTTATCAAGGATTTCTCCAAGATTGTCGTGCCACTCACCAGGTTGACCTGGAAAGGCATTGCTTTTACGTGGGGTCCAGAGCAGCAGACCTTGTTTGAGACTCTTCGCCAGAAGCTGTGCGAAGCCACAATGTTAGCCCTTCCAGGGTGAATGGAGGATTTCGTGGTTTATTGTGACGCATCGATATCGGGGTTGGGTGCTGTGCTTATGCAGAGAGGGCACATGATAGCGTACGCATCGAGGCAGCTGAAGCCTCACGAGGTGAGGTATCCCACCCACGATTTGGAATTGGGGGCCGTGGTGTTCGCCCTCAAGATATGGCGTCATTATTTGTATGGGGTTCGGTGTATCATATACACGGACCACAAGAGTTTGAAGTACTTGATGGATCAGCCCAACCTGAACATGCGCCAGATGAGATGGTTGGATGTGGTAAAGGATTATGACTACGAGATCATGTACCACCCGGGCAAGCCTAACGTGGTAGCCGATGCTCTGATCCGCAGGGCGGAGAGTGCCCCGATTCGAGATATATGTATGAGGATGACGGTGATGACTCTAGGTGTTGGATACCATTCGAGAGGCCCAGGCAGAGGCTGTGAGACCGGAGAACCGCAAGAGGGAGGGGGTGATTGGACAGGTGTCCGAGTTTGTTACTGATAGCCGAGGGCTTATGACCTTCCACGGTCGGATTTGGGTGTCGTTTACGGGCGGGGCACGTAGCATACTGATAGAGGAGGCGCACAGATCGAGATTCTCTATCCATCCCGGGGCCACTAAGATGTATTTGGACCTGAAGAGAGATTACTGGTGGCCCTGTATGAAGAGGGATGTTGCATGGGTAGTTGAGAGGTGCTTGACCTGTCGCTGGGTTAAGGCCGAGCACCAGCATCCGCATGGAAAGTTGCAGCCACTAGAGATTCCCCAGTGGAAGTGGGAACATATTTCTATGGATTTTATCACCAAATTGCCGAGGACCGCGAGGGGTGTTGATGCAATTTGGGTGATTGTGGATCGGCTGACGAAGAGTGCTCATTTCCTTGCTATCAGTGAGAGCTCTTCTGTAGAGAGACTGGCAGATATGTATGTGAGAGAGGTGGTGTCGCGGCATGGGGTGCTGATCTCGATTGTGTCAGACCGAGATGTACGTTTTACTTCCAGGTTCTGGAAGAAGTTTCATGAGGAGTTGGGTACGAAATTGCACTTCAGTACTGCTTATCACCCACAGACGGACGGGCAGAGTGAGCGGACGATACAGACACTCGAGGACATGCTTCGAGCATGTGTTATGGACTTCGGTGGAATTTGGGATACATACCTACCTTTGGCTGAGATTTCCTACAACAACAGCCAC
Source organism: Lactuca virosa (assembly GCF_052849685.1). NCBI lineage: Eukaryota > Viridiplantae > Streptophyta > Magnoliopsida > Asterales > Asteraceae > Lactuca > Lactuca virosa. The sequence goes on from NC_136428.1 coordinate 184,440,699, forward strand.
CATTCGAGTATTGGTATGCCTCCCTTTGAGCTTTTGTATGGGAGGAGGTGTCAGACTCCCATCTGTTGGGGAGAGGTAGGGCAGCGAGTGATGGGTAGCACTGAGATAGTGCTTAAGACGACTAAGCAGATACAGCAGGTCAGGCAGAGGTTGCTGACAGCCCAGAGCCGCCAGAAGAGCTATGCAGATGGACGGCGATCCGAGATCGAGTTCCAGGTTGGAGATTTAGTACTCATGAAGGTATCTCCTTGGAAATGAGTGATCCGATTCAGGAAGGGGCAGGCTGGGGCCCCGATACATTGGTCCATTTAGGGTGACCGCGAGAGTGGGGAAGATAGCAAACCGTTTAGAGCTACCTGCGAAGTTGAGCCAGATCCATGATACATTCCACGTATCCCAGTTGAGGAAGTGTATAGCCGATGAGCCGACAGTAGTGCCGCTAGAGGACATTCAGGTGGATGTGAGCCTGAATTACGTTGAGAGGCCGATTGCGATCTTGGATCGGAAGATCAAGGTTCTGAGAAACAAGGAAGTGTCCCTGGTTCAGGTCCAGTGGCAACACCAGAGAGGATCCGATTTGACTTGGGAGCCGGAGTCACAGATGCGGGAGCAGCATCCAGAGTTATTTGAGGAGCACGACTTCGAGGGCGAAGTCTCATTCTAGTGGGGGAGAATTGTAACATCCCGAAATTCAGGTATATTCCTTTGACCCTTTTCTTTCCCCAAGTTGTCAAAATTAGCCCTTAAAAGAAAGGTTTGGCTTTTGAGAACGTTGGGCGTAAGGAGGAGTACGTTGCGCGTACTCATGAGTGTGTTATTGACGCAGAGTCTACCCAGTACGCTAGGCGTACCATAGTGTACGCCGGGCGTACTAGGTTCAGATTAAAACCCTAATTGTGGGGGGTGAGCCCTATATAAGGAACATTATGGCCTCCTTGTTGGCCACCATTTCCAGAGACTTGTCCACCAAAAACCCTAATCCTTGTTCTTATAGCTAGAGAGTGCCTTTGAGAGCTTGTTGGTGTGTTCTTGAACATTATAAGTGGAAAGGAAGCTTTGGAGAAGAAGGACTGAGAGCTCAAGCACTTGGATCTGAGCTTAGCAGTGTGGGAAGCTTCACTTGGAGGTATAAAGCTTCAAGTTTTCCTACTCTTTTCTTTTGTATTTGTATGGGGTGTTTTAGGGTTTTTGTCCCCAAATTTGATGACTTTTTGAGTTAATGAGCCCCAAGAATCCAAGATCTGTCCCTTGTTAGTGTATTTCATGTTATAGAGTCATAAAAATCCAATCTTGGACGTTAGAAGTGAGATATGCATGAGATATGAGCTCTTTAGTGAAGGAAGTGATGTGTTTTGGGTGTTGATGACCATTACAGCCATGCAAAGGCGTAAAGTCTTCGACGTTATGGATTAGGAGGCTGTAGGAGGTCCAGATCTGTATTTTGAGCCAAAGTCTTAACTAATTAAGACCTTAAGTGAGGAAATAGTGAAACTGGGACTTACGTTGGGCATAATCCCAGTACGCGCAGCGTAGGGGGTCGAGCTCCCCGATTCTGTGAAGCCTTCGAGTACGCCCAGCGTACAGAGCTGGTACGCACCGCGTACTCCATAGGTCTGACTTTCGTTGAGTTTTAGGGTTTAGTCAACATGTGGACTTTTGGACCATTAGAGGGGTAAAATGGTCTTTTAGCCTTCTGAGAGAACATAGGAAGGGATTTGTCTAGCCTTGGGAACCGTTATTGATTTAAGATAATTACTTTATGTGATTAGGCGGGGGCTAGGTCATTGTTCCGAGTGCGGGGATACCGAGCACGTGAGTTACTAGACATCATACGAGGTGAGTCTTCTCACCATACCTTACCTAGAGTGGTAATTATGTGTGACTGGAAGGTCTTATGTGTTATGACGAGTATGTGATATATGTTTCTATGTGATATGTATATGTTATGTATGTTATGAGTAGCATGGTATGGACCGGAAGGTCAGTATGGTATGGACCGAAAGGTCAACAATGTATGGACCGGAAGGTCAACAGAGTAGGACCGGAAGGTCTACTTAAAGGGTGGGACCGGAAGGCCCCTGAGACATATTGACCGGAAGGTCTCGTAGAGATATAGCCTCGAGTGGCTAGTTGTATGTACGTGGTATTTTGGGGAACTCACTAAGCATTTATGCTTACGGTTTATGTGATATGTGTTTCAGGTACCAGCGAGGATCGCGGGAAGGCGCCGACATGATCTATACACATTGATGGAGTTTTATGTATTTGAGATCTTGGGATTGTTTTATTTGGAGGACATGTGTTACATTGGGTTTTGATATTTATTATGAATGAAATTATGTTTTAAAAATAAAAAAAAATTGTGTTGGAAATTCACGTTGTTATACAAGGCTCGAAAACTCAAACCTTGAGTTAATGCTTAAGATCAATGTATGCTTCAGATGAATAGTTCCAGTCAAGTCTGGCAAGACCAATCAAGACTGATTATAAGAATCAACAAAGTACTTCAAGTATTAAATATAAGACTATGAATATGATCAAGTAAAGAAAATACATAAAGACAAGGAATGTTTGAAAGAATTATTTGAAAGAAAGGTGCAAGTGAAGTAAATGTGAAAATATCTATCTTTGGTGAAACAATCCATCTATTGATTTTTGTCATTGAATGCTCCTTAAATAGGAGAATAAGTTACATCGTACTAACCATAAACATACATAGGACCGGATAATAGAGTTACTCCTGACACTCTGTTTATCTAAGTAGACAAAAGAGACTAAGTCCTACAACACGTTACATCAAGCTATATGAGAAAAGTAATTAATACAAATAGACAAACAGATTCGGACATTCACCATCTTCATTCCGGACACCAATCTGACTCCGGATCACAAGTTGACTCCGGACCATGAACTGAGTTTGGAACAAGGCTGACTTCGGAACATACAAAAGATAGAGATTGCTAGAGGTTCACTTTCAGGTTCCAACAATCTCCCCCTAAGTGAACTTAGAAATCTAGTCACCGTTGCTCGAATCTTCCTTGACGAACACGTACGCACGGTACAACCATTCTCTGACTCCAATGTACCATTATAGCTGACTGATGAACTTAGTCTTCACGTGCTCCGGTGCTTCGGACTTGGATGCTCGACTTATGAACTTCTGAAGTGCCTTGGTGGGAATCATGTTTTTGTCTTGGACTCGGAAGAAATCCTTCTAATTTGTTTTTCTTTGATGATAGTAAAAACCTAGCACTGGTTCATCGATAGGACCCTCTGCCAAGATTTTAGCTTCTGGCAGTTTGAAGTCTATTTTGGCCAAATATTTTTCTGTTCCGAATAGATGGACCAGTGCGTAGTCACACCGGCAGAATTCAGCAACGTAGTCCTTGAGGAAGCATAAAGTAGCGTGCTAAGCTCCCATACTGAGATCATGTCACAACTACAAATTTCAGGTCAAAACCAAGTCCAAGAGTCTTGTATATGCAATTGTTTTAGCTATGATACAACTATGATATATAATTGAGATCCATATTACCATAAGCCCTAATGATTATGGAAAATCAAATAAGGATCATGATATAGACATAAATACTTGTGTATATGTTATGTGACATCCCCATTTTCACGGCCAGAAAAGACCGATTTTGTTTATGCTTTATAAAAATCAGAGTCTTCTTTTAATAAAAATCTTGCGGAATTTGTTCCCAGAAAAACATGATAAATACGTTATCAAAGCATTTCCGAAGAAATGAATTTTTATTCATTTTAAAACATTTGGGATGTCATCGTCAATACAGAAACATAAGCATAAACAGAACTTACATTCATTTACACTAGTGATCTACATCTCTTTTAAATCTCTCAGTGTAAAGTAACTTCATATCGACACCTGTGATACAAATAAACTGAGTTGGTCAGGTTGGGAAACCTGGTGAGTACATAGGGTTTTCAACCCACAATAATATAATTATTATGTTTAATCATCAAACAATTAACCTAATTACTCATCCCCATTATCTTATATACTCTTAAGGATCTACCCTAAGAATCAGCTATCTCTTGTTCATTCATTCCTAAGGATCATCCTAAGGAATCGACATGAAGTCCATCATCACCGGGGTTTAGGCACTGAGTCTGCATAGTCGCCAGGGTTTATACAGTAAGCACTAAGTCCGCATAGTCGCCAGGGTTTTGGCACCGAGTCTGCATGATTGCCAAGGTTTAGTCACCAAGTCTGCATGATCGCCAGGGTTTAGAGTACACCGGGTGAACACATCGTTCACAACACCTACAGGTTGCGAGCCTGCTAGTGTTCCACTGGACTGTCTAGAATAGTCTGTGGTTGTCATCCATACTCTGCTAGATGACGGGGCCAGCATTTGGGAACAAGGCTTCTCACATCGTCCACCTCTCACCCTTACCTCATGGTCTATATCACCTCTCAACTCATCATCCAACTCATATTTCATCTACCCATGTTTTACCCAACATATTATGTAGATATAAATACATATACAGTTTAAATCCTATAAAACTTGCATAAAATCGTTCATCCAGCATAGATAGCAAGTATACAGATAATATGCACACATAGCATGTAGTTTATATAAAATACTTCATATCTATGTGTAAGATGAAAGTAACTATGCACTCACTTGATAAGGTGGTGACTCGGTACTCGGATAGCGCTTCGTTTACTTTAAAATAATTTCCTTCGACGAAACCTAGTATTATTACCACTAAATTTTAGTCTAATATATACCGTGACTGATTATTAGTCTTATTATTATTATCATTATATAAGCGTTTAAACAATACTTTCCAACCACTATGTACAGACAGGGGCCAGACATAAAACACCGGAGGGCAGGACCATTTTGGCATATAGCACTTCTGAAATCCAACAACCCTATGCGGCCCTTTAAACCAGATTCCCCGTACCGCGAGTAGTTAAAAAGATATTATAACGACACTTATATAAGTCATAATAATAGCTCAAATATTTATTATAAGTTCATAATAACAATACTAATTTTAAATATAAGCTATATTAAAATTGGTAAGCATAACTTACTTACAAGGGGGTTTTAGCTAGGAGTCGGGCTCTGCAGGGGCAGAACTTTGTCGCTGAATCTTTCTAAGAAAGATTCGTGCAGCGCTTCCGCGCTCACCTTACTATACTAAAACTACAGAAAGAGAAGTCGAATCACGAGGGACCGAAATACTCGGGGGATAAGAAGAGAAAGACTCTTGAATCAAGAGAATGGTACAAGAAATATGAGAGCCCAAACCTCTTATTTATAGTAATTGAATTTACAAAAACTACCCTCCATAATTACTTAATGACCTTATAGTTATATAAACGACTAAACACCCATTCATAATACTATTTTAAATAGATTTAACGATATTTATACTAAACTAATGTCGAAAGTACTCAACACTAGTCTTATAATAACCGCATCGTCGATACCTTTCTAATGATATATATACATTTGTATATATATGTGTACGTATATATGATTTATACTTTATTTTAATACATAAATATGCTATTATAATTTGTAACTCGTTCGTACAAACTCCATTTTTAACGTTCTTTATATCCACACGTTGGTATTTACGAGTACTACAACTTTCATTTAGATGCCGTCAGCTAATTCTCATTTTATCTCAGATTTACAAAACTGTATCGAATTTATCGCGCTCGAATAGTAGCGACCAAGTTTTGTCCATATCTTTAACATACGAGCTCTACTCTAGACATTCTTTATATCCACGCGTAGGTAAAAACAAGATCTAAAATTTTCATTTAGACTCCGTCGGCTAATTCTCGACTGATCTTAAATTTAACAATAGGAGGAGATTATACTATTAAATGTCCGCGTAAAATTCATAACTTCTACATACAGACTCCGTTTTCGTCTGTCTTTTTACCGTTGAGTTCCTATTAATGAGATCTTCAGCTCTCATTTAGGTCACGTAGGCCAAAAACTGCTCGAACTAAAATTCGAGTTTCGGGTCGTGCACTGCTATGCCAAATCTTAGAAAATTCATAACTTCCTCATACGAAGTCAGATTTGGGCGTTCTTTTTTGTATGTTCTCGGTTTAACGTATACTACAAATTTTGTTTAGATAACTAAGGATAAAAATTCTTCTACCGTAAATTCACTATTTACGTCTCCCGGTGTCGTGCCGGTTTTGCCGTAAAACTTCGACGGGCCATAACTTCTTCGTTATAAATCGGATTTCGGCGTTCTTTATATGTACGGAACCCTTGTAACATATACTACAACTTGGTTAAGATTAATCCTTCTAAATAATCTTCCATAAAAAACTCATTTTTGATGCTCATCGTCTCTAAATTGACTACCACGGATCTGCGGGCGTTACATGTTACAATCATGAACATTTGAACTATAATCCCAACATAGTTAAGTTTGCTAAGACCATGAACACCTTTAATAGACCAAGTTAGGCCGTGAACCTCCTTAGTGGACCCATTTGGGGCGTAAACACTTTAATAGACCAAAGCTAGGCCGTGAACACCTTCCTAGGTAGTGTCTTGGTTGTAAATTACTTCATGATTTGATGTTTGGGCGTAAACTACTTAATGATTGGATGTTTGGGCGTGAACTCTTTAAAGAGGCAAGGATTGGGCGTAAACACCCTTGGTGGACCACACATGGGGCGTAAACTCATGTGTTTACGCCTAGGATTGAAGGATTTGAAGTGTTTACGGATTATGAGTTGTCATTCGCCATTTTCCCATGCAAATCTCAATAAAACATGTATTAACCATCAATAACAAAGCTTTATCCATCAATAATCCAAGCAAATATCAAATCATCTCCTTATCGCTTAAGATGAATGTAAACCCCAGTCCCTGTTACACAAAACTCATTTTCACTTACTGAGAAGTTCGTGAACACTCTCAAAGAATTCAAGCCAAGTTCCAAGAATTTTATTTCTTCACAAACTCTTCTAAATCCTTGTAAGTACTTCGTGTATAACTAGAGATTTTACACATTACTTTGTTGAAATTCTTCCTAATCACACATAAATTATGTGTTAACAACCGTAGGGTATCAAAGTCTCCAAGAAATTCATCAAGCATTCCAAGTGTTCTAGGCTCCAAACTTTCACCTCATCACTTCCACTACACCTTTTCTCTACCCAAGGTGAGCTTCATACCCCAATAGTTTCAAGTTTTCATTCTTTTTTTCTTGGGTGGGGGGGGGGGGAATACAAGTCAAATCTTGTATAAATCCTTGGATATTTGCATGTATTTGAATGTTTAGGTGTTTATGTGTGTTGAAATGTTATTATTTCATGTTAATACTTCATAAACTTGAGATTTTACAAATCTCATGATGTTAGAACTAAGTTATGTTTGTGGCTTTTTACATATTATGGTATCATGTTAAACATAAAATAAAATTAGTAGGTAAAAATATTATGAGTTACACCCAAAATGGTAAATTTGTGGTTAAAAATACTTTCACCACTAAAACTTGTGCAAACATTGAGACATAATAGATTTCATGGATTTATATGAGATTTTGGTGGAACTAGTAACAATATTTTAGTCACAACAAAAATAGAATATTTTGTTTACAAATATCTCAACAAAATTTTGGTTATGTCAAAATACCCTACAAAACTTGGTTAGTTTCCTAAAAATAAATGTTGCTAGTAAAACAATCATGTTATGTTGATTACCATTTCAAGGATTTTAAACTTAGAACATTATGTCAAATTCATAACCTTTTGCAAGTTGACAAACTATTAGTGATTATTTATAATTATCAATATAAATAAATTTATCAAGAAGATATACAAAACATTGTTTTTATGACGGAAATATTTGCGTGTCATAAACTGTTCATCATAAAACTTTCAAAAATACATGTGATATGTTGTATGTCATAAAGCTGTAAAACGCATGTCATAAAGCTGTAGTCATCACTTTACACAAGAAAACATTATTTTCATGATTTCTATAATGGGAGCCAAAACTCCCGTAAATTCCATTAAGGCTCTTGTGAGATTTTTCCTTCGCCGTACCTACCTAGCGTACATTGTAAGTCCTGTAGTTATAACCAGAGTCTCCTGGAGGGAGAGCGGGGTAATTGTGTATAGATCTATATGGGGTTGACACTCCACACCTGTGATGTTCGCTACAGCTAGACCGGCCAGTCTAAGGTGAAAAATATCTTAATAGTAGCTGACGCCTGAAGAACGTTAGGGCATACGTTCTCGTCATATTAGTATGGTTGTAACGACTCATGTAGAGTAGGGATATATTAACATTGGAATTACGAGGAATATACCCTCCATTAGTTTTATAAAATACAAAACTTTGTTTCGTATATCTTGTAAACTAAATTCACAACTTCGGTCTTAGGGTTTTAAGACCACAACATCTTTTATATACAGAAAATATAGGATTTTCTGGGAACACTTTCTTTTCAGAAACAAACAAAGGAAAACCAAAGAACATGCATGCAATTATACATGATTTTGGAATAAGAGTCACAAACTATTGTTTATAGAAAATATTGGATTTTCTAGAGTTTTACAACTTACTATGAACAAAGATAATATAAAGTTTTTCTACAACTATGCTTATGAACTCAACAACATTCTATGTTGATGCTTTTCAAAACGACTTGTATTCTCAGGAACTCAGTGAACAGGTACTCGAGCCTCGGATCTGGATATGTTACTACTTTTAGAGACATCATACTTTTTGGTGATTTTTGTGTAATCGAAAAACAAATATACTTTGTAAATAACGAATGTTGGTATATTGTATTGTATGATGTTTGGTTTCTATGTATCATTTATATTCAAATGCTATGATATTACACAATGATGTCAGCCGCCCCCGGACGTTTTCGCCGTCTTCGTTCAGGGGTGTGACAGATTGGTATCAGAGCATTGTTTATAGTGAACTAGTATATCTAACCATACAAGATATACAACTATAAACACAATGGGAACTTACCTGTAAGCACATGTTTTAAAAATACAAGTATTTTATAAAAAGTAAACTTACCTGTAAGCACATTATCAGTAGAGTCTTAATATGGGAACCAAATAAAAGTCCTTAGAGGAGTTGGACATCAAGACTAAACTTGGACAGTTATGTAATCATATCTAGAGTAAATATAGCCTGATCAACTATATTTATTCGAAATATGACCAACATGTGTCTCAGAGTGGTCGAGGTGAATGAAAAATCTAAAACTTACCAACTTAAAACCACAAGAGTCTGAGAGAAAAAATAAAAAAAATAAAAATACTATAGGAGTATTTTGACATTCCATCTATTTTCTCATGCTTATATATTCTCGTACAGACGACATGGCAGTCTTTAACCTCCCCGGAGACCCTTACTTCCCCAACCAGGGGAATGGGGGTTGGATCGAGAAAGACCAGGAGGAAGACCCCGAGGATCCTATGGAGGATCCCGAGGAGCCGATAGAGTTTCAAGAAGAGGACTTCGATGAAGAGATCGAGGAAGATGACGATGAGGAGGTTGAGGAGGACGATGAATCGGACGCAGAGTCCAAAGTCATCAACCCTCTTTACATGGCAAGAGCACCACCGCATAGAATGGGATACAATGGCCCTACACCTCCTTGGGCTGACGATATTGAGAGGTGGGGACGACGCCAGGGTCAGCAACCGCCATTTGGGATGAACCGAGGTTTCTACAACCTCCACCATGGAGGACCAGCGGATTGCGCACTTCCTGTCGTGGTCAGGAATATTAGGGACATCAGCGACCAGGCTCACGTGACCGCTGACCGGGTGTTTAAAATGCGGGCGGCTATGCAGGTTACAGATGCTCGCACACGAGACCTGGAGCGAGACTTCTATCCAATGGAGCGACTCATGGAAGACCTTGCCACTGCGCGAGCGGAGCTCAAGGAATACCAGGAGAGGCACGCTGCTCTGGAGGAGCGTGTGCGGATTGCCGAATGCCGGTTAGCCGAGTTACGGGGCGCGTCTACCTCCTCACAGGCTCCGCCAGAGGACACTCGTCGTAAGTAGGACCTATCCTACCCGCCACTCGTTGTAGTTTGATTTCCTTTATGTATGTACGATCGACCCTACTATTAAGTGCCTACACCACTCATAGGGTCGTTATGCTATCATTTTCTTTATTTCGTAAAGGATTGTAGACCATTTAAAGGTCAAATTTTCATGCATGAATGTACTAAGAAAGTTATCATTAATGAAACAATTATGTGTTTTATGTGTGATGTTGTTATCTGCTATGTTTTCTCTCTTTATTTTAATTTGATATAATACAATTCAATTATAAGTACATTCGAAACACCGTAACCGTTAGAAACAAAATGAATTCACAAACTCATCGTCGTACCTGTCTCATAGCAGGAAATGCCTAGATGAAATATTCTCAAGAACACTACAACACCACCACCATCGGAGATCAACTCTGCTGCCTTCCAGGCGGCAGTCTCAGCGGCAGTCACAACATCTTTAGCACACATTAACCAGGGCAACAACAAGGGAGGCAACGGTCAAGGGATCGGAAGTTCCAATAACGGTGATCTTCAAGGACAACCAAAAACTAGCACTTATAAAGATTTCACGAATGCAAAACCGAAGACTTTCAATGGGAGTGGGGGCGTAATAGCTCTCACTCGATGGTTCAAGAAAATTGAATCGGTTTTCGAAATCTGCAGCTGTTCCGAGGAGAACAAGGTGAAATTAGCTACCTGTACCTTTGCCGATAGGACTTTATCGTGGTGGAACGGCCACATCAAAGCCCTTAATCTCCCGGTCGCCAACGCCATGTCATGGGGAGATCTTAATTAGATGATGCTGGAAGAATACTGTCCCCGAGGCGAAGTTCAAAAACTTGAGCAGGAGTTGTGGAACCTAACCGTACAAAACTCTGATATCGAAGCATACATCGCTAGATTCAGTGAACTGGCACTTCTGTGCCCTGGAATGATAACATCAGAGGGCAAAAAGGTCGAACACTTTATTTGGGGGTTAACACCTCCAATTCTGGGGAACATGATCGCTGCGAACCCCTCGACCTTCGATAGTTCCAAGCGTCTGGCACAAAAATTGTACGACCATGGGGATGGAAAAAGCGCAAAAACTTCCGCACTGAAACAAAGAAAGAGGACAATAACAGGAACAACAGAGGAAACCAAAGAAAAGGGCGTCAGAATCAAGAATCATCCAGGAAACAACAAACCGTAGCAGTTCATGCTGCTACCACTCAGGCCACACCAACCCCAGCCACACCAACGTCGACCACACCAACACCTGCAAGACCTTACGCAGGCACTCAACCAAAGTGTGATAAATGCAGCTTCCACCACAGCGACGCATGTCGAGACTTGCAGTGCAATCACTGCAATCGAAAAGGGCATACTGCCCGGTATTGTAGATCTCGGCCACAACAAAACAACCAACCCAACAATGTCGGGGCCAGTCAAACCTGCTATGGATGTGGAGAGACTGGTCATTTTGAACGAAACTGCCCCAAGGCCAACACTCAGGGTGCAGGAGGATTAGGCAGGGTTCTAACAATGGGGCATGGGCAGGTGGTTCAAGATCCGGTAGTGGTTACTGGTACGTTCCCCCTCAACAAAACTTATGCATGTATTTTATTCGATAGTGGTGTTGAGCGGAGTTTTGCGAGTCATAAATTCAAACACCTACTAAATCAACAACCCCAAAAGCTAAACGAAGCCTTCATGGTGGAGATAGCTAATGGAAAGACTGAAACAACCAAAGAAATATACGTAGGATGCATGTTAACACTGAATAACCACTCATTTTCAATTGATTTAATGCCGGTTAATCTTTTGAGTTTTGATGTGATAATCGGTATGGACTGGTTAAGCCCCCACAATGCCAATATTATGTGCCACGAGAAGGCTGTTCGCCTTCACCTACCCACCAACAAAACTCTAATCGTTTACGGAAATAAACATGGTGTAAATCTTTATCTCATCTCGTGCATCAAGGCACAAAAGTGCCCGCACAAGAAAAATCATGCCTTTCTAGCCCACGTAGTGGACAAACAAAAAGAGGAAAAGAACATCAATGGTATTCCGGATGTGCGCGACTTTCCAGATATATTCCCAGAAGACCTCCCGGGGATACCTCCCATGAGACAGGTTGAATTTCGAATCAACCTGATACGTGGAGCCACATCAATTGCCAAATCACCCCATAGGTTAGCCCCTGCGGAAATGCAGGAGTTATCAAGCCAACTAAGCGAAGTCCTCGATAAAGGATTCATCAGGTCGGGCTTCTCACCCTGGGGAGCTCCGGTCTTGTTTGTAAAGAAGAAGGATGAATCATTCAGAATATGCATCGATTATCGGGAGTTAAACAAGCTCACTATCAAGAACCTGATACCCTCTTCCTCGGATTGATGATCTATTCTACCAGCTTCAAGGAGCCAGTTACTTTTCCAAAATAGATCTACGGTTCGGATATCACTAACTACCTGGTGTAAATCTTCGTCTCATCTCGTGCATCAAGGCACGAAAGTGCGTGCACAAGAAAAATCATGCCTTTCTAGCCCACGTAGTGGACAAACAAAAAGAGGAAAAGAACATCAACAATATTACAGATGTACGCGACTTTCTAGATATATTCCCAGAAGACCTCCCAGGGATACCTCCCATGAGACAGGTTGAATTTTGAATCGAACTCATACCTGGAGCCACATCAATTGCCAAATCACCCTATAGGTTAGCCCCTACGGAAATGCAGGAGTTATCAAGCCAACTAAGCAAACTCCTCGATAAAGGATTCATCAGGCCGAGCTTCTCACCCTGGGGAGCTCCGATCTTGTATATCAAGAAGAAGGATGGATCTTTCAGAATGTGCCTCGATTATCGGGAGTTAAACAAGCTCACCATCAAGAACCGATACCCTCTTTCCTTGGATTGATGATCTATTCGACCAGCTTCAAGGAGCCAGTTACTTTTCCAAAATAGATCTACGGTCCGGATATCACCAACTACGGGTCTGAGAAGAAGATATTCCCAAAACTGCATTCTGAACCCGCTACAGACATTTCGAGTTCGTAGTAATGCCCTTCGGTCTAACAAATGCACCTACAACATTCATGGACCTCATGAGCCGAGTTTACCGACCATTCCTAGACAATTTTGTAATCGTCTTCATCGATGACATAATTGTTTATTCACGAAGCAAGGAAGAGCACAGTCAACACCTAAGGTAAGTCTTGGAAACTCTAAAGGCGGAAAAGCACAGTCAACACCTAAAGCAAGTCTTGGAAACTCTAAAGGCGGAAAAGTTGTACGCAAAACTCTCCAAATGCGAGTTCTGGATTCGCAGGGTGGAATTCTTGGGGCATGTAGTCAGTGAAGAAGGGATACATGTAGACCCTTCTAAGATCAAGGCTATTGAGGGCTGGGCAACCCCAAAGACGCCAATGGAGATTAGGCAATTCTTGGGCCTTGCTGGTTATTATAGAACGTTCATCCAGAATTTCTCCAAAATCGCCAAGCCTCTCACCACTCTAACCCAAAAAGGCGTACCCTTCAACTGGACTAACAAAAAAGAAGCTGCTTTTCAAACTCTGAAGCGAGCCCTCTACAGTGCTCCGGTTTTAACGCTGCCAGAAGGAACAGAAGATTTCATAGTATATTGTGACGCTTCCAACCAGGGTTTGGGCTGTGTGCTAATGCAGCGTGGAAAGGTGATTGCCTCCGCGTCCAGGCAACTGAAAAACCACGAGGTAAATTACACTACCCATGATCTCGAGTTGAGAGTTGTGGTATTCGCCCTAAAACTTTGGAGGCACTACCTTTATGGTACAAAGTGCACCATTTTCACGGACCACAAAAGCCTCCAGAACATCTTGAATCAGAAAGAGCTAAACATGAGGCAGCGACGATGGGTAGAGCTGCTAAACGACTACGAATGCGAGATCAAGTAGCAACCAGGCAAGGCTAACGTGGTGGCCGACGCATTAAGTAGAAAGGAATACTTGGGATGACGAGTAAAAACACTGACCATGACCATCCATTCCCACTTGTCTTCACAGATCAAAGCGGATCAGCTGGAAGCCTCGAAACCGGAGAACGCCGCGAGTGAAGCCCTGCATGGGATGGAAAAGAATCTCGAAATCAAAGAAGATGAAGTTTACTATTTCATGAATCGAATAAGGATCCCAAAATTTGGAGACGTAGTCATGAACAAAGCTCATAAGACGCGATACTCCGTCCACCCCGGTTCTGATAAAATGTACCTAGATCTCAAACAACAATATTGGTGGCCGATCATGAAAGCAGAGATCGCTACCTACGTGAGCAAGTGCCTGACTTGCGCTAAGGTTAAAGTAGAATATCAGAAGCCCTCGGGTTTATTGCAACAGCCTGTAATACCCGAGTGTAAATGGGAACGAATAACAATGGATTTTATAACCAAATTGCCTAAGTCGACAGACGGACTAGATGCCATTTGGGTGATTGTCGATCGATTGACTAAATCCGCCCATTTCCTACCAATTAAGGAAACGTACAAAATGGAGAGATTGAAACGGATCTACATAAAAGATGTAGTGAGATTTCATGGCGTGCCAATATCTATTATCTCGGACAGAGATAGTAGGTTTACCTCCCGGTTTTGGCAGTCACTACAAAAGTCGTTGGGAACTCAGCTCAATATGAGCACCGCCTACCACCCCCATACCGATGGACAGAGTGAGAGGACCATAAAAACATTGGAAGAAATGTTAAGGGCCTGTGTGATAGAATTCAGCAAGGCTTGGGATGACCACTTGCCACTGGTGGAATTCTCGTACAGCAATAGCTATCACACAAGTATCAAAGCTGCTCCTTTTGAGGCCCTTTATGGACGAAAATGCCAATCACCTCTCTGTTGGGATGAGGTAGGGGACACCCAACTAGAAAAGGGTAAGGTACCAGATTGCACTCTTACATGACCCGAGATCATTCGGGAAACAAATGAGAAAATCATCTAAATCAGGGCACGACTCCAAGCATCCCGGGATAGACAGAAGAGTTATGCAGACAAAAGGTGAAAGCCGCTGGAGTTCCAAGTAGGTGATCGCATACTGCTAAAAGTCTCTCCCTGGAAAGGGATGATACGGTTTGGGAAGCGGGGAAAGCTAAACCCACGATACATCGGACCATTTGAGATCCTTGCCAGGATCGGTCCGGTAGCCTACAAGCTGCAGCTACCATCGGAGCTCAGCAACGTACACCCTGTCTTCCACGTGTCAAACCTAAAGAAAAGCCTATCGTACGAAACCCTCGTTGTTCCACTCGATGAGATTGAGGTGAACGAGAATCTCCTGTTCGTTGAAGAACCGGTCGAAATCATGGACATAGAAGTGAAGCGTACGAAACAAAGCCGCATTCCAATTGTGAAGGTTCGATGGAATGCCAAACGCGGACCTGAATTCACATGGGAACGCGAATATCAAATGATGCAAAAATACCCTCACCTCTTCTCTGGTTCTTAAGGATAGCATACAAAAAGAATTTCGGGACAAAATTCCCTCTAACGGGGAGATGATGTCACAACTAGAAATTTCAGGTCAAAACCAAGTCCAAGAGTCTTGTATACGCAAGTGTTTTAGCTATGATACAACTATGATATATAATTGAGGTCCATATTACCCTAAGCCCTAATGATTATAGCAAATCAAATAAGGATCATGATATAGACATACAGACTTGTGTATATGTTACAATCTTGAACATTTGAACTATAAGGCCAACATAATTAAGTTTGCTAAGACCATGAACACCTTTAATAGACCAAGTTAGGCCGTGAACCTCCTTAGTGGACCCATTTAGGGTGTAAACACTTTAATAGACCAAAGCAACGCCATGAACATCTTCCTAGGCAGTATCTTGGGCGTAAACGACTTCATGATTTGATGTTTGGGCGTAAACTACTTCATGATTGGATGTTTGGGCGTGAACTCCTTAAAGAGGCAAGGCTTGGGCATAAACACCCTTGGTGGACCACACATGGGGTGTAAACTCATGTGTTTACGCCTAGGCTTGAAGGATTTAAGGTGTTTACGGATTATGAGTTGTCATTCGCCATTTTCCCATGCAAATCTCAGTAAAACATGTATTAACCATCAATAACAAAGCTTTATCCATCAATAATCCAAGCAAATATCAAATCATCTCCTTATCCCATAAGATGAACTTAAACCCACTCCCTGATTCACCAAACTCATTTTCACTTACTGAGAAGTCCGTGAACACTCTCAAAGAATTCAAGCCAAGTTCCTGGAATCTTATTTCTTCACAAACTCTTCTAAATCCTTGTAAGTATTTCGTGTCTAGCTAGAGATTTTACACATTACTTTGTTGAAATTCTTCCTAATCACACATAAATTATGTGTTAACAACCGTAGGTTATCAAAGTCTCCAAGAAATTCATCAAGCACTTCAAGTGTTCTAGGCTCCAAACTTTCACCTCATCACTTCCACTACACATTTTCTCTACCCAAGGTGAGCTTCATACCCCACTCTTTTCAAGTTTTCATTCTTTTTTTTGGGGGGGATACAAGTCAAATCGTGTCTAAATCATTGATAATTGCATGTATTTGTATGTTTAGGTGTTTATGTGTGTTGAAATGTTATCATTTCATGTTAATACTTCATAAACTTGAGATTTTACAAATCTCATGATGTTAGAACTAAGTTATCTTTGTGGAGTTTTACATATTATGGTATTATGTTAAACATAAAATAAAATTAGTAGGTAAAAATATGATGAGTTACACCCAAAATGGTAAATTTGTGGTTAAAAATACTTTCACCACTAAAACTTGTGCAAACATTGAGACATAATAGATTTCATGGATTTATATGAGATTTTGGTGGAACTAGTAACAATATTTTAGTCACAACAAAAATAGAATATTTTGTTTACAAAGATCTCAACAAAATTTTAGATATGTCAAAACACCCTACAAAACTTGGTTAGTTTCCTAAAAATAAATGTTGCTAGTAAAACAATCATGTTATGTTGATTACCATTTCAAGGGTTTTAAACTTCGAACATTATGTCAAACTCATAACCTTTTGCAAGTTGACAAACTATTAGTGATTATTTATAATTATCAATATAAATAATTTTATCAAGAAGATATACAAAACAGAGTTTTTATGACGGATATATTTGCGTGTCATAAACTGTCCATCATAAAACTTTTAGAAATACAAGTGATAAGATGTATGTCATAAAGCCGTAAAACGCATGTCATAAAGCTGCAGTCATCACTTTACACAAGAAAACATTATTTGCATGACTTCCATAATGGGAGTCAAAACCCACGTAAATTCCGTTAAGGCTCTTGTGAGATTTTTCCTTCACCGTACCTACCTAGCGTACATTGTAACTCTTGTAGTTATAACTAGAGTCTCCTGGAGGGAGAGCGGGGTAATTGTGTATAGATCTATATGGGGTTGACACCCAACACCTGTGATTTTCGCTACAGCTAGACCGGCCAGTCTAAGGTGACAAATATCTTAACAGTAGCTGACGCCTGAAGAACACCAAGGCAGGCGTTCTCGTCATATTAGTATGGTTGTAACGAATCACGTAGAGTAGGGAACTATTAACATTGGAATTGTGAGGAATATACACTCCATTAGTTTTATAAAATACAAAACTATGTTTCGTATATTTTGTAAACTGAATTCACAACTTCGGTCTTAGGGTTTTAAGACCACGACATCTTTTATATACAGAAAATATAGGATCTTCTAGGAACACTTTCTTTTCAGAAACAAACAAAGGAAAACCAAAAAACATGCATGCAATTATACACGATTTTGGAACGAGACTCACAAACTACTTTTTATAGAAAATATTGGATTTTCTAGAGTTTTACAACTTACTATGAACAAAGATAATACAAAGTTTTTCTACAACTATGCTTATGAACTCACCAACATTCTATGTTGACGCTTTTCAAGACGACTTGTATTCTCAGGAACTCAGTGAATAGGTACTCGAGCCTCAGATCTGGATATGTTACTACTTTTAGAGACATCATATTTTTTGGTGATTTTTGTGTAATCGAAGAACAAATATACTTTGTAAACAACGAATGTTGGTATATTGTATTGTATGATGTTTGGTTGCTATGTATCATTTATATTCAACTGCTATGATATTACACAATGATGGCAGCCGCCCCCTGACGTTTCCGTCGTCCTGGTTTGGGGGTGTGACAGATCATAGAGTGAATGCTTCGGAAGTGAGCAACAATAGTCAAGATGTCATTCATATTGATAGAAGGGAAGTCAGCATCAGTAATGGTTTTCTGAGTTGGTTTGTTCCAGAAGATGTGATACCGGAACAGCATGTAGATGAGTTCGAATTTATTCAGGATCTTCCTTCCGAATCCGGAAATTTTTGTGATCCTTTTCTGAGACCATACTACTTTGAGAGGTAGTGCGTGATTAGAATAAAAAGTCTTCAGCCTTTCGCGTTCAGTCCAAATGATCATTTGAGGATCATCTTTCGGATGAAGAGGATAAAACTTGGTGTAGATCTTGCTGAGAGGAGATAGAGGAAAGTCGATCTGGTCTGAATCTTGATTCGGAAGATCATAGTACATGAAGGGCACTATGTCAACGTCCTTCAAGATTCCATCCCTGCAGAGAGGAGAGATCCCTAGCATCGGATGAGGATTATTATCCTTCAAGGATTGGATCCAGATGCTATTTTCAAGGGCTTGATTGATCTCTTCATGGGACCAGCCACTTCATTCAGTTAAGTGCGGAGCGGTGTAGGAGTGATAAGAAATGGGCTTCTTGCCCTTATCTTTTTGCTTTTGGAGAATGGAGAGGATGTGTTGCATGTTTTCATCTATCACAAACTTTAGAGGAGAGGAGGGCAGGGGCTCTTCCGGAATATCATCTGGCTTCTAGAGAGGAGAGCCTTCATCGATGGGGGCAATTTTTGGAGACGGAATCGGAGGCATCATCGAAGTAGTGGCTCGGAAGGCATCAGCAGTTAGTTTGCTTTTGGCGTTAGCCATTTCTATACTCTTGTGAAGGACATCAGCCACAGTTGATGGCCTTGATACTATTGACCATATTCTTTGTTCTTCCTCTGTAAGCACCTTAGCACTACATTCTTTACAAACACATCATCATCTTCACTATCATCATCATTATCATTGTTGTGATCATCATCATCACCAGGAGAACCTGAAAGAATTTGCAGTGAGTAATCAGATTCATCTCGGAGTCTGAACTCCGAGACAGGTTTCCATAGGTGAGATCTTGAACACGGTCCTTCTCCCCTTCTTGCAACGGATGGCCCGACAACCGATGAAGCATAGAAGACTCCTTTAGATCCGAAAATTTGTCAAACACCTTTCGGAAACTGGTGTTGAGCTGGAGAGTGAGGGCACCGTAGGCTTCAAAAGTGGGAGCCTAAGCTTTGAGATGATCGAACAGTTTGGAGAGAATGGAGAACATCTCATCGAACTTATTGTTCGGAACATCCACGATGTTCCAACTTGCTCTGAGAAGCTTGATTAGGACCTGTTGCATGATGAGATTCATCTCATCCTTCTTCCAGATCTCATTCTCTAATCGCTGGATCTGCTTCTCATGACGAATATCGGTTTGCTTTATGAGTTCGTTGGAAGCATTTAGCATATCGTCTTGGACCTTTAACATCTTGGTGATTGTGTCAAGGTAGTGATCGACAGAAGTATCATATTTTTGTTCAACTTCTTCGATAGTATGCTTGAGCCTTAAGGTGATAAGCTGATCCAGCTGAGCTTAAACCCACTCCCTGATTCACCAAACTCATTTTCACTTACTGAGAAGTACGTGAACACTCTCAAAGAATTCAAGCCAAGTTCCAGGAATCTTATTTCTTCACAAACTCTTCTAAATCCTTGTAAGTATTTCGTGTCTAGCTAGAGATTTTACACATTACTTTGTTGAAATTCTTCCTAATCACACATAAATTATGTGTTAACAACCGTAGGTTATCAAAGTCTCCAAGAAATTCATCAAGCACTTCAAGTGTTCTAGGCTCCAAACTTTCACCTCATCACTTCCACTACACATTTTCTCTACCCAAGGTGAGCTTCATACCCCACTCTTTTCAAGTTTTCATTCTTTTTTTTGGGGGGGGATACAAGTCAAATCGTGTCTAAATCGTTGATAATTGCATGTATTTGTATGTTTAGGTGTTTATGTGTGTTGAAATGTTATCATTTCATGTTAATACTTCATAAACTTGAGATTTTACAAATCTCATGATGTTAGAACTATGTTATCTTTGTGGAGTTTTACATATTATTGTATCATGTTAAACATAAAATAAAATTAGTAGGTAAAAATATGATGAGTTACACCCAAAATGGTAAATTTGTGGTTAAAAATACTTTCACCACTAAAACTTGTGCAAACATTGAGACATAATAGATTTCATGGATTTATATGAGATTTTGGTGGAACTAGTAACAATATTTTAGTCACAACAAAAATAGAATATTTTGTTTACAAAGATCTCAACAAAATTTTAGATATGTCAAAACACCCTACAAAACTTGGTTAGTTTCCTAAAAATAAATGTTGCTAGTAAAACAATCATGTTATGTTGATTACCATTTCAAAGGTTTTAAACTTCGAACATTATGTCAAACTCATAACCTTTTGCAAGTTGACAAACTATTAGTGATTATTTATAATTATCAATATAAATAATTTTATCAAGAAGATATACAAAACAGAGTTTTTATGACGGATATATTTGCATGTCATAAACTGTCCATCATAAAACTTTCAGAAATACAAGTGATAAGATGTATGTCATAAAGCCGTAAAACGCATGTCATAAAGCTGCAGTCATCACTTTACACAAGAAAACATTATTTGCATGACTTCCATAATGGGAGTCAAAACCCACGTAAATTCCGTTAAGGCTCTTGTGAGATTTTTCCTTCACCGTACCTACCTAGCGTACATTGTAACTATTGTAGTTATAACTAGAGTCTCCTGGAGGGAGAGCGGGGTAATTGTGTATAGATCTATATGGGGTTGACACCCAACACCTGTGATTTTCGCTACAGCTAGACCGGCCAGTCTAAGGTGACAAATATCTTAACAGTAGCTGACGCCTGAAGAACACCAAGGCAGGCGTTCTCGTCATATTAGTATGGTTGTAACGAATCACGTAGAGTAGGGAACTATTAACATTGGAATTGTGAGGAATATACACTCCATTAGTTTTATAAAATACAAAACTATGTTTCGTATATTTTGTAAACTGAATTCACAACTTCGGTCTTAGGGTTTTAAGACCACGACATCTTTTATATACAGAAAATATAGGATCTTCTAGGAACACTTTCTTTTCAGAAACAAACAAAGGAAAACCAAAAAACATGCATGCAATTATACACGATTTTGGAACGAGACTCACAAACTACTTTTTATAGAAAATATTGGATTTTCTAGAGTTTTACAACTTACTATGAACAAAGATAATACAAAGTTTTTCTACAACTATGCTTATGAACTCACCAACATTCTATGTTGACGCTTTTCAAGACGACTTGTATTCTCAGGAACTCAGTGAATAGGTACTCGAGCCTCAGATCTGGATATGTTACTACTTTTAGAGACATCATATTTTTTGGTGATTTTTGTGTAATCGAAGAACAAATATACTTTGTAAACAACGAATGTTGGTATATTGTATTGTATGATGTTTGGTTGCTATGTATCATTTATATTCAACTGCTATGATATTACACAATGATGGCAGCCGCCCCCTGACGTTTCCGTCGTCCTGGTTTGGGGGTGTGACAGATCATAGAGTGAATGCTTCGGAAGTGAGCAACAATAGTCAAGATGTCATTCATATTGATAGAAGGGAAGTCAGCATCAGTAATGGTTTTCTGAGTTGGTTTGTTCCAGAAGATGTGATACCGGAACAGCATGTAGATGAGTTCGAATTTATTCAGGATCTTCCTTCCGAATCCGGAAATTTTTGTGATCCTTTTCTGAGACCATACTACTTTGAGAGGTAGTGCGTGATTAGAATAAAAAGTCTTCAGCCTTTCGCGTTCAGTCCAAATGATCATTTGAGGATCATCTTTCGGATGAAGAGGATAAAACTTGGTGTAGATCTTGCTGAGAGGAGATAGAGGAAAGTCGATCTGGTCTGAATCTTGATTCGGAAGATCATAGTACATGAAGGGCACTATGTCAACGTCCTTCAAGATTCCATCCCTGCAGAGAGGAGAGATCCCTAGCATCGGATGAGGATTATTATCCTTCAAGGATTGGATCCAGATGCTATTTTCAAGGGCTTGATTGATCTCTTCATGGGACCAGCCACTTCATTCAGTTAAGTGCGGAGCGGTGTAGGAGTGATAAGAAATGGGCTTCTTGCCCTTATCTTTTTGCTTTTGGAGAATGGAGAGGATGTGTTGCATGTTTTCATCTATCACAAACTTTAGAGGAGAGGAGGGCAGGGGCTCTTCCGGAATATCATCTGGCTTCTAGAGAGGAGAGCCTTCATCGATGGGGGCAATTTTTGGAGACGGAATCGGAGGCATCATCGAAGTAGTGGCTCGGAAGGCATCAGCAGTTAGTTTGCTTTTGGCGTTAGCCATTTCTATACTCTTGTGAAGGACATCAGCCACAGTTGATGGCCTTGATACTATTGACCATATTCTTTGTTCTTCCTCTGTAAGCACCTTAGCACTACATTCTTTACAAACACATCATCATCTTCACTATCATCATCATTATCATTGTTGTGATCATCATCATCACCAGGAGAACCTGAAAGAATTTGCAGTGAGTAATCAGATTCATCTCGGAGTCTGAACTCCGAGACAGGTTTCCATAGGTGAGATCTTGAACACGGTCCTTCTCCCCTTCTTGCAACGGATGGCCCGACAACCGATGAAGCATAGAAGACTCCTTTAGATCCGAAAATTTGTCAAACACCTTTCGGAAACTGGTGTTGAGCTGGAGAGTGAGGGCACCGTAGGCTTCAAAAGTGGGAGCCTAAGCTTTGAGATGATCGAACAGTTTGGAGAGAATGGAGAACATCTCATCGAACTTATTGTTCGGAACATCCACGATGTTCCAACTTGCTCTGAGAAGCTTGATTAGGACCTGTTGCATGATGAGATTCATCTCATCCTTCTTCCAGATCTCATTCTCTAATCGCTGGATCTGCTTCTCATGACGAATATCGGTTTGCTTTATGAGTTCGTTGGAAGCATTTAGCATATCGTCTTGGACCTTTAACATCTTGGTGATTGTGTCAAGGTAGTGATCGACAGAAGTATCATATTTTTGTTCAACTTCTTCGATAGTATGCTTGAGCCTTAAGGTGATGAGCTGATCCAGCTGAGCTTAAACCCACTCCCTGATTCACCAAACTCATTTTCACTTACTGAGAAGTCCGTGAACACTCTCAAAGAATTCAAGCCAAGTTCCAGGAATCTTATTTCTTCACAAACTCTTCTAAATCCTTGTAAGTATTTCGTGTCTAGCTAGAGATTTTACACATTACTTTGTTGAAATTCTTCCTAATCACACATAAATTATGTGTTAACAACCGTAGGTTATCAAAGTCTCCAAGAAATTCATCAAGCACTTCAAGTGTTCTAGGCTCCAAACTTTCACCTCATCACTTCCACTACACATTTTCTCTACCCAAGGTGAGCTTCATACCCCACTCTTTTCAAGTTTTCATTCTTTTTTTTGGGGGGGATACAAGTCAAATCGTGTCTAAATCGTTGATAATTGCATGTATTTGTATGTTTAGGTGTTTATGTGTGTTGAAATGTTATCATTTCATGTTAATACTTCATAAACTTGAGATTTTACAAATCTCATGATGTTAGAACTATGTTATCTTTGTGGAGTTTTACATATTATGGTATCATGTTAAACATAAAATAAAATTAGTAGGTAAAAATATGATGAGTTACACCCAAAATGGTAAATTTGTGGTTAAAAATACTTTCATCACTAAAACTTGTGCAAACATTGAGACATAATAGATTTCATGGATTTATATGAGATTTTGGTGGAACTAGTAACAATATTTTAGTCACAACAAAAATAGAATATTTTGTTTACAAAGATCTCAACAAAATTTTAGATATGTCAAAACACCCTACAAAACTTGGTTAGTTTCCTAAAAATAAATGTTGCTAGTAAAACAATCATGTTATGTTGATTACCATTTCAAAGGTTTTAAACTTCGAACATTATGTCAAACTCATAACCTTTTGCAAGTTGACAAACTATTAGTGATTATTTATAATTATCAATATAAATAATTTTATCAAGAAGATATACAAAACAGAGTTTTTATGACGGATATATTTGCGTGTCATAAACTGTCCATCATAAAACTTTCAGAAATACAAGTGATAAGATGTATGTCATAAAGCCGTAAAACGCATGTCATAAAGCTGCAGTCATCACTTTACACAAGAAAACATTATTTGCATGACTTCCATAATGGGAGTCAAAACCCACGTAAATTCCGTTAAGGCTCTTGTGAGATTTTTCCTTCACCGTACCTACCTAGCGTACATTGTAACTATTGTAGTTATAACTAGAGTCTCCTGGAGGGAGAGCGGGGTAATTGTGTATAGATCTATATGGGGTTGACACCCAACACCTGTGATTTTCGCTACAGCTAGACCGGCCAGTCTAAGGTGACAAATATCTTAACAGTAGCTGACGCCTGAAGAACACCAAGGCAGGCGTTCTCGTCATATTAGTATGGTTGTAACGAATCACGTAGAGTAGGGAACTATTAACATTGGAATTGTGAGGAATATACACTCCATTAGTTTTATAAAATACAAAACTATGTTTCGTATATTTTGTAAACTGAATTCACAACTTCGGTCTTAGGGTTTTAAGACCACGACATCTTTTATATACAGAAAATATAGGATCTTCTAGGAACACTTTCTTTTCAGAAACAAACAAAGGAAAACCAAAAAACATGCATGCAATTATACACGATTTTGGAACGAGACTCACAAACTACTTTTTATAGAAAATATTGGATTTTCTAGAGTTTTACAACTTACTATGAACAAAGATAATACAAAGTTTTTCTACAACTATGCTTATGAACTCACCAACATTCTATGTTGACGCTTTTCAAGACGACTTGTATTCTTAGGAACTCAGTGAATAGGTACTCGAGCCTCAGATCTGGATATGTTACTACTTTTAGAGACATCATATTTTTTGGTGATTTTTGTGTAATCGAAGAACAAATATACTTTGTAAACAACGAATGTTGGTATATTGTATTGTATGATGTTTGGTTGCTATGTATCATTTATATTCAACTGCTATGATATTACACAATGATGGCAGCCGCCCCCTGACGTTTCCGTCGTCCTGGTTTGGGGGTGTGACAGATCATAGAGTGAATGCTTCGGAAGTGAGCAACAATAGTCAAGATGTCATTCATATTGATAGAAGGGAAGTCAGCATCTGTAATGGTTTTCTGAGTTGGTTTGTTCTAGAAGATGTGATACCGGAACAGCAAGTAGATGAGTTCGAATTTATTCAGGATCTTCCTTCCGAATCCGGAAATTTTTGTGATCCTTTTCTGAGACCATACTACTTTGAGAGGTAGTGCGTGATTAGAATAAAAAGTCTTCAGCCTTTCGCGTTCAGTCCAAATGATCATTTGAGGATCATCTTTCGGATGAAGAGGATAAAACTTGGTGTAGATCTTGCTGAGAGGAGATAGAGGAAAGTCGATCTGGTCTGAATCTTGATTCGGAAGATCATAGTACATGAAGGGCACTATGTCAACGTCCTTCAAGATTCCATCCCTGCAGAGAGGAGAGATCCCTAGCATCGGATGAGGATTATTATCCTTCAAGGATTGGATCCAGATGCTATTTTCAAGGGCTTGATTGATCTCTTCATGGGACCAGCCACTTCATTCAGTTAAGTGCGGAGCGGTGTAGGAGTGATAAGAAATGGGCTTCTTGCCCTTATCTTTTTGCTTTTGGAGAATGGAGAGGATGTGTTGCATGTTTTCATCTATCACAAACTTTAGAGGAGAGGAGGGCAGGGGCTCTTCCGGAATATCATCTGGCTTCTAGAGAGGAGAGCCTTCATCGATGGGGGCAATTTTTGGAGACGGAATCGGAGGCATCATCGAAGTAGTGGCTCGGAAGGCATCAGCAGTTAGTTTGCTTTTGGCGTTAGCCATTTCTATACTCTTGTGAAGGACATCAGCCACAGTTGATGGCCTTGATACTATTGACCATATTCTTTGTTCTTCCTCTGTAAGCACCTTAGCACTACATTCTTTACAAACACATCATCATCTTCACTATCATCATCATTATCATTGTTGTGATCATCATCATCACCAGGAGAACCTGAAAGAATTTGCAGTGAGTAATCAGATTCATCTCGGAGTCTGAACTCCGAGACAGGTTTCCATAGGTGAGATCTTGAACACGGTCCTTCTCCCCTTCTTGCAACGGATGGCCCGACAACCGATGAAGCATAGAAGACTCCTTTAGATCCGAAAATTTGTCAAACACCTTTCGGAAACTGGTGTTGAGCTGGAGAGTGAGGGCACCGTAGGCTTCAAAAGTGGGAGCCTAAGCTTTGAGATGATCGAACAGTTTGGAGAGAATGGAGAACATCTCATCGAACTTATTGTTCGGAACATCCACGATGTTCCAACTTGCTCTGAGAAGCTTGATTAGGACCTGTTGCATGATGAGATTCATCTCATCCTTCTTCCAGATCTCATTCTCTAATCGCTGGATCTGCTTCTCATGACGAATATCGGTTTGCTTTATGAGTTCGTTGGAAGCATTTAGCATATCGTCTTGGACCTTTAACATCTTGGTGATTGTGTCAAGGTAGTGATCGACAGAAGTATCATATTTTTGTTCAACTTCTTCGATAGTATGCTTGAGCCTTAAGGTGATGAGCTGATCCAGCTGAGCTTAAACCCACTCCCTGATTCACCAAACTCATTTTCACTTACTGAGAAGTCCGTGAACACTCTCAAAGAATTCAAGCCAAGTTCCAGGAATCTTATTTCTTCACAAACTCTTCTAAATCCTTGTAAGTATTTCGTGTCTAGCTAGAGATTTTACACATTACTTTGTTGAAATTCTTCCTAATCACACATAAATTATGTGTTAACAACCGTAGGTTATCAAAGTCTCCAAGAAATTCATCAAGCACTTCAAGTGTTCTAGGCTCCAAACTTTCACCTCATCACTTCCACTACACATTTTCTCTACCCAAGGTGAGCTTCATACCCCACTCTTTTCAAGTTTTCATTCTTTTTTTTGGGGGGGATACAAGTCAAATCGTGTCTAAATCGTTGATAATTGCATGTATTTGTATGTTTAGGTGTTTATGTGTGTTGAAATGTTATCATTTCATGTTAATACTTCATAAACTTGAGATTTTACAAATCTCATGATGTTAGAACTATGTTATCTTTGTGGAGTTTTACATATTATGGTATCATGTTAAACATAAAATAAAATTAGTAGGTAAAAATATGATGAGTTACACCCAAAATGGTAAATTTGTGGTTAAAAATACTTTCACCACTAAAACTTGTGCAAACATTGAGACATAATAGATTTCATGGATTTATATGAGATTTTGGTGGAACTAGTAACAATATTTTAGTCACAACAAAAATAGAATATTTTGTTTACAAAGATCTCAACAAAATTTTAGATATGTCAAAACACCCTACAAAACTTGGTTAGTTTCCTAAAAATAAATGTTGCTAGTAAAACAATCATGTTATGTTGATTACCATTTCAAAGGTTTTAAACTTCGAACATTATGTCAAACTCATAACCTTTTGCAAGTTGACAAACTATTAGTGATTATTTATAATTATCAATATAAATAATTTTATCAAGAAGATATACAAAACAGAGTTTTTATGACGGATATATTTGCGTGTCATAAACTGTCCATCATAAAACTTTCAGAAATACAAGTGATAAGATGTATGTCATAAAGCCGTAAAACGCATGTCATAAAGCTGCAGTCATCACTTTACACAAGAAAACATTATTTGCATGACTTCCATAATGGGAGTCAAAACCCACGTAAATTCCGTAACCCATGAATCCAGTCCGGAAACCTTAACATCAAGTCTAGTGTTGAGTCCGGCCATAGAAGCTTCTAATGCATTCACTTTCTTCATTGTGTCAGAAAACAGAGTCTCGGATTTCAAGAAGGGCAAAGGGATCGATGTAGTTTCCTGCTGAGGATCCGCTGTCCGAAGTGGAAGTCCAGGACTTGTTTTTGTCAGCTTCTTGATTGATTTGATGTTCAGGGGAGCCAGGAGGAGTGATATCAGCATCGATGTCCTGGGGAATGAACTCATTATCACCTTCAGGAGTGGCTTGGATGTGATCCTCTATACTAATTTCTTCATCAATTGATTCCGAAGAGGATGATGAAAGTCCGAAGTCCAAATCCAGCCTTGATGAGGAAGGCTTTAAAGGGAAGGGAAATGATGAGAACAGGTTGGAGCAGCGATCGAGGCACCTACATCGACGAACATAACTTCGTTCGAATTCTCTTCATTGGGATCTGAGTGCATGGAGTCGTGAAGTTGAGTTTTGGGAGTTTCTCCGGAAGCAAACTCCAGATCGGCTACTTCATCAGAAGGGATAACAAAGGGAAGGTTTCTCAAATGGCCCTATTCCACATGGAGATTAGTGTTCCTTCAACCTGGGATCTGGTGAGCTCCGGATG
Source organism: Lactuca virosa (assembly GCF_052849685.1). Classification (NCBI taxonomy): domain Eukaryota; kingdom Viridiplantae; phylum Streptophyta; class Magnoliopsida; order Asterales; family Asteraceae; genus Lactuca; species Lactuca virosa. The sequence continues at coordinate 184,469,535 of NC_136428.1, forward strand.
ACTTGTATGGGTCCTGTCTACAAAATCTTCCCAAAGTTGATCGTTAACACCTAGTCGTCCCGTACTCCTTCTGGGTATCAGACCAGCTGAGGAATCTGAGGCAGGAGGGACAACTCCAGCCTCAGAATGCTTGGGGTCCGGAACAGGGGTTCCGGACCGTGCGTGTGTAAAAGGAGGCAGTATATCAAAAGTGACACGTGGGTTTGTTCCAGGGGGCAAGGAACTTTGTTAAACACCGACATCGCCTTATTGGGAAGGTGAGGGTGAATTATTAGGAGACTCCTCGTGGGTGTGTGCATGTGACTTTGAAACTCCGAGGGGTACCTCAGAAGAGTAGGTAGGAGGGGTAGAAGGATGGCCAGATTCAGCCGAAATGTCTTCGGCTCGTTCCTGTTGAGAGGAAGAGTCGAATTTGGATCTCTTTCTGGCTTTTGGCTTAGATACGGAAGTTTTTGTAACAAACCGTTATTTCAAACCTATGTAATAATGTAGGTCAATTTGTAGTTCTTTTTAAAATAATAAAGAGAAATTTTAGCATACTGTGTATATTTACACAATTGACCCTCAAAAATAAATTATTAAACAATCTTTATTGGAATGAACCAAGTGGTAGAGATTGTAACAAGGTTTCCAAAAATATAAAGAACACTAAAATCTGAGTTATAACGAAGAAGTTATGACCAATCGAAGATCCGCGACAAAACTGGCAAAACACTGTTCAGTGTAAAAACTGAATTTTCAATAAAAGGCTTTTTAGCCATAGCAATCTAAATGAAAGTTGTAGTTTATGTTAAACTGAGAACTCTCATAAAAAGAACGACAAAATCTGACTTCGTATGAGGAAGTTATGATTTTTCTAAGTTTCAGTATAGCAGTGTACAGCTAAAAACTCGAAAAATAGATCGAGTGATTTTTAGCCGACACAACCTAAACGAGAATTAAAGGTCTCGTCAATAGTAGTACAACGGTAAAAATACAGACAAAAATGGACGTCGGATGAAAAAGTTATGAATTTTTAACGGATTTCCTGTCCCGGTCTATTAAAAATAATAGTATTAAAAATAAACACAAAATTAGCCGACGAAGTCTAAACAAAAGTCGTAGAGTATAATTTTACCTACGCGTGCATATAAAGAACGTCGAAAATGGAGCTCGTATGCGAAAGTTATGATTTTCGCAAGTCGAGAAATGTTGAAAACCGGGCAATTTCGCATGGCTGACCTTCAACCACGTCACCTCGCATGCGAGGCTTCCCCGTGTCCGCTACGTGTTGTCTGCTGATTGGACCGAAGTCTCGCGTGGCACCTTCAGATTCGAACAAGGCCGCGGTCCACTTACCTTCCGACACCCTCGCAGGAGACACCCCCGGACACCCCTCGGACCCTAGTGGCACCTCCTCATTGGACTGAGGTTCGGTCCACTCCGAAGCCAACACGTCTGATGCCTCGCCCCGTGTCCCCTTTGCATACCCGACGCGTGCCAGTGACTCACCTCCTTCGGTCCGATACTTCGACCCTATATAAGGGTGCGGGGTCTTCCGAGAAATTCACACCTTTTACCCCAAAATTCATCCTTTTTCACATCTTCTACCCCCACAAGCATATTTACAACCCCGAAAGCCCCAGTATCATATTTCAAACCCTAAGAAAGCCTCGAAGCTCCGAAATTCTCGAGAGGTTAACCTCTCTCCAGTCGAAACTCTGCTCGATTTAAGCCGGTTTTTCGTCAAATAAACTCCTTTCCGGGAAACGAAACGCTGTCCAAATCACCACCTATCAAGTGAGTTCATACCCCCATATTTTCATAATTTCTATTGTTTTAAGGGGGGGGGGGAATACAAGTATAACACAAGAACTTTGTGTTATAAATACAAGATTTCAAATCATGATAAAACGACATTAAATCATCAAATATACTCAAAACTTTAAACTCTTTAGTAAACTTATATTTTTCCCCAATATATATATATATATATATATATATATATATATATATATATATATATATATATATATATATATATATATATATATATATATATATGTATATAAATAAGATTTAAAAGATTAGGACTGATAACTCATTATTGGTCCTTTTCCTTGTTTGGATGTGGGCTTATAGTACCGGTTATTTGTCCGAGTGTCATTTAAATTTTACTTATATATAGAATTGTATATGTATATAAATATAAAAGTTATTTCATCAGTTTAACTACCTTTGTAGCATGTTGAGCAAGGGGTTACATGCAAAAATAGTTAAATACTGATTCAGAAAGTACATATAAATTATAATAGGTATAACTTATGATACATAGAACAATAATTCATGATTCAAGTATACTAGGATACACCTGTTTTACAAGAAACAAGGGTTTTCATTCAAAACAAATCAAGGGTTTATAATTGTCAAATACATGTTCGGAATACTAATTCAAGAACATACTATCAATCATTTATTTCAGAATGATTGGGTTTTCATGACTAATATACATGTAACGTTTATATGCTTTTTATGAGTCATACAATTTAGGTTGTTTAATTTATTTAGACAACCAAGGTAAATTCCTGACATTATAACCAGAATCTCCAGTTAGGGGATCGAAACAAGTTGTGTGTAGATCTATGTTGGGATTGACAACCCCACACTCAGACTGCTAGCTACAGTCAGGCATACACGCCAATGAGTGACAATTGTTATCAACAGTTTAAACGCCTACAAGCGTTTGTTTCAGGCCATTCAGTCATAGTATGGTTATAAGAACTCATTAAAAAGATATTAACAATATGTTAGTGTATAATCAACTAAACGAAAGTACACCTTCAAAGTAACAGTTTACAGAATACAAACTAAAATGGTTCAATACAGTTTTCAATAACAACTGGTGAAGCCAGGCATACTGTCAGTTACAAGTTTTACAAATACAGAACATTGGTTTACAAATAGAACGGTTTTATGGGAATAAAACTACTTTTCATATAAAACAGAAAATATAGGATTTTCTGGAACAGTTTACATATGCAAGATACAGAGACACCCTTTTAAACATAAACACTTATGCACTCACTCAACTTTATGTTGATACTCCCTTTTCAAATTACTTGTATTCTCAGGGAATAAGTAAACAGGTACTCCTCGAGCTTTTTGAGAAGATGGAGCTACTTTGAGTCATATCTTCTTCTTTTGTATAACTATTTTGGTTTCAATATACAATGATTGAACACATTTAAATACTTATACTTTTTAAATACAATGGTTGTTTGTACTTTGATTACTATGATGCATGTGTTGTGATACTACAATTGAAGTCCTCCACCCCCGTACGTTTCTGCTGTCTGGTTTTGGGGTGTGACTGATTGGTATCAGAGCAATGTTTATAACGAACTCAGTATATCAATCCATAAAAGATATACAAACTATAAATACATCGGGGCTAGGAGCTCTGACTACAAGTATACTTTTTAAAGATTTAAGTATTTTTACAAGAAGTATACTAACACTCATACCTACAAGTACAATATCAAAATCATAAGAACTTAAAAGTATTTGGATGTTGAACACTATAGTCAAACCTGGGCAGTTATGTAATCATATCTGGAATTAATATAGCCTGATCAACTATATTGATTTGAGATATGACCAACATGTGTTTGGGAGTGATAGTAGTGTTGCGACATGTCTAAAACTTACCATACATATTCAGAAGAACTATAGAACAGAACACAAAGATTAAAATATTACGGAGAGTATTTTACTAACCCTACTTCTAATACAGAACCTATGGCTGAACACAATCTATCGGGGGACCCCTACAATCCACAAAATGCAGGCTGGATCTCAGACTCAGATGAAGAACCCTTTGAGGACAGCGAATCAAGTAGTATGGATACAGAGCCATAAGTCTGCAACCCTGGGGAGCGTCCCCTGAGACAAGATGAAGTTGAACCCATACCTGAGTGGGGCCAATACATAAACCATTGGATTCGGCAAGACGGTCAACGCCCTCCCTACGGAATGACACGAGGTTTCTATAACGTCTCTAGAGGAGGAACAACCGATAGAGCTCTTCCAGTTATAGTAAACCGAATAGCCCGGCAAGCCGATCAATCAAGGATGTCAATCAATCGAATCCTAGAAGTGAATACGGTTGCGCATGCAAACACTGCAGATATCCTTCGTCTTGATGAAATGCAGGATGACACCCAGCACCATACAGAAGCCCTTCAGAGGCAAGTCTATGCTGCTCAATCAGAGATAAGAGAATTGAGAGAGCATCAAGCTGCCCAAGAAAGGCGTTGGAAGACGCAGGATGAAGCAGGACCCAACAATGGTCGTAGCAACCGCCGCAAGTAGTGTTTACACTACTTCTACTTTCTAGTTTGAGATACTGAATGTATAGACTACTTTTCACGATATGTACAAAACCGGGTATCAATAAAACAATAAGCACTTTACTTCAACAAGAGTTATTACAATTCTCATAAACATTCTATTCCAAAGTTTTGGTTTACAGAAATGTTCCAGTGTTATTTTTCACTCTTTCAATACGACCGCGAAAATTTTATTTTCGGTAAGTCGGTTTGATGTCGACACTTTCTCAGTATCGTGGTATATTATAGACCTATTTTAAGGTCAAGTTTTCTGGACCTTATGTATTTAATATACCAATACCATCGACATGTATTTTCATACTCTTTGAAAAATAACCACTCAATTTCATATCATCCTGTTGCTTGTTGTACTTGCAGTGGATTTCTATTTCCAATTCTTTACAAGATCCATGTTGAATTAAGTGTTTAGTTCAGAGATATCAAATTCATATTCATTCTTGATATCTCACTATCCTTTTACCTATTGACTTTTATAGCAAAAGATGCCTCCTCGTAGAAATCCAAGACATGTCAATGAAGCACCGACGCCACCACCACCTCCTCAATTCGACCCCACTATATTCAAAGCGGCGGTCACGGCAGCTGTAGCTGCTGCCATGACTCATATCAATACTCCTGGCGCTAGTGGGTCGGGAGCTGGTGCACGTCCTTCTAACCATGGCGAGGGTCATGAGCACTCGCGAGAGTGCACTTATAAAGACTTCTCGAATGCCAAACCCAAGACCTTTAATGGAACTAGGGGTGTGATGGTTTTAAGGCAATGGATTGAGAAGACAGAAGCAATCTTTGAAATTTGCTCCTGTTCGGAGGGTAGAAAAGTTAAATTTGTTGCCTGTACATTTTCAGATAGAGCCCTAACATGGTGGAATGGCCATGTTAAGTCACTAACTTTGATAGTGGCTAATACGATGAGCTGGGAGAACTTAAAAGCCATGCTAATGCGAGAATACTGTCCGCGCGGGGAAATTCAAAAACTTGAGCAAGAGCTCTGGGGTCTTACCATGGCCAGTGCAGACATAACAACTTACACGAATCGGTTCTGTGACTTGACGATTTTGTGTCCTGAAATGGTTTCTCTGGAGAGCAAAAAGATTGAAAGGTATATTTGGGGACTGTCGCCCCAGATACAGGCAAGTGTCATTGCCTCTAGGTCTGTCACCTTTGACAGTGCCAAGGAATTGGCACAGTCACTTATCGACCACGGAAATCGTCAAAATTCTGTGGTTACTGCTCCAGAACAACCTAAGGAGAACAACAACAACAGCAAGAAGAAGGGTTGGAACAAGAGGAAGGGCAAATCTCCTCTGGAACCTTCAAAGAAGCAACAAGTAGTAGCAGTCCATGCCACTACTGTACCTGCTACCATACATACCACTGTACCTGCTGTTGCCCCTAATAACCTTGCACCAACTAAGCCCTATGCTGGTAACCTCCCTAAATGCAACAAGTGCAATTTTCACCACAACAGAAATTGCCAAGAAATGCAGTGCCGTAACTGCAACAGGAAAGGGCATACTGCCCGATTCTGTAGAATACCACCTCAACCACTCAACCAAGTACCTGCCGCTGGAGTAGGTCGAGCATGCTACCAATGCGGGGATGTGGGGCATTTCAAGAAAGATTGTCCAAAAGATGGAAATGTCGGTAGAGTTAGGAGGATTCTAGCACTGTGTCATGAAGAAGCGGTGGCAGACCCTGCAGTGGTCACGGGTACGTTCCTTCTCAACAATACTTATGCATGCATTCTATTTGATTGTGGTGCTCAGAGGAGCTTCGTGAGCCATAATTTTAAACATCTACTAAATCAAAAGTCCCAATCACTAAAAGAAACATTCACAGTAGAAATGGCTAACGGGAAATCCGAATCCACCAACGATATATACATAGGATGTATCCTTACCTTGATTGACTTGTCTTTCCCAATAGACCTTATGCCGGTCTCTATCAAAAGTTTTGATATCATAATAGGTATGGATTGGTTGTGCCCCAACCATGCCGACATCCTATGTTATGAAAGAGCTATTCGTTTGAACTTGCCAACTAATGAAACTCTTATTATCTATGGCGACAAACCTGGAACGAACCTTCAGATCATTTCTTACATCAAGGCACATAAATACCTTCGCAAGGAGTACTGTACATTCTTAGCTCACGTGGTAGACAAAAAGCAAGAGGTGAAAGACATCGCGAGCATTCCTGAGGTCTGCAACTTTCCCGATATTTTTCCCAATGATCTTCCAGGAGTACCTCCCGAACGACAAGTCGAATTCCGAATCGACTTAATCCCTGGAGCTACCCCTGTAGCCAAATCCCCCTATTGTCTTGCACCTTCTGAAATGCAAGAATTATCCAGCCAACTTAACGAACTCCTTAGAAAAGGTGTCATAAGACCAAGCTTTTCACCTTGAGGAGCACCGGTTTTGTTCGTAAAGAAGAAGGATGGATCATTCCGCATGTGCATAGACTACCGCGAGCTGAATAAACTTACCATTAAGAATCGATATCCTATGCCTCTCATTGACGATCTGTTCGACCAACTTCAAGGTGCGAACTACTTCTCGAAAATAGACTTAAGATCCGGGTATCACCAGTTACAGATTTTGGAGGAAGACATTCCCAAGACCGCGTTTAGAACTCGTTATGGTCATTACGAGTTTATAGTGATGCCATTCATATTGACGAATGCACCTGCTGTGTTCATGGACCTAATGAACAGAGTGTGTCGTCCATTCCTGGACAAATTCGTCATAGTCTTCATTGACGACATCCTTATCTACTCAAGAAGCAAAGAGGAACATGGCCAACATCTTCGTCCAGTATTACAAACCCTTAGGACAGAAAATCTCTATGCGAAGTTTTCAAAGTGCGAGTTTTGGATTAGGAAGGTTGAATTCCTAGGTCACGTGGTCAGTTCAGAAGGAATACACATGGACCCTTCCAAAATCAAAGCAATTGAAAACTGGCCAGCACCCAAAACACCTAAAAAAATCCGTCAATTCTTAGGTCTTGCTGGCTACTATCGCAGATTCATCCAAAATTTCTCCCGAATCGCTAAACCGCTTACCACCCTGATGCAAAAGGGTGTAACTTTTAGCTGGGGAGAGAAGCAAGAAACAGCATTCCAAACGCTCAAACAAGCCTTGTGCAGTGCACCGATCTTGTCTCTATCCGAAGGGACAGAGGACTTTGTAGTGTATTGTGATGCTTCAAATCAAGGGCTTGGGTGTCTTCTTATGCAGAGAGGAAAGGTTATCTCCTACGCCTCAAGACAGCTTAAGACGCATGAGGTCAACTATACAACACATGACCTTGAGCTAGGAGCAGTGGTGTTTGCTCTGAAGATCTGGAGACATTATTTATATGGCACGAAATGCACAATATTCACGGACCATAAAAGTCTCCAGCATATCTTCGATCAGAAAGAGCTGAACATGAGACAACGACGATGGGTGGAGCTACTGAATGACTACGATTGTCAGATTCTTTATCACCCTGGTAAAGCAAACGTAGTAGCTGACGCCCTTAGCAGAAAAGAATACTCGGGACGCCGGGTAAAGTCGTTGACCATGACAATCCATTCACATCTGTCCATACAGATCAAAGAAGCTCAACTTGAAGCTTTGAAACCCGAAAACGTGGCAGGTGAAACTCTGAGAGGAATGGATAAGAACTTTGAAATCAAGGATGACGGAGTCTATTATTTCATGAACCGGATCTGGACACCAAAGGTCGGTGGTTAAAGAGATGTGGTTATGAATGAAGCACACAAAACCCGATACTCCATTCATCCAGGTTCAGACAAGATGTATCTGGACCTTAAGAAACTATATACTGGTGGCCTAACATTAAGGCCGAAATCGCTACCTTTGTGGGCAAGTGCCTTACTTGTGCTAAAGTCAAGGTAGAGTACCAGAAACCTTCAGGTTTATTACAACAACCTGAAATCCCTGAGTGGAAGTGGGAGCGGATTACAATGGATTTCATAACCAAATTACCCAAGACTTCGGGTGGTTATGATACTATTTGGGTAATCGTCGACAGATTAACCAAATCCGCACACTTCTTGCCAATAAAAGAAGCCGACAAGATGGAGAAGTTAACCAGAACTTACCTCAGGGATATTGTTAGACTGCATGGTGTACCAATATCTATTATTTCGGACCGAGATAGTAGATTCACCTCTCGCTTCTGGAAGTCTTTACAAAACTCTCTGGGAGCTAGGCTAGACATGAGTACAGCCTACCATCCACAAACCGACGGACAAAGTGAGAGGACGATTCAAACATTGGAAGACATGTTGCGAGCTTGCGTGATAGACTTTGGGAAGGTATGGGATATTCATTTACCCCTTGTCGAATTCTCTTATAACAACAGTTATCACACTAGCAAAAAGGCTGCTCCATTCGAAGCCCTCTATGGCCGCAAGTGCAGATCCCCTCTGTGTTGGGCTGAGGTGGGTGACACGCAGCTAGCTAGAGGTCAAACTCCTGACAGTGCTCTCACTGGTCCGGAAATTATTCGAGAAACTACCGAGAAGATCGTACAAATTCAGGAGCGACTTAAAGCTTCCAGAGATAGACAGAAAAGCTACGCTGAGAAAAGGAGAAAACCCTTGGAATTCGAGGTTGGTGACCGCGTCTTGTTAAAGGTCTCACCCTAGAAGGGCATGATACACTTTGGAAAGCATGACAAATTAAATCCAAGGTACATAGGACCATTCGAGATTCTTGCCAGAATCGGTCCTGTAGCTTACAAACTTCGACTACCCCAAGAACTAAGTAACATTCATCCTACCTTCCACGTTTCGAACTTGAAAAAGTGTCTATCCGACGAGACTCTTATGATCCCACTCGAGGAAATCGAGTTAAATGAGAGCCTCAACTTTGTGGAAGAACCCATAGAGATTCTAGACAGGGAAGTTAACAAAACCAAACAAAGCCGTATCCCGATAGTGAAGGTTCGCTGGAATGCAAAACGGGGACCTGAATTCACTTGGGAACGGGAGGATCAAATGCAACAAAAATATCCACATATTTTTCCCTAATCTATCTGAATTGCTAATTTCGGGACGAAATTCTCTCTAACGGGGGGGGGGGGTGGATAATGTAACAAACTGTTATTTCAAACCAATTTAATAATGTAGGTCAATTTGTAGTTCTTTTTAAAATAATAAAGAGAAATTTTAGCATACTATGTATATTTACACAATTGACCCTCAAAAATAAATTATTAAACAATCTCGATTGGAATGAAGCAAGTGGTAGAGATTGTAACAAGGTTTCCAAAAATATAAAGAACACTAAAATCTGAGTTATAACGAAGAAGTTATGACCAATCAAAGATCCGCGACAAAACCGGCAAAACACTGTTCAGTGTAAAAACTGAATTTTCAATAAAAGGATTTTTAGCCATAGCAATCTAAATGAAAGTTGTAGTTTATGTTAAACCGAGAACTTTCATAAAAAGAACGACAAAATCTGACTTCGTATGAGGAAGTTATGATTTTTTTAAGTTTCAGTATAGTAGTGTACAGCTAAAAACTCGAAAAATAGATCGAGTGATTTTTAGCCGACACAACCTAAACGACAATTGAAGGTCTCGTCAGTAGTAGTACAACGGTAAAAATACAGACAAAAACGGACGTCGGATGAAGAAGTTATTAATTTTTAACGGATTTCCTGTCCCGGTCTGTTAAAAATAATAATATTAAAAATAAATTCAAAATTAGCCGACGAAGTCTAAACAAAAGTCATAGAGTATAACTTTACCTACGCGTGCATATAAAGAACGTCGAAAACGGAGCTCGTATGCGAAAGTTATGATTTTCGCAAGTTTTTGGCACAAAAATCGAGAAATGTTGAAAACCGGGCAATTTAGCATGGCTGACCTTCGGCCAGGTCACCTCGCATGCGAGGCTTCCCCATGTCCGCTACGTGTCGTCAACTGATTGGACCAAAGTCTTGTGTGGCGCCTTCTGATTCGACCAAGGCCGCGGTCCACTTACCTTCCGACACCCTTGCAGGAGACACCCCTCGGACCCTCGTGGCACCTCCTCATTGGACCGAGGTTCGGTCCACTCCGAAGCCAACACGTCTGATGCCTCGCCCCGTGTCCCCTTCGCATGCCCGACGCGTGCCAGTGACTCACCTCCTTCGGTCCGAGACTTCGGCCCTATATAAGGGTGCGAGGTCTTCCGAGAAATTCACACCTTTTACCCCAAAATTGATCCTTTTTCACATCTTTTACACCCACAAGCATATTTACAACCCCCAAAGCCCCGGTATCATATTTCAAACCCTAAGCAAGCCTCGAAGCCTCGAAATTCTCGAGAAGTTATCCTCTCTCCAGTCGAAACTCTGCTCGATTTAAGCCTGTTTTTCGTCAAATAAACTCCTTTCCGGGAAACGAAACGCTGTCCAAATCACCACCTATCAAGTGAGTTCATACCCCCGTATTTTCATAATTTCTACTGTTTTAAGGGGGGGGGGGGGGGGAATACAAGTATAACACAAGAACTTTGTGTTATAAATACATGATTTCAAATCATGATAAAACGACATTAAATCATCAAATATACTTAAAACTTTAAACTCTTTTGTAAACTTATATTTTTCCCCAAAATTTAGATTATATATATATATATATATATATATATATATATATATATATATATATATATATATATATATATATATATATATATGTATAAGATTTAAAAGGCTTAGGACTGATAACTCATTATGGGTCCTTTTCCTTGTTTGGATGTGGGCTTATATTACCGGTTATATGTCCGAGTGTCGTTTAACTTTTACTTATATATAGAATTGTATATGTATATAAATATAAAAGTTATTTTATCAGTTTAACTACCTTTGTAGCATGTTGAGCAAGGGGTTACATGCAAAAATAGTTAAATACCGATTCAGAAAGTACATATAAGTTATAATAGGTATAATTTATGATACATACAACAATAATTCATGATTCAAGTATACTAGGATACACTGTTTTACAAGAAACAAGGGTTTTGATTCAAAACAAATCAAGGGTTTACAATTGTCAAATACATGTTTGGAATAATAATTCAAGAACATACTATCAATCATTTATTTCATAATGATTGGGTTTTCATGACTAATATACACGTAACGTTTATATGCTTTTTATGAGTAATTCATTTCAGGTTGTTTAATTTATTTAGATAACCAAGGTAAAGTCCTGACATTATAACCAGAATATCCCGTTAGGGGATCGAAACAAGTTGTGTGTAGATCTATGTTGGGATTAACAACCCCACACTCAGACTGCTAGCTACAGTCAGGCATACACGCCAATGAGTGACAATTGTTATCAACAGTTTAAACGCCTACAAGCATTTGTTTCAGGCCATCCAGTCATAGTATGGTTATAAGAACTCATTAAAAAGATATTAACAATATGTTAGTGTATAATCAACTAAACGAAAGTACACCTTCAAAGTACCAGTTTACAGAATACAAACTACAATGGTTCAATACAGTTTTCAATAACAGCTGGTGAAGCCAGGCACACTCTCAGTTACAAATTTTACAAATACAGAACATTGGTTTACAAATAGAACAGTTTTATGGGAATAAAACTACATTTCATATACAACAGAAAATATAGGATTTTATGGAATAGTTTACATATGCAAGATACAGAGACACCCTTTTAAACATAAACACTTATGCACTCACTCAACTTTATGTTGATACTCCCTTTTCAAATTACTTGTATTCTCAGGGAATAAACAGGTACTCCTCGAGCTTTTTGAGAAGATGGAGCTACTTTGATTCATATCTTCTTCTTTTGTATAACTATTTTGGTTTCAATATACAATGATTGAACACATGTAAATACTTATACTTTTCAAATACAATGGTTCTTTGTACTTTGATTACTATGATGCATGTGTTGTGATACTACAATTGAAGTCCTCCACCCCCGGACGTTTCCACCGTCTGGTTTGGGGGTGTGACAGTTTTGCGCTTGGTAAATTTCTTTTTCTTTCCTCCAGAAGAAACTGCTTCGCCCTTGTCCGAGATGGGCTCAACAGAGACATAGGTAGATTGTGTAGGGCTATACACAATCGAAGTCTCTAAGTGTCGTTTCAAATAAATGGACTCTGACAGAATTAGGGCTAGCATGTGTTCCGGTAAGCGCCTAACAGGTCCAAAGGACTTTTGGTCCGGAAGACGATATGATTTAATAGTTTTGAATGTGAGAAATACCTCTTCCAGAATGATGTTGACATGAATGGGCTCTTGGCGTTCTCTGTACAAATGGTGAATGGTAAGAGCCCAAAATCGAGGGCTTGAGATTTCGTGTGGCTTGCGGTTGGTGGCAAACTTCCGAAAGTCTTGCCATAACACTTCCGTGAGATCAACTACGTTTGTTTTTCCGGAGTAGATGCTGTAAACCACGTACAACCAATCCTTGCATAGTGAGTCAGTTCCACCATGTTTGCCCGAAAGACCTCTAACAATGAAGTGCATTAGAACAATCCATAACCCTGATACAACCGACGTTTTGAACTTCTTTGCTTTGTACTCTTCACTGTACCCAATAAGATTCAAAAATGACTAAAACTCTTTAGTCGTTAGTTCTTGAACTTTGTAGTTTTCTGGGTTTTCTTCAACCCCAATCGCCTCCAAGAAAGTCGATTTGAGAACAGGAATGATCCTATCTATAGTAATTCTTGTTTCAAGAACGTCATTGTCAATCTTGATGCGATCAAACACTGTGTGAAGTAGAGAATGTGGGATTGGAGGGTCTGGAATCTTCGTGAGTGGTACAGAAATTGGATGATGAGCGATGAACTCAATCATCACTCGAATCGACTCATCATAGTTTTTTGGATCCAGTGAGAAAAGTTGAGTGGTATCCCTTAGGAAAGGTTTTGTCGACATGGTAGAGGATGGACCCTTGGATGATTTCTTCTTCATGATAGTTTAGCGTTTTTAGGAGCAGTTTGAGTGTTTTTGGTGGGAGATGAAGACGCCATTGTTGAAAGAGCTTGAATGCTTGAAGAGCAGTTGAGAGAAAAAGAAGAAGATGAGTTTTTAGAGAGCGTAACGTGTAAAAGGGTTTTCGATGGGCTTATATAGGTTCAACAAAAGAGTGGGTCGGGTCAAAAGGTAATGATGGAATCTGGATATGGAAATGGGTCGCATTAATTGAGTTGCCATTTTTGGGGTGAGTTGACCTGTGGTCACGAAAGGTTTCAATGGATTGGAGTGAAAAATAGAAACTGTCACACAGTGATGGGATGTTTTCTTTATGGAGACGTGCAAACGTGGAGTGAATTTCGAGGGTCAGTGGATAGGTATCGTCAAAAAGTAACCGTTGGGACAAAAAGAACGTTTCATCTTAAAATCCTTTGAACTTCAACATGTGTTTTGATCTCGGAACAAAGTGGTTCCGGAATGTTTTTGAAAGCGGTTTCTGAACATGAAGAGTCCGGGATGAAATTTAGTAGTCTCGGAACATGAAAAAGTTTTGAGACTGGTTCCAGAATGAAGCGTGAGTCTTGAGATGTTCCGGAGTGATTTTGAAAATTCCTGAGCAAAAATTTATGAGATTCTGGAGTGAGTTTTGTGATGTTCCGTGGTGAATTTTGAAAGAATTTCCGGAGTGGAATTTGAAAAACTCCCAAAGTGTAGAATTCACTACCGTTCTGGATTTGAATTCCGGGATGACCTTATGATGTAAGTTCCGAGGTGATTGTAGTACCAATGTAACTATATTGCTATGGACTTCATATGATGGGATGAGTTGTACAACTTAAAACTCCAAGAGGTGCTTAGAGAAAAAGACACGTAAAATGATCCTATTTATTCCGAGAGGCAATAGTTCCGAGATAAAAAACAATTTAAGTTTGGAACTAATTTTCTTTCTGCTGTTCCCATCAGAGAGTGCAAACCTCTTGAAAGAACTGAGGATCAGGCATCATCATACCCATTTTGTTCATAAAACCATTGAATTTGGTTTCGTCTAATGCCTTAGTAAAGACATCAGCAATTTCATCGTCAGATGGAACAAAAATAAGTTTGATGTTACCATTTAAAACATGATCTTTAATAAAATGGCACTGTATGTCAATGTGCTTCGTCATAGAGTGCTGAATTAGATTGTGTGAGATAGAAATGGCACTTTGAGAATCATAGTAGATTGGGATTTGTTGAAACCGGTAACCATAATCCAGAAGCGGAGATTTCATCCAGAGAACTTGAGAAGTGCAACTAGCAGCAACAATGTATTCCACTTCGGCTGTTGAAAGTGCAATGCAGTTCTCTTTCTTAGATGACCAACTCACCAAACGACTACCTAAAAATTGACAGCCACCAGATGTGCTTTTTCTGTCCAATTGAAGACCTCCATAGTTTGAATTGGAATATGCTTGAAGGAGGAAACTCTCATTTGCTGGGTACCAGATTCCGAGATTCTTTGTACTTTTGAGGTATCAAAATATTTTTTTAACAGCCAAAAGATGAGACATCGTAGGATTGACTTGAAATCTGGCACACAAACATGTTGAAAACATGATGTCCGGACGACTTGCTGTGAGATAGAGTAAGGATCCAATCATTCCTATGTACTTCTTTTCATCAACAGCTACACGTGAAGGGTCCGAAAAGATCTTGTGTCCGAAACCCATTGGTACCTTGGCTGAGGCACATGTGTCCATTGAGTACTTTTTGGGAAGTTCCGAAATGTACTTCTCTTGGTGTATGAAAATTCCTCTGTTGGTGTGTTTGACTTGGAGACCAAGGAAGAAGCTTAATTCCCGATTCATACTCATTTGAAATCTACTGACCATTAACTTAGCAAAGTCAGCAACCATTGATGAATCAGTGGATACGAAAATGATGTCGTCAACATAAGTTTGGACAAGCATGAAATGTTTTCAATTTGACCTTCGGAACAGAGTAGGATTGAGAATTCCTCTTTGAAAACCTAAACACTTGAGAAAGTCAGTGAGGGTCTCGTACCATATGCGAGGAGCTTGCTTAAGGCCATAAACAGCTTTCCGGAGTTTGTAGTAGTAGTTCGGATATGATAGATTAACAAAACCGGGAGGCTGTTAAAGATACACTTTAGTATCAAGTTCACCATTTAGAAAGGCACTTTTGATATCCATCTAGTAAACCTTGAAGCCTTTATGAGCAGCATAAGCAAGAAAGATTATGATAGCTTCAAGACGGGCAACAGGAGCAAAGGTCTCATCGTAGTCAAGCCCTTCAATCTGTATGAATCCTTTAGCCACCAATCTTGCTTTGTTCCGAATAATGACTCATGTATCATCTAGTTTGTTCCGAAACACCTGTCTAGTACCAACAATGGGATGATTCTGAGGAGGAGGGACGAGAGTCCAAACTTCATTTCTATCAAATTCTGCCAATTCTTCTTGCATGGCTGTAATCCAATCAACATGTTCTAGTGCTTCTTTGATGGATTTGGGTTCAGCCATTGAGATAAATGCCGAAAAATGACATTCATTTTGAACATTTGTGGCAGAACGAGTTTGTACACCAGCGTTTGGGTTTCCAGTAACTTAGTTTGGAGGATGATCCTTAGTCCAAACATGTAATCTTGAAAGTTGTTGTGTAGCAGATGATCCAATATCAACAATGGGGTTGTTTTGCTCCCCCTGAATAGTTTGAACGTCTGGATGATGCTCCCACTGAACTTTTGAACCGGATAAGTTGACGTCATCATCAGGTGGGAAATCGAAGAAATTTGCATCATCATCGATGTTGATTGGATTGAGTCGAATTCAGCAGCTGCATCTTGAAATCCATCCATATTTGATTCAAGGGAAGGTTGACCACTCTCCCCCTCAACCTGAGAAGGTTGAAACGGTCTGGAATCAAATGGAGGAAGACTGGGTGTCGGACCGGAAACATTTTGGGAGACCCGAGCGTCGGATGTGGTTTGTCTTGTTCGAGATTCCGAATTAATAGCTGTTTCTTAGGGTCTGAACAAGGTCTCAAAGTTAACTTCATAGATTGTATGCTGGTTCGGACATCCTGGTGCTGGAGCATCGGACTCCATGATGTGAGTTGTAACATGGGTTGGGCCAGAATTCCGAACGAAATTGTCATCAAAGGTAACGTCAAAACTTTCTTCCAGAACACGAGTTCATCGATTAAGAACTCGATAAGCCTTTGATTTAGCAGAGTATCCAAGAAAGATGGCTTCATCAGTTTGGGTTGGAACTTGGTAAGTTGATCACGATTATTCTTGATGAAGCATCTACATCCGAAAACATGAAGAAAAGAGATACTTGGCTTCCGACCGTTCATGGCTTCATACGATGTTTTATTGAGGCGTCGATTGATGATACTTCTATTCTGAGTATAACATGTTGTAGAAACAGCTTTAGCCCAAAGATAGAGTGGAAGATTTGCAAAGTTGAGCATGGATCGAGCAGATTCAACAAGTGCTCCACTACGTCGTTCGACTAGACCGTTTTGTTGAGGAGTGTATGGAGCAGAAAAATTATGGTCGATACCCTTCTCGGTGAGGAAGTTTTCAATGGTGGAATTTGTGAATTCCGAACCATTGTCACTTCGGATTTGCCTTATTGGAAGTTTGATGAGAACTTCAATTCCTTTGATAAAGTTGATGAGTTCGGAGGCTGTTTCTGACTTGAGCCTTAGGAATAAGACCCGGGTGAACCTAGTAAAGTCATCCACAATCATAAGAATGTATTTTTTGTGATGTAAACTCTCTACTGTTGAGGGTCCACACAGATTAATGTGTAGAAGTTCTAACGACTCCGAGATTGATTTTTCAATGATGACGGGATGACCCTTCTTTTACTGCTTTCCACACTCACATGCAGCACATAAATGATTATTTTCGAACTTGAGGAGTAGCAAACCTCTTACCATTTCACCGGAAACAAGATCGTTCATATATCTAATGTTTAGGTGACCAAGCCTCCTATGCCATAACCAACTGACGTCAGGAACATCTTTTGAGAGTAAACAGAGTTGGGGCTTGCCAATAATCATGTTGATGTCAAGAGGATACATGTTCTTGTTGCGATTCGACTTGATTAAGCATTCCTTTCGATCTTCGGACATGACGTAACTATGTTTCTTGCAGAATTCAACTCGACGATTTGCATCAGTGAGTTGAGCCACACTTATCAAATTATGCTTCAAGTCATCTACATATGCCACGTTTGAAATGGAGAAGTTTCCATTGTTAAGGATGTCATAACCTCGGATCTAAGAGTTGGAGTTGTTGCCATACGTCACATAGCCAGCATTTGGTGAAAGTTTGAGATCTTGCAGAAAGTCCTTCTGCCCCGTCATGTGCATGGAGCAAGAACTATCAATATACCATATTGTCTCTTGCTCCGAAGCACAGAGTGCATGCAAAAATTAGTGAGTTGTAGAGTTTTTAGGCTCCGAATTAGGTTTTGGGACAAAGGCACGAGTCTTAGGCTTCGGTAGTGACTTTTGAGCAACAGATGGTTTGGAAGGTTTGTTCCAAGATTCCTTCGGAAACAAGTTGAAGGTCATGGTTCTTTCATCTATCCAATAGTCATACTCAATAACATGAGGATTCAGAACAACTTTCTTTGGATATTCAACCGGAGCAGTGAGAACCACTGTGTCTCTCGGAGATGTAGTTTCATCATTGTGATTTTTAAGTTTCCAAACAATATTTTGTTTTGAAGATTTTGGAGAGACTGTTTTCTTAACAACTATTGTTTGGTTTCATCATTGTGCATAACATCTATTGTAGCATTGATACGTTTGTTATCAGAAATTAAACATTTCTTTCAGAATAAGTGATTTCACATTTGTCTTTAAGAATGATACATTCAACTTGTGACATTACAAGCTCTCATTCTAAAGATTCTATTTTCAACTTCTTATCCTCAAAACGTAATCTAAGACAACTTAATTCACTTTCCTTCATCTCACTGGCTTCTATGGCTGACTGATAGGCTTTGTAAATGGTGTTCATATCTGATTGGATCTGGGTTAGATATGGTTCACAAAGAGATAAGCCAAAACTATTATTAGTAATTGTTAGAACAAAGTTCTATTAGGATCGTTAGATTCTGAGCGAGCAAACAATTAAGAATGTAAAAACGAATACAAGAATGACTTTGAATGTGTCGAATGATTAAAACTTTAACACCTCAGAAGAGCTCGATTAAGAACTGCTACTGTAGAGGTGTTTAGGGTTACCGAAGTTATGAACGTGATAATCAATCTTATATAATGCATACATGCATGCATATATATATAGTATAACCCTACTAGCTAATCTAGATAATCACGGAACGACAGGCCCAGTCCGGATGCAAAACGTAAGGCCCATGACGCAACACAAATGGACTCAACAATCTCCCCCTTTGCGTCTTTGGAGCCGAAACCTCAATTATGTTGAACAACAGAAGTCTTCTTCAGAGTCTTAAACACCTTTGGTATGATTGCCAAAAGATGATAGCGAAATGTAATGTACCACCGAAGCATGTTTGTAAAATTCTTCTTGTCAGCCTCTGAATTCTGCTTGCACCGATGTATTATGTTGATGATGTGCTCCAAGCAGTCTGTGGAAAATAAATGCTTATCAACCAGAGCAAACAAAAATCTGTGAGCTTCGCCTTTGGTAAACATCACAGTGAGATGTGTTGAATCTATTTGGCCCATCTTCATCTTGTTCACATCCCCTGGCTTTGGTGTAGGCTTGACTGTTGGCTTCTTGTTCATAACCTTTGCTATCTCCTGATCCATAGCAGCAACTTCATGGATGTAGGAGGCTAACATTCTCTTCATATGTTCTAGAATGGGCTCATATTCCTTCGGATTAGTGAGCAGAATGTTATATAGAAAAATCCAATCATGGGGATTGAGATTAGGAAGGTCTGCTAGAGAGATAGTCGACACCGTGTTTGCTGTACCACGAGTGATCTTGAAATTGACATTGATAAATCTCCCAGCAAGTGTCGGTTTCAGTACCTTGACTGTAATGATCTTCTGTGCACTCCAAGTCAAGTACTGTGGTTGCCCATACTTCAAATAGAAGTCAATCAGCTCTCGATCAACCTTAGGATGAGGAAAAGGAACCTCAGCAGTCGAATCAAAGCAATTGAACGTGAATGCTTTTCTTGTAATTGGCATGTCGAACTGCGAGTCCTTAGAGTTATCACAGTCAAATGAAGCAACAGGTTCCAACCAATAAATACTTGGAAATTCTATCGCCTGATTGATAAGTGTCTCTTTCGTCCACAAGGGAAACAAGGCCTTTTTACAATTCAAGGCTTCTTCTACTTCTTTGTTTCTCCTTTCCCTCTCCTCTGCTTCCTTCACAATTTTCAAATTTTCATCCAGCTCTCGGTCTCTTTTCTTTCTTTGGAGAGCTTCAGCAATTGTTTCTTCCACATCACTTTCACTGTCATCATTGATCTCCTTTCGCTTAGTTTGTGAACCAGAACCTGAAGCTACATTATCCTTCAGTTCGGTTGAGACTTTCGATTGAGCACCTTCTGTCTTTACAATCACTTTCGGTTGAACAACACGAGCTCCTTCTCCCCCTTGTTTCGGAGTTATGAACCTCTCAGAAACACCCTTCATTTCATGGAGCATTGCAAGGGCAGGAAGCAATTTGGTTGTGAGATGATTTCTGATGGTGAGAGTTAGAATGGGATCATGAACACCAAGGAGATTGGTCAACATGTCCTTTACATCTCCTGCACAGCTTTGAAATACAGCCCATTCTGTCTTTAATAAAGAAATTTCTTTTTCAGCTTGGGCTAGCTGCACCTGCTAGACTTCAATAGTAGATGCTTGTTTGGCAAGATCTGCCTTTAGAGCACTTTCGGTTGCCAGGTCAGCGTGAAGAGAGGCAAAACGAGAATTCACTGAACTTAAAAAGGAAGTGTTCTCGGTTTGGATAGATGAACGCACAGCTTCAAACTTGGTGCTTTCTTCCTGAAGGGACTTAGAAAATGATTCCACATAGGCTTGTACTTTGTTTGCACTTGTATCAGCATGACCTTTCAAAGATTCAAGAAAAATCTGAGTTGTATGAACAATCTCAGTAACATCATTGGTTGCCTTTTTACAGGAAGAAGTAGACTCATCAATGGCTTTAGTAGATTTTTCAATTGACGATGTGTATTGTTCTATGGCAGTCTCCAGGAAAGCTTTGAGAACCACACCACTATAAGCCTTGTTGTCTTCAAGCAATCGATCCAGCTTTTCATGAATTCCCTGCAAGTGTTGGCGGTTGATAGCGACATCACTATCTTCATCAGTTGGAAGCCGATATGGACTGAAGTAGGTAGAGTCATACTCATCATTCTCTCCACCGAGAGTGGCACCAGAATCGGTTGAGTTGGTAGGTGAAAGAGGTTTAGTGATGACTGGAGTTGCAGTTGCAGTAGTTGCCCCCGTATCAGATACGTTGACTCCCACTGTTGGGTCAGGAATAGTAGTAGTGGTCGATTGTGAAATTATGGGAGGTGATAAAGGAGTTGTAGAAAGAGGAATGGAAGTAATTGGTGGTGGTGGTGGTGGTAAAGAAGTTGTTTCTTGAGAAGTGATAGGTGGAGGAATAATAGGAACAGAGACAGGTACTGTCTGTTTCGGTGATTGAGGTGCAGTTGGAACCTTGTGATGAGGAGATTCGATTGGAGTAGGAGATCTGGGAGGAGTGTTACCTCTCGGGGAGTCTTGACGAATTTCCTCTTCTTTATTTTCCTCGTCATTGTCTGAGCTTGGAGGAGTAGGACTCTTTGATCTTTTTGCCATCTTTTTGATCTTCTTGGGCTTGGAAGAATCCCCAGCATCAGACTTTCGCTTTGTTGACTTATAAGACTTAGACTTTCCCTCCTCTGTCGGCGCTTTCTTGGAAATCCTTTTCCCTCGGTTGTTAGGCTTATCCACAGCATCCAGGGTAGCCTGCTGTTCTGGAGAAACAACTCTCGGTCCAGTAGGAGTAAGTTTGTGATAGTTAGCCATAACGTGACTCTCGGCTATGACACACCGATACATCGACTCAGGAATTGATCCATTGTGAGGGAACTTGAGTGGATCCGAAATAATGATCTTCTTCGTGTGAAAGGTAGCGATAGACGCAAGCAGAGCATCTTTCATAACCGGAATTTCCAATGAATTGATCGCCCTTCTCGTAATGAGAGTCCAAAATCTTCCACACGATACTTCAGAATGCCTCGTAGAAGTATTGAGGCTCTGCACCACCTGAGACCAGATAATCGTCCCATAATCAAGATTAATACCGTTGTAAAGACCATAAAGAAGGGTCAGGAAACCCTTGCTGGTGCCATCTGATCCACCACTTCTTTCTGCCAAACCCTTAATAAGGAGAGTAAGCAAACCATTCCAGTGAGATGGTAAACAGGACTTCTTAACTTTTGTAATGGTGGTCAGCACATCCGTATACCCCATCTCGTAGAGCATCGAGAATAATTGAGTCGTCGTGATAAAATCCAGCGAGATGACAGAGGAATCTACGGCAAGATGCATTAACGAACAAAATCTTCCCTTGGAAATAGAAGCCTTTTTATTGTGTATTTGAAAGTAGATGCGTTCTTTGTTTTTGTCATATGTCGCAGTAGAATAAACTTGCGATAAGAGCGACATCGGGACAGCTTCAACCTGCGTTAGGGCTAAAACTAGCGATGAGTACTTCAAACATTCAACGACGTGCAGCATATATGAATCATGCAAAAACGGGTTAAGTTCGATGATCATATTTTGATTTGGCTTGATTGAAAGCAATGTAGACAACACAGTCTGATCGTGAACTGAGGAAGAAGTCGCCATTGTTGATCGAAGAAGGAAGATGAACAGTTGATTCTTTCCTTGTAATTTTGAGAGAATTTGTTGCTGGTAAAAGAAAAATAAAATGAGAAACCCTTTATATACCATTGCCAGGAGAGAGAAAAAATCATGATGATAATGACGCGATCACTGAAACGTCGCCTGAAAAAGCGCGATGTGACAGTGTGGTTACTCCTAGGTATACGTCAGCACGCATGGGTATAGAAACCGTTCAAATTCACGCGGCCAAATCTTATCCTCAATCGTCGTTTGAAATTCTGAGTAACCCCTCTTTTGACTTCAATAGATAAACAAAGATCAAATCAACCAGAATGTTGGAAAATAAAATTTTCGTGCAAAAGGGTGACAAAAGATAAAGAAATAAAGCAAATGTGTATGGGATGTGAGTGATGTCTCATTATAAGACAGAAAGCAGGTGATTCCGGGCAAGAATCGATTCCTTCAGAGTCAAGAGAGACTTGAAGTGCTTGTGTGGTTTCCCGAAAAATATGATCAAGTGTTTGTTAATAAACATTGAAAGGCTTCTTTTAAATATCAGGCTTAGGGTAGCTTATCTTCAACCGAATATCGAGTCTTAATAGAAGACCGAACATTAGAAGAAGTACTTGTGAGACCAATGTAGTCTGTTGAACAAGTAGGTGGGATATAAGTTGGAGTGACATATAAAGTAATAGAAATCTCAAAAACAAAAATAAACTGGATCTTTTTGGGAAGAAAAGCCTTGGTTGTAGACAATTTCATAAAAGACCACGCAAAAAAATAAAAAGAGATTTCATTGAGTAACCAGTAAGTTCTTGAATATAATAATTCACCATCAATTCATTACAGGTGTTGGATTTTGGGTTTCCCTCAGCACATGGTATACGTATCTAAGATCACTAACACAGATTTTGTGCAACCATAAACCTCAGTGGTAAGGACCTAGAGTCTCAAGGGTTACAATGGTGAACCGAAAGTAGATGGAGAATTTAAGGAAGGTGGCTAAAGAACCGAAAGTACCTTTTGCTATAAAGACGTGACAGGCAGAAAAACTCTTAACTCATATGAGAAGAGTAAGGTAGCTCTAGACTGAGTTGATGTTAACAGCCTAAATGGGAAGAAACGATAGGTATAAATCGAATCATTAAGGCTTGCTCAAAGTCGTAGAGGCTTTGGTCAACATGCAGTAGCATGCTTCTAGGGACCCGTAACTAGTTCTCTTATGGAAATAATTGTACCTGCCTTAGCTCCAAATTCAATTGTACTGGTACTCTTGTGACCTAATTAAAGTAAAAACCAATAAACACATCACACAAACAAAACAAACAAACAAAACGAAAAATATTTTTGAAGATTTGAGTTTTTCTGAAAATAATAAAAACAGAAATAGAAAATATTTTTGGATTTTTGAAATTTTCTGAAAAAGAACAAAAACAGAAAGATAAAATAAATAAGCATAAACCATATTAAAGACGAGAGAAAGGAATGTACATATTTTAAAACCGAAACCTTATCTTAAATGAGTGAAGCGAAATAGACCGAGCGGTCGGTTCATTTCGGTTCCTTAAAATTCCAGAGCCGAAATAGACCGAGCGGTTGGTTCATTTTGGTTCTCGAAAATTATAGAGCTGAAATAGACCGAGCGGTCGGTTCATTTCGGTTCTCGAAAATTATAGAGCCGAAATAGACCGAGCGGTCGGTTCATTTCGGTTCCTTAAAATTCCAGAGCCGAAATAGACCGAGCGATCGCTCCATTTTGCTTGTCTAAATTTTGATATAGATTTAAGGATTCGGTACCGACTCTGCTTCCATCATTCCCAAGCCTTGAAGAATATTATTGAAACTTGCTTCAGGTAAGGCTTTGGTGAATATGTCGGCCAGTTGATCAGACGATCGAACAAAATGCACTTCCACATTCCCATCTTCTACGTGATCCTTGATGAAGTGATATCTAAGTGCAATGTGCTTAGTTTTTGAGTGTTGTACCGGATTGTGACAAATCCTTATTGCACTTTCTGAGTCACAGTAGAGAGGAATCTTCTTCATACTTAGCCCATAGTCTCTCAGTTGGCTTTGAATCCAAATTACTTGAGAAGTGCAAGATGCTGCAGCTATATACTCAGCTTCGGCTGTGGATAGTGACACGTAGGTTTGCTTCTTGGACTGCCAGCTAACAAGTTTTCCGTCAAGAAATTGGCATCCACCGGTAGTGCTCTTTCTGTCCAGTCCACATCCTCCTAGATCAGCATCAGAAAAGGCTTGAATGAAGAATCCAGATCATGCAGGATACCAGAGACCGAGAGATGAGGTTCGCTTCAGGTAACGTAAGATATTTTTCACTGCCACCATGTGAGGTTCTCTTGGATTAGCTTGAAACCTGGCACAATAACAAATAGAAAACATAATGTCCGGTCTACTAGCTGTTAGATACATGAGGGACCCTATCATTTGTCGATAAAGTGTTATGTCAACAGCAGGTTTTTCCAGAGATGGTGTTAACTTGGTGCCAAATGCCATAGGAACCTTCACTTTTGAGTCTCCTGTCATGCCAAATTTTGTTAGTAGGGTCTTTGTATACGCCTCCTGGTTGATAAAAATACCTTCTGGTCCCTGTCTAATATTCAAACCAAGGAAAAAATTAATCGGACCCATTGCGCTCATTTCAAATTTAGTCTCCATCAACTTCCTGAATGCAGCTGTTAAGCTAGGATTCGTGGAGCCGAAGATGATTTCATCGACATAAATCTGAACTATCATAAGATGTTCACCTTCCTTCTTTCGAAAGAAGGTTGGGTCAACCGAACCTTGCTTAAATTTCGACATTTTCAGAAAGCGAGTTAGAGTTTCATACCAGGCTCTTGGTGCTTGCTTTAACCCATAAACCGCTTTATCCAGCACATAGCAATGATCAGGAAATTTCTCGTTTACGAATCTGGGAGGTTGCTCAACATATACTGTCTCTTCTAGTTCTCCATTCAAGAAAGCACATTTGACATCCATTTGAAAAACTTCGAAATTTTTGTGAGCAGCATATGCCAAGAAAATTCTAACTGATTCCAACCTAGCTACCGGAGCGAAGGTTTCCTCATAGTCTATTCCTTCCTCTTGGCAATATCCTTTCACCACCAACCGAGCCTTGTTGCGAATGACGTTTCCTTCTTTGTCCAAATTATTTCTAAATACCCATTTCAAGCCGACCATAGAAGCATCTTTTGGTGTAGGAATCAACCTCCAAACCCGGTTGCGTTCAAACTCATGGAGCTCATCCTGCATTGCTTGCACCCAATCAGAATGATCAAGAGCATCATTAACTGTTTTCGGTTCTATCTTGGAGATAAACGAGTTAAACATACAAAATTCAACTTTAGAGAATAATGTTGTTTGTTTCGCTTTCAGTTGAGAACGAGTAAGAAATTTCTCAGAAGATTCACCAATAATCTGTGCTTTGGGATGGTCCTTGGTCCATTTTACTAACGGAGGATAGTTTGGATCGTATGCTGGATCCAATTCAGCATTAACTTCTTCTTCAAATTCTGATTGATCATCCTCGCCTTCGTCAGTTGCTTTCTCTTTCTCCCCCTCGACTGGCGAAGTGTAACCGGTGGTAGCATCAGAGTTTGCATCCTCTGTGGGAGTTGGATTCTCCCCCTCAATTGGACTACTATTGGGTGGTGTTGGAGCTGAATTATCCCCTTCGGTTGGATCTTTATGAATCAGGGAAGCGTTTGGATTCTCCCCCTCGAAAGATACTCCGGTTGTTTTTGGTGCTGTTGAACTCTCCCCCTTGAATTGTGAGCCATTGCTTGGAGATTCAGTTGAGGGTTGAGCAGCTGCAGCTTTAGGAGGTTCGGTTCCCATATTTTTGGCAGCTTCATCTATGATCTTTTTGAGATTATCAATTTGGTTGTCTGCTGCTTTCGCCTCTGAGTGTGTCGCTTTCTCTGGTTCATCAAACAGCCGAATGTACTCTTCAAACAAGTTGGATATGGAAACCGAGACTTGTCCAGATTCTGGAAATATTTCACCTAAGTCACATTCACTTCTTTGAACTTTCTTCATGTAATTATCGTCAAAGGTGACATAATAGGTTTCTTCAATTCGTTTAGAGCGTTTATTCAACACTCTGTATGCTTTTGATGATAGCGAATAACCCAGAAAGATGCCCTCATCGGCTTTGACGTCAAACTTGTTTCGGTTCTCCTTTGAATTGAATATGAAGCACCTTGAACCGAACACATGGAAAAATTTGACGTTGGGCTTTCGGTTGTTTATGATCTCATATGGAGTAATTGAAAATCTCTTGTTAAGCAATGATCGGTTCTGAGTGTAGCACGCGGCTGCAACTGCATCAGCCCAGAAGTATAGAGGAAGAGAGGCGAAACTAAGCATGGTTCTAGCAGCCTCACACAAAGAACGGTTTCGTCTTTCAACAATCCCATTCTGTTGAGGTGTATAAGGGGCCGAAAAATTATGAGTTATCCCCTTGTCAGCCAGAAAGTCCTCAAACTCGTTATTCTTGAATTCCAGACCGTTGTCACTTCTGATATTCCTCACCGTCTTTCTCAGCTGCACCTCCACTTGCTTGATGAATGTATTCAACTTGGGAGTTGCATCTGACTTCTGTTTAAGAAAGAAAACCCAGGTGAAACGTAAAAAATCATCTACAATAACTAGAATGTACTTACTACCACCGATGCTCTCAATAGCAGAAGGTCCACATAAGTCAATATGTAGAAGTTCAAGAGCCTCAACAATCTTCGTATTGATTCATGTAGGGTGGCTCTTCTTGCTTTGTTTGCCCATCTTACATGCTGCACACAGATGCTCCTTGTCAAACTTGAGAAGAGGGAGGCCTCGAACGTGATCACCAAGCACCAACTTATTAATGTCTTTGAAGTTCAGGTGCGATAATCGTCGATGCCACAACCAGCTTTCATCGGTGTTTGCCTTTGATAGCAGACATATTGCTAGTTTTCCTCGTATTGGATTGAGATTCAAAGGATACATCTCTCCCTTATGTTCAGACTTTAGCAGAACCTTTTTCGATTGCTTTTCAATTATTTCAGAACCCTCATCATCAAAGGACACTTTCAAACCTGTGCCCACAACTAGTTGTGACACACTAATGAGGTTGTGCTGCAGTCCTTCCACATATGCCACTTTGTGAATTGAGAAATCTCCATTGGTTATCATTCCATATCCCTTAATTGTTCCATAAGAATTATTACCATACTTTACACACCCACCATCTTTTAGGGACCGAAACTCCCTCAGCTCTTCCTTCCTTCCTGTCATGTGATGCGAGCAGCCACTGTCTATATACCATTCATCATCGAACTGCTCGTCACTTATTACCTACAAATTCAAGCAGATTTAGGAACCCAAAGTTTCTTGGGTCCTGGTGAGTCTTTCACAGAAAAAGGAATTACAGAAGAAATATCAACCATAGATGTTCATTTTACTAGAGTGGTTTGATCTTTTCTTTTAATGGTATACACCTTGATTTTAGTTTTATCTTGTTTAATTTTTGGTGCAATAGTTGGTGTGTTGTTTGATGGTTTAGAATTTTTCTTATGAATCCTAGGGTTAGCTGACTTTTTCCTATAAAACTCAGAATCTGATGTTAGCTTTCCCTTTCCTTTGATGTCCTTCACAGAATTTGTTTTGCTTTGAGAATTAGAAGGACCGAAACCAACCTTAGGACCGAACCTGGTCTTAGGACCGAAACTGGTGTTGGGACCGAAACTGGTCTTGGGACCGAAACTGGTGTTGGGACCGAAACTGGTCTTAGGACCGAAACTGGTCTTAGGGCCGAAACTGGTCTTGGGACCGTAACTTGACTTTGGATTCTTAGTGACGGTGTTGGAACCAAAACTAGACTTTCGGTTCTGGGTTTTGGAATAGTAGGAATTTGGACTGAAATTTTCCTTTAGTTTTTCCTTTCCTTTGTCTGTTGATTCTGTCTTGGGAGGCTCATAGTTGGAATATTGAGAATTCCAGTGCCTTTTTCGTTCATTCAGATTCTTGGCATATCTCTGATTTCTTAAGAATTTCTGTTCAGCTAACTCCTTCTGTGATTTGTGGATATTGAAGCTAGACTTTGGCTTCCCCTTTTGACTTTCGGGTGTCTTTGTTGGAACATGTGGTTCTGTCATAGTCTTGGTTGGAACTTTCGGTTCTACCATTGGTTCTTCAGGGATTTCTTTGGTTCCACTTGTGCTTGGTTTGTCAAAGCTCGAGGGTTTGTTGATGGGTTCAGCAACATATCTTCCTTTAACCCTCCATGAAGTCTGCTCAGATAAGCCTACAGTTTCGTCTGCGTTATCGATAGGGGCAGACCAGAAGTAATCGTCGCATCCTTCAGCATTGTCTTTGTCGACCAGGATTTGCAATTCTTCTGTTTGTTTAGCAGTGATTCCTGTAACTGCATACACTTGATTCGGCACCGTTTGAACCTTTTGGTAGACCATTGCTTTTTCCTTGATTTTCTTTGTCTTGTCTTTTGATAAGCGAGCGAACTCAACCGAATTTTCAGATATGAGTGCTTTCTCATTCTCGGTTTCACTTTTCATAAACTCTGAGCAATCAATCACATCTTCCACTGAGATTTCGCTCATCTCACTCTCCTCATCAAATTCAGACGTATTTTCTAAGTTTATTTTATTTTCAGAAAGCAATTTTGCATTAGACGAGTCAAATGATTCAATGGTTTCAAACTTTAATTTTAACCTATCATTTTCATCTAAAAGATCTTTGAGCATACTTTTATGTTCCTTAGAGTCAATGAAGGATTCTATTTTGTCCAGTCCAATTTTGTAATGAATAGATGTTTCTTCTGATGATACTTCTGATTCACATTCTGCTATGATCTCATCCTCCTTAAATTCAAGGAAGGGTAAAATCATCTTATGAATCTTCTTTCCTATCTCATAACTTAAATGCAATTGAGAAATATTAAAGTATAGACGCTTAGCTATTAAACAAAAAACATTCCTTTGTTTTAAAAACTTTAAATTATCTCTTTGTAAATAAATACATTCATCTCTAGTCCTAATTAACTCCGCCTCCTTCAGCTCAATCCACATCCTTCTCTCCTCACTTTTTGAAGAAACCCTGCTAAGTTGGTCAGTTAGGTTAGAATTCGCTAAGCGAGTTTGCATGAGACTACCACTTAAGTTAGAAAATTTAAATTTTAATTCATTTAATTCTTCTTCATAATTTGTTACTGGAACTTTAAGTGATTCAAGGATGGATTGTACCTTTTTGATCAGCCGATCACAGTCGTTGATCTTCTCACTCACGGGCTTGGCTACAAAGCACTTGTCCTTAGTCAGGTGCGGCTTGATCTTCTCACTCACGGGCTTGATCTTCTCATTTAATTCTTCTTCATAATCTGTTATTGGAATTTTAAGTGATTCAAGGATGGATTGTACCTTTTTGATCAGCCGATCGCAGTCGTTGATCTTCTCACTAACAGGCTTGGCTGCAAAACACTTGTTCTCAGTCAAGTTCGGTTCCTCATTTGCACTTTCGGTTGATAAACCGGCTGTTACAATTAAACATCTACCAACCGAACCTACTTCCTTTGCCACATACGCCCTTCCATGAGTGGGCTTTCTTACCTATTCATCTTCAGAATCGGTTGACCAAACTTCGACGCAACCGAACTCATCTTCACCTGCATCCTCCTGCACGATCAAGGCATTCATAGAGCTGTTAGTCGTCTTCTTTTTCTTGATCTCTTCCAATTTGCGCATGTAGTACGCCTCATCATCTTCACCATCTCTTTTCTCAGCCATTTTCCTTAGCATGCAGTCTTTGGCAAAATGATTCTTGCCGTGACAGTAGTTGCAGTCGAACCCAGAGTCTCCTGTAAGCTTGCTTTCCTTCTTGTCTCCATCCTTTTGAGAAGGGACTTTCGCTTCATCCTTCACTTTCTCAGAGCTGTAACTTCCCTACCAGTTTCGGTTCTTATTGACAGGAAATTTTCTTCGTGCAAACTTCTTAGGATTGTGACCATCAATGCATACTCCTCGCTTGTAAGGTCACACTCAGATATATCAGACTCTTCTTCTTCTTCTGCAATGCTTTTCGCTTTTGAGACAAGTGCTAGCGATCCCACACCAAAAACTACTTTCGCTTCTTTGGTTACTGCACTTTCATGGGACTTAAGTATTCCCACAAGTTTCGCTAGCGAGTAAGACTTAAATTGTTCATGCGCTTTCACAGTAGAAACCACAGCCATCCATTCCGGTCTTAGCCCGTTCATGAAAGTTACTTTCTGCTCGATCAACTTTCTCTCTATTCCATGCTTGATCATCTTACTTAGGAGATGATTGAACCGATCGAAAGTCTGTATGAGCTTCTCCTCAGGTTTCTGTTCGAAAACTCCAAATTCTGACAGCAGCAAGGTTTGAATGGAGTGTTCTAGATCTTCATCGGTCGAATAGAGTTCTTTCAACCTATCCCAGATTTCTTTGGCCATCGTGCATGAACCAACCAACCGAAAGGTGTCAGATTGCAAGGCGAATCTGATCATCCTCATGGCCTTCACATTACATAGCAATTTGTCTTTCTCGTCCTGTGGCATCTTGTCTACATCCGCCACCAGCTTGTTATATTCCTTTTGGGACTTTTACAGTAGTGTTCGTTCCTGAGTGAACAAACGGCCCAAGTGTGATAGCTTCCCAGATGAGATAGCCATTATCTTCAGATCCAACCACGTAGTCTTCGAAGTGATGAGCCCATACTTCGTAGTCTTGAGTGTAGAGAATGGGTATCCTGGTTGTAGATCCAATGCTGTTTGAGATGTTGATGGGATTTGTTTGCGAATCTTCGTGAGACATGGTGAGCTGATAGAATCAAACCTGTAAACTTGAGATTAGGGTTTTATCAGAAACAGAGTTACCGTTGATATGAAGAAGACGGCTTCTATTTAATCGATAAAAGCGGAAACCCTAAGGAATTCTGAATACAGAAGGAATGTGTATCGATCACACAGTCTCCCGCTCTGATACCAATTGTTAGAACAAAGTTCTATTAGGATCGTTAGATTCTGAGCAAGAAAACAATTAAGAATGTAAACACGAATACAAGAATGACTTTGAATGTGTCGAATGATTAAAACTTTAACACCTCAGAAGAGCTCGATTAAGAACTGCTACTGTAGAGGTGTTTAGGGTTACCGAAGTTATGAACGTGATAATCAATCTTATATAATGCATACATGCATGTATATATATAGTATAACCCTACTAGCTAATCTAGATAATCACGGAAGGACAGGCCCAATCCGGATGCAAAACGTAAGGCCCATGACGCAACACAAATGGACTCAACAGTAATCATATATTTTACCTGTTGAACGATGTTTCTACCGGGTGGATCGTTTGTAGCCATGTAGCAGTAGTATGGTTTAACATCTTCATCATCTCTTTCAGACCCAAACGACCAGTAGCCTTCATCACATTCAATTTCTTGTCGATCCATAAGACACATGTTTCTGCCAGTGGTTACATCATCATCATCTCCAAATGACCAAAACCCTTCCACATCCATTGATAGTGTTGTAACAAAAGCCTTTTCACTTTCTGCCATTTCTTGAGCTCGATGTGCATAGTAAGCAGAGTCCTTGATCTTGGGTTTCTGTGGGACTTCGGCTAAGCAATCTTTGGCAAAGTGGTTTGCATGGCCATATTTTTGACATACAATCTTGGGTTTTTCAAACTTTAGAATATGTGGAGGTTCTGAGGTGTGATTCAGTATAGGAAGGTTAGGCTTGTAGGTTGGTGGGTATTCGGAAGGTTTGTTGAATGGTTGATGATTATTTTTGTGAGGAGCTTGGAAACGGTTGTTTTGGTGAGAAGTTTGGAAGCGATTGTTGTGAGGCTTGTTGAAAAGAGAGTTGTATCTCATGGAAAGTAAGGAAAACTCTTGTTGGAAACATAGTTCGGAGTCCATTTCTTCAGGATTAAGATCACCCATATTTTGATAGTTAGAGTTTGTGACAGCAGGACCAGTTTGAGGTGAGGGTTGAACAGGAGGAACATAAGGAACAACAGCGGTGAGGGGGTCCGAAACGGTTAGGTTTGAGGTTTGTGGATCATAGGAACTGACTAGAGCTAGAGGACCTCCAGTAAGTTCGCGTAGGGTTTGTGCAACATTTGACTCATGACCTTGAAGCTCATCAGAAAGTTGATAGAGAGATTTTTCAGAGGCCCATTGCTCCGAAGACATGATTTCACATTTCCCCATCCCTTTCCGAGACTGTTAATGAACTTGAGATTGTATTCAAGTGGGGTTCGGACTATCCCATGAGCTGTCATGTTGTTGACGACGATTCAGTATCTGTTTGAAGCTGAGGCAACATATTCACCAGGTGTTGTAATGAAAGTGTCAAACTCATTGACAACCGAAGTCAGGCGCTTATCCTTCATGTTCTCTGATCCTTCAAAGAAATCTTGAAGTGTGTCCCAAATCTCTTTTGCGGACTTGCGCAGTTTGATGTACTCAAAGAAAGAAGGTGGAACACCAAACACCATTTCTGAAAAGGCAACTTGATTAGCATGAAACTTTTCAAGATCATCAGCAGTGAGAGGTGCTTGTCGTTGTTGATCCTGTCCCAAGAGAATTGCAACAACATCTCTAACAATGGTTCGAATTGGAACATGAGAACCTTCTTTAACAGATCTCCAGATAGATTCACCTTTTTCTTTTCCAAGTAAAAATCTTTCCATTCTGACTTTCCAGTGATCATATTTTTCAACAACTAGCAATGGGGCACGTGTAGGGCAACCCACACTATTTTCTATTTGCATTGAGTACCTTTGTTGAGAATTAGAATCAGCCATTGAAGTTAAGATATCTTGAGCAAAAGTGGTATATAGAAGAACTTTTATCCTGAACACAGAAATGATCGAAATACCAAGGTAATCTCGAATCAACTATAATCTGTTCTTATGGATTCAAAGGACAACCACTCAAGCTCTGATACCAATTGTGATAACAAGGATCTGATTGCGCAAGGACAAGGCTCAAAAACTCAAACCTCGAGTTAATGCTTAAGATCATTGTCTGCTTCAGATTAATAGTTCCAGTCAAGTCTGACAAGACCAACCAAGACTGAATATAAGAATCAACAAAGTACTTCAAGTATTAAATATAAGACTATGAATATGATCAAGTAAAGACAATAAATAAACACAAGGAATGTTTGAAATAATGATTTGAAAGAAAGGTGCAAGTGAAGTAAATGTGAAAATATCTATCTTTGGTGGAACAATCCGTCTATTGATTTTTTCGTTGAATGTTCCTTAAATAGGAGAATAAGTTACATCGTACTAACCATAAACATACATAGGACCGAATAATAGAGTTACTCCTGACACTCTTATTATCTAAGTTGACAAAAGAGACTAAGTCCTACGATACGTTACATCAAGCTAAATGACAAAAATAATTAATACAGACGGACAAACAGATTCAGACATACACCATCTTCATTCCGGACACCAATCTGACTCTGGATCACAAGTTGACTCCGGACCATGAACTGACTTCAGAACATACAAAAGATAGAGATTGCTAGAGGTTCACTTTCAGGTTCCAACATACCGAAGCATCTCACTACTAAACCTCAGCAACCCCTCTCGGCCATCTTTTGCGGGAAATTAGGTCCAAATGCAAATTCAAAAGCTCAAAAACCATGTAATGTGTATTAAATTCCAATAATCACGACAACATTTGGTACTTTGGTTATTCCGTACTTTGATCATGTGGAGGTCTTCCAGATTCAGATCTTTAGACCGAAGATATTTAACGACCCAAACTAAGGTAGACCAAGGGCTAGTGGAACCATACTTATGGTCGGCATGAGCAAGCAAACCGTATTGACCATGTAACACTTTAATGACCTTGACCATCATTGCATTCTTTTGTTTACAAAACCATCACCATTATCTAAAAAAAAGCACCATATTGAACGAGAAAACACTTCCAACTCCATGACCACCATTTGCTTTGTTGGCGAATATTTTTTTACAGTTAACCTAATGCAACTTACACTCTCCCAAGTCTTCCCCCAAAGAAACGATTTTTAGTCGACTCTAATAACTTCAACATCGTGCTAGGACCTTGAAGAGGGATATGTAATAACTATCCAAACGAATCAAAACCGCTTTTAGGATGAGCAAGGTTGCTTATAATAGAGAGAGCTTTATATTTCCAGATAGAAAGTTAATGTACAAACTTGTCAACAACAACCTAAAAGATCTTTATGCCCAAGAGTCATTATAAAATGATATTGTTAGGTAATATATGATCCTAAAGGGTCACACTATCAACAAATTGATACAATTGATTATTTATTAGAATTTGATTTTAATAAATATTCAATAAACTCTTATAATAATTGGAAATTACTGATTTCATGGAAATGTTAATTTTCATTAGCAAGTAGCATACTATATCATAGGGTATGATTTATTAAGTCATGTACAATATTTTTTACTAGAAAGACATTTGTCTTTTAGCAAAAATCCACAGTTTATATCTTATAAAAGAGTTTGTAAGTTTTATAAAAATTGGGTTGTGCTTTTTGCTCTCTAAAACCGAACCTAGAGAAGTGCATGGATTTCATGTGCTTTTGATTTGTTTAATCAAAAGAACATGCCTTTTAAAAGAAAGCATGGACAACATGATTAAATAAAAGAGCTAGGAGCATGGTTTTATGAGGCTTGCACTCTTCCTGTTTTTCTAATGCTCAAAACCGTAGCTTCCTTACTATCATCCCTCTCTCTAGTTTTTGGTTCATTACTTGGAGAATACTTGCTTATTTTTCTCTCTTTAAGTTCATAATTTTGTTATGAACTTAAATCTTAAGAGCTTAAGAGTTTAAGGACTAGGATCTACATCAAGTTGTAGCAATGTTGGTGTCCATAAAGGAAAGAGTTCTACTCACAATCCACATCAACAATCAAGCCCCCCCCCCCCCCCTTGAGGATTCAAATGCTATAAAGGTTGTTATGTTATGACTTCTTATTTGGTTGATGTTTTTCTTTCCAAACTTTGCATGAAGATCCTTGGTGGGTTTAAACTAGTTTAATGTTATTCAAATTTTAAAGTTTTCTGTTTGATAAAATCTTGAGTTTTTTGAAACTATTTTTGAATAAAAACCCAACTATTGGTATTAGAGTCATCCTTGCAATTTTTGTTAGAACTTTTGATTATTAGGATAATCTTGGTTTTTTTGAAAATATAGATAACATGTTTTTGTAAGAAAATAAGTTCATACATATTTTCTATGATAAATGTTGTTTTGTGTGTTAGATGTCTTTTAGAGTGCATAAACAAGCTTAAACCATTTGTGTTGTTATTTGATGTGGACTTTTAAAAATGGTTTGTAATATTATTTTATTCATAAAGTATGTAATAATAAGTAGCTAGTTTTTCATCTTTGTTATTTTATGTAATAAATTAGTTTTAGACTAGCTTTGTTTTATGTAAAATGTAACAAGATGAAGAAGATGGCTATTTTTGAAGATCAAGAGGAGGGCCACGATTTTTAAGAGTTTTTATAAACGTTTTGTAACTTTTATAAAATCTTGTAAAAGTTGCTACAAAGTTGGTTGTTATTGCAAGTGGGAGCTTAGAGTCAACATGAAGATCATTTGGTCCCCTTTGTCCCTTAGGAAAGGACTTGATACTTTTGTGCTGGCTCACAAAAGTGTCAACTAGATCATGGTTTTTTTATGTCTTAATGCATGCTTGTGTTGTTTATTTTTAAGTAAATTGGTTGTGTGGTTGATAAATTAGCTTTTTTTTTTCAAACTCAAACTATTGTTTGGAAAAAATAAAAATCACATGGAATTTGGTTTTCATAATTTATAGAGTGAACATAAGATGTAACATGTTATAGTTTTAAAATAAAAATCGGTTTTCTAAAAATGTTAAAATTTTGAACCTTAAAATCAGTTTTCTAAATAAAAATAGGTTTTTTAAAAATGTTAAAACTATTGTTTGGAAAAAAATCGGTTTTCTAAAGATGTAACATGTTATATAAAAACTCTAAATATCTAAGTAATAAAAGGAAGTTTTATTAAATATACAAAGGTTCTAGAGTGCACAAACTCAAACTTAATACCAATTATTAAATTTAAAATTTAACCGCGTCAAATTATATAAAAATTAGCTTTTTATATAGAACCTTAAAAGTGATTTTCTTTTTGAAAAATTGGTACCATGGCTTATTATATGCATGTAATAACCATGATATCATATATTTCTAAAACTAGATTTATAAAACATAAAATATCCCTTATAAACCTCAAATCAATGCAATCCGTTTTGAAAAACACTCGCACATCTCTTGATACGCTAGTGGGATAAAGGATACCTAACCGTTTAGTGTTATCTTTTGATGGTCGGTGTGTATTTGTAATTTCTATAACCACCTTATAGATCGATTAAACAATTTTTTCAACTTAGATGATTTGATTGGAAATCTTTTCTGATAAATGATACCTAAGAAAAAGAGATATGAGATATAGATGTGATTAAACATGTCTACTAAACTTTGTTATTAGCAGTCCCACAAAAGAAGAAATTATATAGCAGAATATAATTGATAATCGATGTGTACCTAGTTGGATTCAAATCAATGGGATAAAGATCACCTAAGTATTTATTTTTTTTGCAACTCGGATCCTAGACTTTGGTAATTAATGTTTTTGGAAACTAAAAGGTTATTAATTATTAAAGATTTAAATATTGACAATACTAAATAAAATTTTTAATATTTTGTAGATAAATAATCCATTCTCATTACCATGAATCTTCATATCTTTAATGATCTGAAAAACAATAACATTCAATAGATACAATTTCAATGAAAGAGTTCATGTCTTGAGAGACTAGAAATTATATACTCTTAAAAGACCTATTCCTAAACCATTTGCTTTGAGCAATAGACCTGAACATGATACCTGGTAAAGGCATCACTATGATGCTTAAGATGCTTCTAACATCATACTAGGAACAGTTATTCCCTACTTCCAGGAAGTGTTGGATAATATAAATATAAATATAATGATATAACAAGTTATGTGAATATTCCAACAATACAATGATATTTTGTTTTAAGCCAGTTCAAACAATGGTATAATGAAAAGAGTCATCCTGTGTGATCTAAGAAGGCCATAGTTTATGGAATGGACACCTTTAAGCCCAAAAATCCAAGAAGGCCCACATAGATGAATCATCTTTCTTCTGTAGGGAAACAATATACTAGAAAAGGAATTGCTCTTTTCTCTGAAAAGAAAGTCTAGAGAGACTAGTACTTCAGGTATCTACTAGATAGAACTTATACTTTTCATGGAAGATTTATCAGATGGATGTCAAGAATGCTTTCTTGAATGGTGATCTTCATGAGGAAGTATACATGTCTCCTCCCCCGGGTATTGCTCACCAACCAGGTGAAGTTTGTCGACTTCGGAACGTACTATATGGCCTCAAACAAGCCCATCGTGCTTGGTTTGAGAAATTTTCTACGGTGATTACATCGCTTGGTTTTCAACCAAGTAACCATGACTCGACTCTATTTATTCGGTGTACGAATGCAGATCGGATTATTCTTTCCTTATATGTCGATGACGTGATTATTACTGGTGATGATCATGATGGTATAAAGTCTTTAAAGCGTGATTTGGCGCACCGTTTTGCTATGAAAGACTTGGGTTTGCTACGTTATTTCTTGGGGATTGAAGTTTCTCAGTCTCCAAAGGGTTGTCTTTTATCTCAAACGGAGTATATTTCAGATTTGTTTGAACGTGCACAACTCACGGATAATCGGACAGTTGATACACCTATAGAGAGTAATGCCAAGTACTCTCCAACTGATGGTGTCCCATTATCAGATCCAAGTCTTTATCATACCATTGTAGGGAGTTTGGTTTACCTGACTGTCAATAGACCGGATATTGATCATGCAGTTCATATGGTTAGCCAGTTTGTCACTCCTCATACTACTGTTCATTGGGGAGCTGTTCTTCGTAGTTTGAGATATCTACGTGGTACTCAGTTCCGCATTCTTATGTTTCCATCTACATCCTCTCTTGAGCTGTGTGCCTATAGTGATGCAAATTGGGATAATGACATTTATAATCGTAAGTCCACTACTAGGTATTGTGTTTTTCTTGGAGATTCATTGATATCAAGGAAAAGGAAGAAACAAGATGTTGTTTCTCGATCTTCTACAGAATCTGAGTATCGAGCCATGGCTATCGTCACTTCTGAGATTGTTTGGCTGAGATGGCTTCTTGCAGATATGGGCGTTCACATCTCTCAGCCTACCCTTTTGTATTGTGACAACGAGAGTGAGATAATGATTGCCAAGAATTCAGTGTTTCATGAGCGCACAAAACACATTGAGATTGACTGTCATTTCACATGTCATCATCTCCAGAAAGGCACTATCTCCCTTCCTTATGTTCCTTCCTCTTTGCAGATTGCTGATATTCTTACGAAGCCGTTCACTGCTCCTCGATTCCATTTTCTGTCTGACAAACTCTCAATGCTTATTGTTGTTGCATTGTGAGTTTGATGGGGGATGTTAGCCTAATAAGATTTTGGGCTTTATCTTGTATTTGGTTTTATGATTGGGAATTTTAGCTAGGACACCCTA
Organism: Lactuca virosa; assembly: GCF_052849685.1. Classification (NCBI taxonomy): domain Eukaryota; kingdom Viridiplantae; phylum Streptophyta; class Magnoliopsida; order Asterales; family Asteraceae; genus Lactuca; species Lactuca virosa. The sequence goes on from NC_136428.1 coordinate 184,508,435, forward strand.
ATTAGCTTCTCTATATATTATGTCTTTCCCGTTCATTGTATTTGTACTTCTCATTTGATAATAATATGAAACCCTAGCCGTTCTATATTTTGTTAGTTTACAATACATACATTATACACACATACATATCCCAAATACACACATATACATACATTATACAAACCTACAATCCACATTGCATAAAAATACATATATACATACATAATAAACTAATACATATACACACATATACATATATACGTGAAACGAACGACACTAACCCGTGAATTGTAGACATGATAAAAAACGGACAGGGTTTACCAGAAAGGTTGAATACGTATCGAGTTCTTAAAGGCATTAGCAGCTACACCAATAGCGGCAGCGAGTATCACCGCTAATAGTGGTTGTCCGCTATTGGCGTCGACGCTAATACCTTGGATTCTTGTAGTGTTGTGTTTGGTTATTTGGGAAGCATGTAACATCTCTTTATACGAAACAACTTTTTATACCTCGTTATACATGGTTAGTATATTGTGGATGATTGATGAGTTGTTTAATGCTCTCATGGTAAAGCTTTCAAGAGTTGATCCACGAAGAGCAAAATTAAGGGTTTTTGGTCTAGTAGTATAAAGTTGTTTGAAAAAATATCTTTCCTCTAAGAGGTTGATGTTTCAAGTCTGGTGGTGAATAAAAAGTAGTTTAGAAATGCCAATTTAGAGAATGTGTGTTAGCCATCCTAAAAAAAGACTGAACCAAGGTCAGGTCATAGTAGTGTTCCAAATCACATGTAACACTAAGCTTTCTTTCTCATGCTCTAACAGACAATAAAGGAACGAATTTCCATTTTAACTATGTATCTTTATCATTGGATGCAACTTTTCAAATTTCCCAGAGAACGTATCATAGATGAGGGAGAGAAAGGATCTGACATGATACAAACGGTATAAGTCTTGTCCAAGGAGAAGGTGAAGGATAATTCTATCTGAGAAGGCATATGATAGTTATGTACATCATATATGGGGTCTTGCGAATAGACATCCCCACGTGGCACTTATAAAAAATAACGGCTCTCGTGGAGTCTGACTTTGGCAAATAGACAACCCCACCCACATACAAATTCTTTTTTTTTTTGGTTGATAAAATAAATTAGGTGAGTAATGGAACTAATTACTTGTCTTTATCTTTGGAACAGCAACAATCTTGTAATCATCGGTTCTAGCATCAGAACGTCTGTAAGAGGTTCTAGAACTAGAACCGTTGTAAGCGTTTTCGGTTCCGGTTCTTAGTTTTTGGAACCGTTAGCTGCCTTGCCTTCACCTATTTTCATCTTGTGTCTTTCAATGTTTGCAGGCATGTAGTTGAGAGAGAGGGCACGAAAATACACTGTTCACATACGATGCTAGGGTTCAATGCAAAATTTATACATAGAATTGCAATGCAAAATTTATTAATACTTACAATTGCAAGAGAAGTAATTGGAGATTGAATGAAAAGAAAACCCTTAATATAGGCAACTAATGTATAATAGAAAAGAGTTAATGTTAACCACAATACATATATAAAGTCAGGTATACATAGTACACGTGCACGATGGTTACAAGTACACCAACAATTGTGTGTAAGGAGCTGGTGGAGAGACAAAAAGAGATGGTGGTGATGTGGAGGGAAACCACGTAGTTTGGCGTACGTATCTCCCATACGGCCAATATTTACCGATTGATTTAAGATTTTAAAAATTCAACATTTGTTCTTCGATCAGTTTTCTGTAACATGAAAGTTGAATATTCTTTGTTTTTAAACGATGATATATATCGTAGACGACTGATAATTTATATTCTACTTGATTTGTTTTTTTACTTGTAGTGGTTAATATTCTAGTTATTTAATTTGTATATTTATGAAGTTAAAAAATTTTAAGACCGGATATTCAAAACTAGACCAGGTTCTGATTCGGGTTTCAGCAAAAATAGTTGGGTACCCAGTTCCAACAAAAACATACGGATATGGTTCAATAAAAATATATGCACAACCTAAAATACATAGCTAAAGAGATTTTAGAATTGTGTATAGCTTTTTAGTGATGACCATGGTTATACTTTACCCTCTTTTTTAAGTAACACTTTGTAACTGAGTATTCAACAATCATATTCTCTTCTTTAGATGCATCATACGCAGACATTGTGAGAAGGCTAAGCAAATCGACGAGGAGGGAAAAAGGTATCAAACAGATCGACTACAGAGGAGAAAGAAAGAGAAAGGGAAACAAGAATCATAAAGATGATCTCTGCATATGAAAGCTTGATCGTGCTTCACAGTATAATAACTGGAGAGGTCCAATCCTTTGAAGTCCTTATGAACATCAACACCTTAAAGGAGATTGAATACATTCTCCAGGGTCTCACAGGTTCTGGCATGTAATATTTTCAAACCCGATTGAGTAATGAGGAAGGTACTGAAACAGATTGAGAGTCACTATCGGTATTCGACGATGACTGTGAAACATCGCCGAAGAAGGTGACCGAAACAAAATTAAAAATTAAGAACATGTGAACATTGGGGGAGCACAACAGGTGCGTAACATAATTATTATAGAAGGCTGGATACTTGTTAACAATTGATAAAGTAAGGTTGTTTCCAAGAAAAATAGAGGAATGGAGTTCTTGGTGGATAACGTGCGAAAATCAAGGGAAGAAAGAGTAGCTGCCAGTAAATAACGAAAAGAAATATCAAATGTCTAATGGGCCTTCAAAAAATCGAAAAGATAATCAATTATTTGAGAATAATGGCCTGAACAAAAAAAATATCAAAACAATTAACGAATTGTTTGGCAATTGAGTTTATTAATTTATTACGTGTACAAACCGGTTTTTTTTTTCCAACCGGTTCCGTTCTTAAAACCGGTTCGGTTCAAGTCAATATGGTCAACACCGGTTCTTCAATAAAAATATATGAACTTTATAGACCGGTTCGGTTCCTCAAAAACCGGTTCACAAGAAAACCGGTTCTTCAAACCGGTTCATTGGACTTTTTTGTTTCTTTCTTTGTTTTGTTGATTTAATTTAAAATTGACAGCAAAAAAGGAGTTGCTTTATACTGTTGCTTTCCTGCAGAAAATAGAGTTTCACAGTAAGAAAGGATAAAAAAGAAAAAAGTCTGTATGCATAAAAGTACACGCATGTGTCGATCATGCATTTGTTTTTTAGTAGTCATGCCTCTGTCCATCATGCAATACATATATATATATATATATATTAATATATATTTGAAGTAACTTTCCAGTAGAAAAAATAGCAATATATATATATCGAGTTCCTTTCTCTAGTATTTTACTTTTGGAGTTCCTTTGCCCGATGAAAGCAAACACGGGAGGTGGTGGCTCGGAGAAGCTACAATAGCAGTGGTGGTTTATGGCGATGAGTCCGGTGGAGATGGTGAAGGTAGGTGATGATGGTGGTGTTCGATGGCGATAAGGAGCTATGATGATGACGGTTCTAAACCGGTTCCCACTAAACCGGTTCTAAATCGGTTCCCACTAAACCTTTTCTAAACCGGTTCCAACATCTATAATCTCGAACCTGTCCAAACCGGAGGTTCGGTTCTCAAACCGGATCGGTTCTTCTTGAATCGGTTCACGTCAAACCGGTTTACCGGTTTATGAGGCGGTTCGGTTCCCGAACCGGTTTTTTTGTGCACGCCTAATTACGGGTTTCAAATTGTTATAAACTAATAAAAAAAATGTTTGGATAAAAATAATTTATATCAGTGACAAACCGGTAAGAAGTTATTTTTTTTATAAGTTAACTCCTTTAACTTATTAGCCTCTAAGCTAATAAGCTAGTAACTTAAAAGCTAATAAGTCATAAGCTTTTTTTTTTCAAACGTTTCATAAGTAAGACCGCTAAAAATCAAGAATCCTTGGATTTATATTAGGCTATGGGGACTAGGATGGCAAGGCATCTTGGGATGCTAAGGTGGCATCGGTTACACCGAGAGGTTGGCATGCTAAGCCGCCAAGGGCAACATGACTCTCTCTCTCTCTCTCTCTCTCTCTCTCTCTCTCTCTCTCTCTCTCTCTCTCTCTCTCTCTCTCTCTCTCTCTCTCTCTCTCTCTCTCTCTCTCTCTCTCTCTCTCTCTCTCGTTTGTTGATCAACCAATACCGACTATTTTTTTTAAAAAAAAGATTCAATTCCTAAACTCTATAAATATCAACCTAATACATTATTTGTACTACACCAAAATTTTCTTATCTACTCACTCAAATTGTCTTCATCTTCATCTTCAAAACCTTTTGACAGGGTGCTATAAGCGGCGGTGTGCGCTTCTAAAACAGTGGCAAGTAGGAGTGAATAACTACGTACGTAGGGAAATGAAAATATGAGATGGAAAAATGGAAAATATATACATAGAGATTGTGAAGTTGTCTACTAACATCTCATGCATGATTATTTTGACGAGTATGGATTTTTCAAGGGTATTGTTTTCGACAACGATTTCGATCGCACACACATATGTTTCAGTGTATAGTCAAAGACTTCATGGAAGCATGTTCATATTTACAAGAAAGTCCATAGGAAAGAGGTACATTACGTTTTAGTCCTTTACAAAAATACACAGCCACACTTTGTATGACAATCATATGACACCACTCCCCCATCCACCGATAGACTAGATGGTAATTTTAGAATGGCCGCACGAGAAAGCTTTCATAAATCATGCAAGTATGTGATGAAGTTATATAGACCACGATATTTGCGTAAATCTAGTTACCATGACATCTAAAAATTTCATGCTTATCATGTAGATGTATATGACTTGTAGGCCCGGCCCAATACATGGGCGAGTTGGGCTTAGGCCCAGGGCATCAAAAAGAATGGGGCATAATATGTGTCCAATAAGTAATAATATATATATATATATATATATATATATATATATATATATATATATATATATATATATATATATATATATATATATATATATATATATATATTGGCCCAAAAGTTAGCTGCTCCGGTCCAAGAAGGAAAGCGTCTGGATGCAGGAGTGGAAGGCGGAAGGCGTGAGCGACAAAGAATCGACAGCTCTTGAGAACTTCAATCGTCAAATCGGTTTTCCCAACCTTGAAAATCGTGGAATATGGGTTGTAAATCGACTGAAACTAAACTATCTCAGCTCTCTTGGTCCGATTTATATTCCTTAATCCTTATTCTCTCGTATTCTGATCTGCTGTAAATCGATGTAAATCGACAGCAATCGATCAAGTTCGATTTTTTCAACCTTTAGTTCTCAGTTCAGTTAGATTCACTAGTACCGTTTGTGCTTGATTTGTTAGATTTTTTTATTTTATTTATTTATTATTATTTTTTTTTGCACAAAGCAATAAGAAAACCGAAAACGAAAGAAATGAGTAACCGAGTAAGGTTTGTGGCTGTTGATTTTTTCTGCTTGATTTGTTCATTTTTTTTGCGATTATTTGTGGTTTCTCTTCAACAGGACAACTGATCTAGGTCAGCAGGTGAGTTCTTTTTTTTCTTAGCGTGCTTCTAATTCCTTTCTAAACTTGCTGAAATCAATTATCACCTTTTCAATCTTCATTGTATCTGAATCTGATTAAGTGATTCGTTTCACACTACAAATAAAATGACATTTAGTGGCACAAAAAAAGTGTCACTAAATACCAAAAAAGTGTCACTAAAAACTCACTTTGTAATCTACGGCACAAAAATAAAATGTCACTAAAAGCGCTCCCACTAAAAATCTTTAGTGACACTTTTTTGTTGTGCCGCTGCGGGTTTTAGTGGCATTTTCGGTTATGTCACTATAACATTTTTAGTTTTAGTGACACTTTTTTTATACCACTAATACATTTGTTAAAATAAGTCATTTTCCTACTTTTAGGGGCACATGCTCTAGCAAATATATATATATATATATATATATATATATATATATATATATATATATATATATATATTCAGAAATTAGGTCCAATTACTTTTTTGATTCAATTGAAATAATAAAAATCCAATTAAGATTATAAATTGACATACCAATATCATTATTTGAAACAAAAGTTAACTAACAAACAATAATATGCAAAATAATTACAATTTCGATAAATTCTTTGTCAAAGAATCGAGTAAAAGGTTTCCTTTTTTATAATGCATTAGATGCTTGTAGTTTCTACAAAAACTCGCATATTATTCATCACCGCATTTCTTCAAATAACTTGCTCACTTGTCTTTCTTTCATGATCTTGTCATATAATTGTTGTTGAAGGTTAGAAACTTCTTCCTGTAAACAAACTATAACTTTAGCAACTTCAACTTCAAGTTATAACTTATTAAAAGCTAAATAAGAAAATTAATACAATATACTATTACATAGCACATCAAAGTAGATGGGTTCATTTTAATGTTATATACACAACAATATTAACCAACGATTAGCATATAACAAAATAAAGTTATAACTAACAAATACATTTCGACAAAAATGCAAGTTAAGATGACAAAATAAAATAAGAAATTAATGACGAATAAATAGATTTAATATTTTAAAACTTAAATCATATTATCTAATGATAAATTTCTTTATTTTGTGTTTTATACTTTTAGTAATTTATATTCTATAATCACGTTTGTTTCTTTTGTTTATAAACATACTAACAAATAAAAAAGAATTTTGTCTAGTGAAATAAAAGTTGTATTTTCTTCTTAATCACTAATTACTCATTAAGCACAAATTAATTATTTTAATCTTTTGCTTTTGCAGCCATACTTTAGTCTCTACAATACGGTATATGATCACATCTTAGACTAGTGACAGTAAATGACCATTTTGCCCTTCTAACACTTCAATAAGTAATTTTCACATTATGAGGGCCTTGATTTACAATCAAATAAAAGATTAAAAATATTATGATTACCTTGACTTCCTTGAGCCACAGTTGCTTTAAATATGAATCACCAAGAACAATTGAACCATAAGTGCACCATGAACGTTTTGCAATTGACTTTTCACAGCTTTACAACATGGGTGAAAAGTTGTTGCAAGTTGTGATCCATAGCTTGCTTTTCATCTTCACATACCAAAATAAAACAAAAAGTTTGCATTAAAAAGAAGGATAAAAATAAAAGATCGTCCAATCCCCTTGAAATGTATTTAAATGAGTAATAGATGCAACAATCAATATGTCGAAGTAGAGTTAGTGTTGTCTCTGAACCCAATACGAAACTAGTTTAAACATCAATCACAAGATCATGACTATTAAAGACTAAAAATTAATACTATTTTTGCCTGATTAGATGATAGATAATATATGCCAATATATGAACAATTCATCATAAGCAAAACAAATATTTAAAAGGCATACCAGGCTCTATAACTTTGGTAAGTTCCTCGACAGTTTCAACTTCACCAAGAAATATTCTCTCAATATAAAAACAAACATCCTCTGGAAACTTTGCATTTTCCAGACATTCATTAATATTAGTATTATCGCGTTCCCTTTTTGAGATCTTGTTAGAAGTTGAAATATCTAGGTTTGGACTTCCTTTAATAGCTGAAGCAGCCTGTGTGTGACAGATATCCAGTGCTTGCTTCCATATAGCAAGAATCACAAGCTGAATTGAAAACGCTTCAATTCGATTCCCAGACTCGATCTTTTCCAAAACAAGAAATGAAAACAATCAGAAACAAAAAGTAAACTAATTTACAGAAAGCATCAAAGTAGCATTTAAAGTATAAACTGTTTTCCAACACACCTTCTCATTGACCAAGTCAGAGATAGCAGAGGCGCAATCATGCAATGACTTGATTCTTGTCATGCTGTCAGTTGATGGTTGTTCTAAAGCATCAACTATATCAACCGATCCATCAGATGTTCCAGAGGGTGCAGAGCATTGACTTTCAAAGCTCCCGGTCAACCGGATTTTACTAGAGGTCCCACCAATGATGGGCAAAGGTGCACTAGGTGTTTAATGAATGTTCACCCTAGAATATACAGGTGGGCTTCCTGATTTAAATGCTTTTTGGCTCACTTTACTAACACTTGCTATAGATGAAGTATCCCCTAGTGGACCAGATACCAAAACATAATCCAAATCAATCAACTACACCGAGTCCATAACTGTACAAATCAAGATAAATTCAATAACTTACTTTCATGATGATGTAAGAAAGATTAATAGTTTAACATTTAACAATGGAAATATATGGAAAACTTACCTTTGGAACGGATATTTACGGGTCTGGGATCGATTGATCTCAAAGATTCTTTCAGATTCCCTTCTGATGATTTACGATTTCCAGGTCCAAATTCGTTATTTACCAAAAATCATCACCCAAGAAATCCTGCATGTTGTTTCAAGACAATTAAGTTGTTGTTTCTTTTTGAATAAACATGACACAAGTGTTTCTATATCTTTTGTCTTGATGCTTTCAGAAAGAAGGGCATAACAATGAGTAAGCCACTCCCCTTACCTTAAGTCTTCTTCCCTCATGTTCTCATATGATTATTAAACAAATTATCCATATGTAAACGAAACTAAGAATGGTTACTTGAGAGAGAGAGAGAGAGAGAGAGAGAGAGAGAGATTACCTGTGACATGCCTCCAACCGAGAAGCCATCATGGAATGTTTGTGCTAGCCCTTGAGTCATCTATCACAAAAAACACAAGTCAATCAGTCCTCTTAAATTAAGTTTATGAGTCAACCAACATAATCTAGAAGAGGCAGGCTGCATTTGTTATATGGGGCAGGACTTGACAAGTGGGACAAAATATTAACAAATATAATCATCTGGTTTTGATTAAAGTCTAATAAAAAAGACAAAAAGACTTTATCATATCAGAATGTGCTTTTAGGTCTAAGATTATCAGTAGCTCAAGTGATTATGCCAATAAGGATTAAGCAAAAGCAGCCAATAATAGGAAATTAAGGAGGAAACATCATTGTTCACAACAAAAAAAATGTATACCTCTCCCTCTATGGAGAGCAACATGTTTCCTTGGATAAAAATCCATGGGAACCATGTACAGGGTGCTCAAACTTCCTATGAGACATACTTCTTTTCCTACTTCACCTTCAAAATTAACAAAAAAAGAAAAACAAAGTTACAATTGTGGTAACAGTGACGAATAAAGGGCATATATATATATTGTTCGTTCTCATTAAGGAATTTCATCGAACACTTGGTGTTCGACTAATAAAGTAGGAAAAAATAAAAACTTTGAACAGTGGTAGAGGATGCAAATGTAATAAGCAACAAACTGAAACTAAAATATAGATGAAATCCATAACAACCTTCGGCCTAAAAGCGATTTTGACCACCCCTAGGGTTCACGAGTTCTGGAGGGGAGGGTTTGGGGCCGAGGGACGCCAAGCGATGCCGATTCTCAGCCTTCGTTAGTGACAAAGAGTGGGGTTGGACAGCAATTACAGGTGATAGAGGAGGACACAGATGAGAAATGACAACAAGAGAAGATAAAGAATAAAATCTTACAATTGATTACATTGTAGGGACCGCCTTTGAGATCTTGAATAGGCGATCGGTTAGTGTTCTTGCACTTATAGGTCTCAATCATTAGTTCTCGAAGGGAGCTACTTGAAGCATCCACTAGCTTAATCGATCGATGGATCTACGGTGAGACGCGAGAATGACAACACAAAGACTGTTTGAAAATAGACATTTAATAACTTTAGGGCACTTCTTATTAATATTAGTGGCATAAACTTTTTATTAACTCTTATTAAATCTATTAATTTTATAGTGGCATATAAAAATATGCCATTAAAATACTAGAGTGGCATAAAAACGATATGCCATTAAAATTGTGTGCCACTAAATATCATTTTGTTTGTAGTGAGGTTGATTCAGTTTGAGTATTGGAGTTGGATAAAGAAAAAAAAATACTATTTCTCTTTAAGTTATTTGGGTGATTTCTGTATTTCGATTTATGTGTATTATGTTATTAAGTGATTCAATTTATAGATAAAAAGAGTCTTCTCTTTTGTTCGAGCTTGGGTAAGCTCGGAATCTGCTGCCATCAATCTTTCTCATTTATTTGTGGTTTGCTTCAGGTAAAATGTTGTCTATTGTGTTTCGCTTATTTCTGATTTCTGATTCATTGATTCATTTTCTGATCAGACAGTAGTTTCTTTCATTCATTGTTATTCGACAGTAGTTATTAAAAATGGGTTTTTATTTTTTATTTTTTGGTTCATTTTTCAGATTTCTTGACATCTTGAAAGTGGAATAAAAAATGAAAACATTGTTTAGGTTATATCTTTGTTTGCTCAAAATGAAAAAGGGAACAAGAAGATGCTAATTAATTAAGAGGGGTCTTTGAATAGATTTTTTTGTTAGAAGTCAAAATGTTAGTGAAAATAATCCGGTTAATAATTTTAATATTCCACAAGTACTTCTAATAGTTCAGTTGATATTTCTAAGGATTTTGAATAAAAAAGACTTTGTTGAGAAAGATAAACCATGTGATTTTAATATTTTTGACGTACAGTATGTAAGAAGAATGGATATGTTTCCTAATGTGTTGCTTGCATATATGATATTGTTGATGGTGTTGGTTACAGTTGTTTCTGCGGAGAGAAGCTTCTCAAAATCGAAGCTCTTGAAATCGTATTTTCAAAGTATGACTCAAGAAGATTGAATGGATTACAATTTTAATATCGAAAGTGATTTTTTACAAAATATTGATTATTCTAAAATAAAAGATGTTTTTGCTTCAAAAAAATGCACTAACACATCATTTTAGGTGATTCCTGTAAGTTTTTGTTTGTATTGTTTGTTTGATTATAAAATATATTGCATTTTTGATTTTGTAAAATTTTTATATATAAGGGCACAAAATTTAAATCTTGCCCCGGATAGTTAAAAACAATTGACCCGCATGAGACAATCAAGTATTGAAAATATATAGTTCAATTAGTATCTCGGGTTTAAAGAGATGCAACGGAAATTTCTCACCTAGAATCCAACATACACTGTGTGAATGAAAGAATCAAAAGCAAGACATCAATTTTCACTTCTACTTGTGTCGCAAAGGTATTGTCCCACTCCCGACAAAGTAAAAAAAAAAAAAAAAAAAAACATGGAAATTTGCAATATGATGGGATTTGTGATGCAAGGTAATGATGAAACAATACATGAAATCATCACAGGAAAATGTATACAACATGTTAAACAATGAATATTCTCTCTGAAAATATTTAGGGGGTGGTGTGTTCTAGACACGAGTACATGAATCTGTGAGAGACACAACACGACACGAATACACGACACGAATACATCTTGAAAATTGAGATAAAACTTATTTCTCATCATGTAATCGTATCGTGTCAAATTCGTGGCTGACACGTTTTCATGACACGAATACACGAATTGCAAGGTCTAAAAATTATGCAGAGAAAACAAAATATTTTTTATGAGAGTACCTCATATTATGACATAATAGATTGAAATTTTCATCATAAACTATCTTTGGAGCAACAATAATTTTGATTAAGAAGTTGTGAAAGAAAATGGGATATTGGGTGGTTTAATCTCTGTTCGGAACAATCAGATGTTTGTAAGACTATATGCTACCAAAAGGGAAAATTTCATAATAACTAAACTAACAACTAAACTAAAATGGGAAGCAAAACAAGTTGACTGTCGGGTTATTAACATCTATGCACCATATAATATATTGAAAAATAGTGTAGAATGAATTAAAAGACTTAAAAAAACAACAATATTGATGCTTGATAGTTTTTAACGGGAGATTTTAATGTGGTAAGATGTAAGGAAGAATGAATGGGACCAGTCCATTTCAACAAGTTCGTAGATGAAATTGGTCTAACTGAAACCAAGATCAGGGGGGCAGGTGGAACATGAGAATGTCGGCTGATTGAGCAACGTTTGGGTAAATAAGATAGCATACCTATTTAAAGGGAGTTCTTTATCGACTTGCTTGATGTAAGGTCAACCGTGCTTCCCTTTTTGCTATCAAACCATTGACACGCCATCTTAAAATCAAAAAACTAAATTTTGGTCCTATACATTTTAAATTTTAAAACTCATGGTAGGAAATGTAAAATTTGAGAATGTCATGAGAGAAAGCAAAGCTGGTGCTTCAAATCTAGAGCACTTAGATTCCCTTCACCTATATTTTTCATCTCGATCAAACTCAAAAATGTCAAGAAAAATATCAAAAGTTGGAGGCACAGAGTGAGGGATGAATAGACCGTGAGCTAAAACAACTATAAGGTAGAAATGATGAAATAGATATTCGAACTAAGGATGGGACAGTTCATGAAGAGATGTTGGCCGACATAAAAGAGAAACAAATAAAGATCTATAAAATTATATAGAAAATAGTGATTGATCCAAGGCAAAAAGATAGGGTAAATTGGAAATAGATAGAGATGAGATTTCCATTTACCTTCACTTGATAATCAACAAAAATAGAAAAAACAATAAGATTCATGATTTAAGCATAAAATGGTGAGTGGTGGTTGAACCGAAAAATATTAAGTTGGTTGACTTCAATTTCTTTAAATCCTTATTCACAAATGAGATGTAACCGAAAAAACAATAAGATTATTTAGTAGTAAATCTAAGAAGTTATTAGAGTCTCAGCGTACCTTTTTAGGAGAACCTTCCATGCCCGAGGAAGTAAAAAAGGCAGTCTGGGGATGTGGTGAATTGAAAGCTCCTGGACCGGACTGGACTGGTTCTCTTTTGTGTTAATTAAAAAATTTTGAGGAGCGATTGAATCAGATGTGTTTCTAGTAGTACATCGTTTTCAAATATATGCATTTATTGACAAGGGTTCTAATTCATTATTCATCACCTTGATACCTAAATTTATGGATTCACTTTCAGTAAATATCAAAGAATAAACCTCATTGGTTGTGTTTTAAAGATCATTATAAAGATACTATTTGAAAGACTAAAGGTGGTATTAGATGCATTAATCATTAAATCGCATACGGCTATGTAAAAGGACGAAACATATTAGATGGGTCGTTAATATTGAATGATATAATTGCGTGGGCTAAAAAATCACATCAGAAGATTGGGCTAATGAAAGTGGATTTTAAGAAAGAATTTGACACATAGTGTTGGAGTTTCCTCGATTATACCATAGAACAAATGGGATTTGGTTGGAAGTGGTGCACAAGGATTCACGATTATCTTTCCTCATCATACTGCTTGGTACTTATTAATGGTTCACCAATCAATGAATTCAAAGTGGAATTAAAGGCCAGACATGGAGATCCACTCTCTTATTTCTCTTTATCATAGTGAATGAGGGACTTAACATATCATTTGAAGAAGCGGTAGAAAAATGATTATTTGGACAAGTTACATTACCTAAAGAAGTACCAAGAGTTTCTCATCATCAACTTTCAGATGACACAATATTTCTTAATGACCGGTTAAGAAAAGGTATGTTGAACTTAAATATGATTTTGTGATGCTTTGAGCTCATATCTAGACTCAAACTGAACTTGTCGAAGAGTAGGCTATTTGGAATTGGTGTTTTAACTTGGGACAATGGAAGGTGTTCTAGAAGAATTGGATTAACGGTGGGTGAATTACCATTCACTTATCTGGGACTTGCAGTGGGTATCTCCATTAAGAGAAGCAAACACTAGGAACTAATCATTCGAAAATTCAAAGCTAAGATTTCACTCTAAAAGGAATCCATTCTTTCATTCAGTCGGAGAACCATGCTTTTCAAATATGTTTATCGAACTTTGTGTTCATATTACTTCTTACTATTCAAAGCTCCCTCACATGTATTAAATAAAAAAAGAAATTTCATAACTTCATAAGAAATTTTTGGTTCGGAGCGCAAGAAAGGGAAAAGATCTAAAGGGTTACATGGAATAAACTATTAACAAGAATGGGGTTTAGGGGTTGGTAGTATAAGGGCTATGAACTTATCTCTAATGGGAAAATAGTGGTGGAGTTTCGTAATTGATCAAGATTCAATTTGGAAAAAGATAGTAGTAACACTTCATGGACTTGAAGGAAGCCTTAGACAAATTTCTCACAAAAAATTGTTTTAAGTACGTGAGACTCAAATAGAAAAATTGGATCACAATCACATCTTTTTAAATGTGAACATATATGTAATGTTCAAAAGGAAGATCAGTGACAAATTATGCAAGGTTTTAATCAAATACATGTAATGTAACCGCTTCATTTTCATCTTTGTTTCCTAGATTATATGCGTTGGAAACCAACAAAAAACAATCCTAAATGAAAGGAAAATAATATGTGACGATGGAGTAGTATTCACGTGGGAAGGGAGTGTGTATTGAGTGGGCAAGTTAATTGTGGAGGAACTAGAAAGAGTAATGGTAATTTATAGAAGTTTGTAATTGTATAAAGGATCGGACAAATGGGAGTAGGCAATACAAGCAAAGAAAACATTTACAATATTCTTCTTGAAACATAAATTTAATAACAGAATGCTCACATCCATAAATATGAAGTGGGACTGGAATAAACTAGTCCTAGGGAAAGTTAACATCTTTATTTGGAGAACCATTCAAAATCTTTTACCAATGGCTATACACCTGAAGAAACTAGGGTTCAGTATGGATTATGTCATGTACATATTATGTAAATAAGAGGAAGAATTAGTTGAAGACATATTTACTAATTGTACAATTTAAAACGGTATATGGAATGAAATTTCATCTTAGTGGTCGAATATTCCCGCTTAACCGGTCTCCATATTGGTCAAGTGTTCAAGATTCCAACCTTGTTCGCAAATGAGGTTTACAAAGTCAAAGTTAAGAAAGTACTAGAATGAGTTATCATGGTATATGTGTGTGTAATATGGAAACTTCACAACTCGAAGATATTCTCTTTGAAACTTGTAACCCATACATTGATCACTAAAGAAGTTCAGTCACGAAGATTTCTCTGGATCGATCACGAACGATATATAATTATGGAGATATGACTACTGAAACAACATCTTAGTGACATAATAATTATGTGGGGATGTTTTGGTTACACACTTGGCACAAGATGAAAAGCAAGAATAAATATATAAATGTGAATTAATTTATTATTTATTGAAGTGTTAATAAATAATTAGAACTTAACAAAGTGGGATAAATAAGTGATAATGCCCAAGGAATATTTTAATATTATTGGAATTAAGTGGATAATACTTGAAAGCATTAAAATAATATTATTCATTGGGTTTACACCTATATAAGGGAGTAAGGTTCATTCCTCACTAGCACATATGGAAGTCTACGATTATGAGGCTTATGCTCATCGTGAAGGGCTCGACAATCTAGATCTTAGAATAAATATATGTTATCTTGTTGGATACCCCAACAAGCCTTTTGGGTAGTTTTTTAACCAACCCTCTAAGAACAAAGTGTTCGTTGCTCGAAGGACAGTCTCCCAAGAGAGGGAGCTAATATCCAAAAGGGCTAGTAGGAGCCATATTGATCTTGATAGGATTCAAGAGTCAACCAACGAACAACCTAAAGCTGGCCCTAACTATCAATTTGAGGTTGAAATACCTATTGAGGAAACTGACATACCTCCACCTCTTCTTTATAGATTTGATAGAGGACGTCATACACCTGATTACATAGATACTATATTACTAAGGTAAATGAGTCACTGGTAGATAACAATGAGAGTATACCAGATATCAGAAGCTATGGAAGGACGTAGAGGTTACAATATGGAAGGAGATCATGGAGAGCGAGATTCAGTCCATGAATAATTGAAACTTTGTTGATCAAACACTTGGCCTTAAAACCATTAAGTGTAAGCAGATCTTCAATAGGAAACAAGCATTGATGGAAACAAACACATACTCAAACCAAGATAAGTCGTGAAGGATGTGTAAGCTTATGAAGTTCATATATGGAGTAATACGAGCATCTTGTAATTGGAATATTTTCTTTAAAAAGAAACGATGTTCTAACTTAGAAAATGTAAAAGTTTAGCTGCTTTGGGAATTGTTTCGCTATGAAACACATGGGAGAAGCAACATACGTACTAAATTTAAGGATTTATAGAGATATATCTGAGTGATTAATTAAATGAAGCAAAAGAACATGGAATCTTGAGGAAACTCAAGATGAATAACTTTAAAAGAGTTCGTGCTTATAAAACATGGCATGACATTTGAGCAATGATAATGTCTTAGTTCTACTATTGAGCTAAAGGAAATGATTCGATTCCCACATGCCTCTACTATGGGATCGATCATATATGCAATGACATGTATTAGATATGATAACTCGTATGCCTTGAGAATGACAAATCGTATCAAGTTAATTTGGAAAGAATCAAGGAATCAAAATCAAATACATTCATAAGTCTCCTTGGAGGACAAAGGATATGATCGTGTTAGTATGAAGAGATCAATGTAAAAGTCACATTAATGCTAAGTTGCATCCTAATAGAGACGATTATGTTTCCAAGTGAAATTCATGTTTTTTTATAGAATAGTGAAGTAGTAGCTTGGAAGAGTACCAAGTAATACATAATGGTGGATTTAACAAGAAACTTAGAATATATTGCAACTAGTTAGACTTTAAAGGAAAATGGTGTAACTAAAAGAGATTCATTAGTAACCTAAGTGTAGAAATTCCATCATTGATGGTCCTTTTGAAGTTTCTCATGACTGTAAGGGTGAATTTAACTTGAGTAAGGATCCTAATTCACACATGCTCATATGACACGTACTCAGTAAGTACCATCATCTTTAATAGTTAGTTAAATGTGAAGACATCATAGTCAATAGAGTCATATTGGAAGGAAATCTTACTTCTCCACTCCCTAAGCCAATATCAGTGACCAAGTTTGACAGTAAAACGTGGTAAAAGGCATTATATCAGCAAATGAATTGGTTTGATCATATTTAGTTTACTTTGTTTTAGATTTGAGAACTTAAGCATTATATGTCTTAATCGGATTTCTCGATTATTAAATGGAGATATTAATACGTGATGGAGATTAGTCATTTCATTAGTTTATCACTGTGTTCTTCTCTTTCATGTTTAGAAAACACTTCCTAAGTATTAATTTACTCAAACCTTTATAGCCGGTTATACTCTTGGAAGTAAGTAATGATTTAAGATTGTCATGTAGTATTAGTAGATTGTCTATGGTGATTAGACATAACTAGAGACTACGACTGTAACCTCCCAAAAATAATGACATAAAAAGTTTCATTTTTAGATTAATAAATCATTAGCACATATTATTTCCATAAAACCAAGGTAATTTAGATTTAGCAAAACATCATCAAATCAGAGTAAATCACAGAATGCGGAAACATGTGGTGTGTGCTCTGCAATCATCCTGAGCTCTTTCATTTGAAAACCGAAGTACCTGAAACATAAACTAAAAACCGTAAGCACAAAGCTTAGTGAGTTCCCCAAGATACCTCATACCATACATACATAAATCATTAACTCGGTCCCCGCCCTCCATCGGGCCTTGCCCGATCTCGAGTCCCTCTCGGCCTCGGGCCCCGCCCGGCATCGAGCCCCCACTCGAATTACAGATCTGTCAATCACCAGGCCCCGCCTGACATTGGGCCTTACCCGATACACACCTAATCATATAACCATATAATCATATAAACATATAACCTTACTAGCACATGCAATAATCACAAAGACTACCGCATACCATACAGTCATCGAGCCCCGCTTGGCATCGGGGCCTCGCCCGGTAAGCAGAACACATATACTATTAACCAGCATACAATATACTCATCAGGCCCCGCCTAGCATCGGGCCTTGCCCGGTAAGCATACCATCTCATAACACATCCAAGAGTTACGCAAACGTCTAGCATTCTAACATAAAAACCAGGAGCCAACAATGGTGCCTTTGACCCCACTAAACCCAGTGAGGAGACTCACCTCGCACTGCTAAATCCGCGGATAAATCTCTAGCTGATGGCTGACCGATCCCCAAACTATCAAAATCAAAACAACACCCAATCAACATTTGGGTCCCAAACCATATCCATAAATCCATTACTAGGGTACCAATTTACCCCTCACCTAGTTTGGACCAAGACTTAGGCCCAAAACATATAATCCACGTGGCCCAAATACCAAAAATGATTCAAGGCCCAATCCATGGCCCAATTTTCCAAATTGGGACCAAACCCATTGTAGGTCTTCTAAAAATAATTATCATCCCAAAACCTGATGTCCCAACAGGGCCCAAGACAACTAAGCCCAAAAGATGGCCCAAACGGAAGCCCAACATGCAAAATCCCTCCTTACTTAGTACGCGGGGAGTACTTAGCTGTACGCTAAGCGTACACACTATTTGGCTTGTACGATGTGCGTACAGACTTGTACACCCAACGTACTCATCCATTAAGCCAAAACCCTTCTTAATCTCTTAATGCTTAAGAACAGGAGTCCAAACCATATATCTACTTCTTAAAGAATGTCTAGAACCATAAAGTCAATGACTTGATGACTTTGCATGCCCCAAAAGAACCAATCTTCAAGATAAAGCACTATACTTTCACCAAATGGACACCATATCATGCATGGGGAATTCCAAACCCTAAAGGAGACAACTTTATGAATCTAGAACCTCATAAACACCAAGAGTGGCAACTCATAGCTCTTGGAGTGGTAACAAACCGCTAGATCTCATTCTTGGGACCAAAATGAACCAAAACTCATACATAATAGATCTAAGCCAACAATGAACATGATCAAAGCTTTTTACCTCAAACAAGCTGGAAATGAAGGAAATAATCCAGATCCACAAGCTCTTCCTTGATCTACAACCTTGCACCAAACTCCTTCTTCTTGAATGTGAGCCAAACATACCAAGATGCATACCATGAGCTCAAAAATACAACCATGGAGGCTAAGGGACTATTTCTAAGGTTTTGGGGACTTAGAGGCTGGTAAAGAGACCAACCAAAAAGACTTAATGTGCTTATATAGGGCATACATCCAAAAATTAGGGTTTTTCATTTATCCCTCTTACGCCCCGCGTACTCCTCATACACCCAACGTACAAGGTCTCGCACCCATGATCCAACCCTTGTAGTACGCTAAGCGTACACCAGATTACGCCCAACGTAATGCCCTTCGCATCAGTACGCCCCGCGTACTCCCCAGGTACACCCAACATAGAAGGGTTTCCCCTCAAACCCTAGCACATTTCGAAGGCCATAACTTCTGTTGGATTAATGTCTAAGTCCATAACTATATTTGGTATGTACTTGACCCGACCCGGCATGGTCCATTTGGGTTGCACTTCACCGGCACAATTTATATGGATAGTCTTTTGAGAATAGTATATTTATGATTTATATTAATGTATTATAAGTTCTAATATATTAATATGGAATCATATTATTTAATTAGTATTGATCAAGAATTAATTTAGAATTAATTAAGTGATCAAAAAGAACTAATTAAATGTGGACTCTTATATATATGGAATGGGCCAAGTTCATTTAGGTTGGGCTAAGCTTTCATGGATGGTCCATGGAGCTTTTAACCCATGGATCCTATGTAAATGAAAGGTCATGGGTATTAGGGTTTACATGGATGTAACCCTAATCCTCCATAATATATAAAGGGGTCCTTGGCTCACAAAATTGGCACAAGTGTGTGAAAATAAGAGTGGGCCGATTTTAGTGTGCATACATATTCTCTCAAGTTCTTCCAAGGTGTTTTGGTGATTTGTGATTCCATTTGAGGCTTCCACACTATTGGGGCTAAGCTCTTAAAGCTTGAAGACATCAAGCTACATCAAAAGGTATGTCATCTAACTAGAACTTTGTAGTATAGGTGCTTCATAATATGCTAGTTAGGATGAAACCTTGGAATAGTTAATATTTGCATGTATAATAGAGAAAACATAGATCCAAGGTTTATAGGGTTGCATGTACACCATAGGAGTGTTAGAATGCTCAAAGCCCAACAGTGGTATCAGAGACATGGGTTGTTTTCTGTTATATTGATGCAAATGTTTTATTTTCAAGTTGGAAAAAAAAGGAAAAAAAACATGACGTTTGTCAAATTTTAAGATAATTACTTGTTTTGTGAAAAACGAATTATTTGTAAAATTTGAATCATTTGTTATATGAGTTGAATTAGGTCAAATTTAGTAAAAGATAAAATGATATGATTATTTTATTAGTTTTAAAAGTTTGATCTAAATGTTTTAAGGAGTTACAAATTTTGTCATCAAATTTTGGAGCTCAAAAGTTTTTTGTAAAGTTGTGATCTTAAGGGTTTTTGAAACTTCCATAAGTTATGGATATGAAAGTTTTTTTTTAAAAAAATTTGATTCAAAGTTTTTATGGAGTTACAAAATTTGGTGTTAATGTTTTAAAGAATTCCATAACTTATTCTTAAGTTATGGAACATGAAAAGTTTCATCATAAAACAAACATTTAACTCCATAAGTTATGGATTACCAAAAGTGTTTATGTTTCCTTGATTTATGAGTTAGTTTAGATTAATGGAAAAAAAATTGTGTTTTAGTTGTTTTCAATCCTAATTAATCTAGAGGTAGTTCATAAAATGTGTTTTTGTAACTTGTCCTCAAGTTACATAAAAGGTCACATTTATGAATCTTAAAACTCATAAAAGTGTCATAGGTTACATAAAAAAAATGAAGAGTCTTTTTCATTAAATAGTATTATGACTCCATAACTTGTCCTCAAGTTATGGATGTTTAAGGGTCACTTCTTTAAAAGTGTTATTAAAGAATAAGAGGTTACATAAAAAATGAAGAGTCTTCATTTTAATGAACCATTAAACTCATAAGTTATGAAATGAAAAGTTTTGAATAGTTTCAAAAACTTGCCCTCAAGTTTTGGAATTTGTAAAGTTTTCACTTATGAATCCTTTAATTCCAAGTTAAGCCCTTAGAATTTTAAAAGTTAAAATTAAACCCTTATACTTTATAATATTATAAGTTAATAATATTTATATATATGTATAAGAGTAAAGTCGTCTTACCATTAGTAGGCCTCATTCACGAAGCCGGTCTATAAGGGGGGTATAAGGTTACTGCCTATAAAATGGCAGTTTAATGGGTGTCCACTCTCACTCACCGCTTCCTTGACCGGTGGAGGGTCGTTAGCCGAACAGGTAGGACAAGGACTATAATTCTCCCTTCATTATAAGTATAATGATAAACACTAAGTAACTAAACACTTATAAATTCCCAATCTTAGTTACTTAGGAAAATGTGAATAAGGTGCTAATCCATGAAATTACACTTTGCACTTTGTTTAAGCTGTTAGTGGAGCGTGTGTGGTTAACCGGCACACTAACCTGGACTTAACAAGGTAGGCAAAGGGTAACTTAATGTTTATCATAGTATCGTTGGATCGTGTGTGGTTAACCGGCACATCGATTGAGGGGTAAATATTAAGGGTACCAAGTATATTTGCATGGTTACTTCACACCTTGTTTTGTGATCCTCGGCATCCCAGTCACAAAACCTGAAGGGCACACTCGAGATTGAAACATGCCATTGAAAAGTTCAATGAATCTCAAAAGAATCTAGGAGTTTCAAAACCAATTAAAACCTAATAATACATTTCGTTTATCTTGGTGGAAATTGGTGAATCGTCATTCACCTACCTTCAAATATTTTATATCTTGGATTACGGCATCCCTCTTCCAAGTTATAAAATAGTTTGTTGGGTCCTAGCCTTAATATTTCATATTGGGTGTTATATTAAGGACTTTAGATCAACTATCTTGAATATCTCCCAAAAAGATGTCTGTTTCAGACATCTATGATCCTCCTAAATCTCTTGGAACTTCACTTCCTCCACCTCCTCCAATTATTCTCCCTAACCCACAAGTTCAAGGTCACTCAAGCCCTATTGGCAAGCAAGGTCTATGTGTGATCGCATCTTGGAGATGAAGTCACATATTGACAAGCCGGGAAAGTTGGGTGTCAAACTCTTGAGAAAGTTCGTGGTTCAATCACTTTCTAAGTCACATAGTGAATTCCTTTGGGACTACTATGAAACAGACTATGACATGACCCTTAATGATCTTATCTATTTGCTTGGTGCTGCTTAATCAGCAATAATTTGGAGCACTGGGAGAGCAAATTTGATTAGTAGATCAACTTCCCAAACTACCATGGACATTGACAATAGTAACATTGGATATCTAGAAAAGCCTTCTCTTCCCAAGGAAAGGGATTGACCATAGTCAACTAGGTTGACCAAATGGTAAAGAGAAATGCTAAGTCTGGGATAGTCCCATGTACCATTCCCAAAGAGTCCCTATGTTTCTCTTGCCAACGGAAGGGGCATTGATTGCGAAGCAGCCTATTTACCTGAAAGATCATAAGGTTGATCAAGTCAAGAAGTTTGACTCTGCTTCAGGTAAAGTTCACTATCTAACTCTTTTAAGTCTCTTTTCTGAGTTTCTTATTACATGATGTGACTTGGTCACATGTTGATGTTTTAAGAATCAAAGAAAAGTGAAGAAACTTAAAGAAAGTATATGTTGATTCTGATCGCGAAGATGGATCTCGATCGCATGGTTCTGTCATCAGAATTTTGAGCTGTTGCTTAGGAGTTATGATATATTGCTTAGGAATAGATAACAACAAAGTTTTTCATGTGCTTTTGCACTGTAAGGATAGTTTTTCCGCAAGGTTTTTAAAATAAAAGAAAAAAATTTTGTTTTTATTTATTTTAAAATATCCTTACAATGACATTTGTGAAAAGGAAAAAAAAATGTTGCTTATATGATTCCATTAATAGCAAGAGTGGAAATATGAATTTGATTCTTTCATTTGTGGTAGTGTCTAAATTTTCCAAATAAGGAAAGATTCTCATCACCCAAGTTTCAGTTGGATAGAAACTTCGAATCATGCAAGTTGTATAGTATGATGAATGAGAACTTTCAAGCATTGGAAAATTAAGACTAATTACTTGTTCACATGGATGTGTGAGTCAAGTAAATGACTAAGGGATCGAGTACACATTCTTGTGCACTGATCAAGCCCACCACAAATGTAACTTGAGTGACATATCTTAAAGAAAGGTTTAAAACACTTGTCAAATGTAAGAGTAAAAGTGTCCTACTCTTGTACATTTGAAATTGGTAAGTTGTGATGTTTTGGATAAAACAAAGACCAACTAAGGCCAATTGTGTGAAGTGTTTGTCTTGATAAAGAATCCGCACTATCTCTTGAATATTTGGCAAGATAGTCTTATATGTCAAGAGGATAGTGGGAGTCTTAAAGATCCTAAAAAGAATTTCAAGAACTAATCAAGAATAAAACCTGAGGTTCTTCACTAGCACACGACTTGAGGTTTATAACCTATCGTGTTGACATATTCTGTGCCCATTCCAGTTAAAGTTGGCTTTGCATAGGAGTTCTGAAAGTTCTCAATTGGTTGCATAACAACTTGGGAGCAATGGCAGACCCTATACTGCCAGGTGGGATGAAGTTAAGATTGCATAAGTTCAGTCCATATGAGTTTGGATTTGTCATTATCCTTGTCTTGTGACTATGGTTTTGACGATTCACATGGATAAGAACACATACACCATAAAATCTAAGGGTCATAAGGTTTCTCTCTGATTCATGAAAATGATGGTGAGGAAACACTTCCACCAAGTAGATTTGAAGCAGACGGCAAAAGGTCTAAACAATTGAGACTATGATTACGACATCCCTTTTCATAGTTCTGAAATTGTTTAGACACACATGCATGCTATCTAAGGAAAGGTGTATGATTTTGATAAAGTTTTATCAAAGCATCTCGTATCAGAAATCTGAACTTTGGTAAGAAAGTCAATAAAGTATTGATTTCTAGAAGTCCAGCTGATTTCTGAGTACATGTTAAAGCTAGTGGGAGCATAAGTGTTATGCTAATAATCATCATGTTAGTGGGAGCATGATAATTATTGTTAGTGTTGCAAGTTAGCAATGTTAATTAGAGAAAACAAAAGTTTCAATTCGTGAGGCTGCAGGGATTGAAAAAGTTGTTTTGCTATAATTAAGGGAGAGGATATACTTCATTTCAGTTCTAAAGGCTTAGATTGAGACCTTAATCATCTTTAGTCAAGAATATATATATGAATTTCATGTTGGATTGGTTCAACTTAAGGAAATTCTATATATTGCGTTCTCAAAATTCGATTATGATTACGGCATCCCTCTTCATAGTCAAATTTTGAAAACATGGCAAATAAAAATATTGTAGCAAAAGACTGGTCTAGAATCATGTCTTTATGTGAGACATCATGAATCGTGTACCATTTGCTTTGGGTACAGGATCGATTGCATGTGCTATAATATTTGTCATTTCTAAATTTTTCCAAATGCCCAGAGGCATTAAGAAGGGAAAAGGTCTAGAATTGGATATGACTAAAATGATTAAGCAATTGTCGAGGACAATCTGAGGTTTACCAAAGATTGGTTGCTCAGGGACAGTTGGAAGTATAGTGCTAATTTTGGAAGGACCATATTGACATATTCTGAAAAGAGGCATCTCTTATTCAGAAGTGATAGTCAAAATGAGAATATGGAGTTGTCTCCATAGGTGGAAGTTATCTGTGTCAGATTAGAAAACTTAATGCAAGAAGCATGTCCAAAGCAATGTACTTTGAATATGAGACTTAGTTTCCATGGAGTTGATCTCCATTGGAATACCTTATAATGACTGTTGACAAGTCTTTGTGACTTTGTACATATTCATTACAGGAGGGTCAGTGCATATAAGTTTAAAATCTAAACAGATTTCGATAAATGATAGGAATTTGAAATTCTCACATTTTTCGATAAGGATTTGGGAGTGTGAAATTAGAATCATTGAAATTATGTTCAATTGGTTTATTTCACAAAGTAAGGATCATAGACAAACATAGAGTGCATACTTGGTGTATGGCAAAGCTATTGTTTAAGAAAAACATAGTGTACATGCTTGGAGCATGGGACAACTAGTGTTTTTAATTCAAGTATAAAGTTGATAAAACCGAAACAATGAATAATGAGTAATCAGTATGGTGATAAATAAAAGTGTTTATTTATATTCATAGGGTTTGATACCATATTTGATTCATTTATTCTTGTGTTTCACTTTGCATGTTTTGACTTCCAGAATAACTAAGTCGCTCTTCCTGAATGATTAAGTTATTCAAAGCATCCACAGTCGGTCATATGTTGGAAGTAGATATGAATCAAGACTGTCATGGGTTGGTTTGTAGAGGTCCAAGTTGGTGGACAAAGTGGTGCTACAACACTCATGAGTGCTCATAAGTTCTGAGTATTGGATTCAACCCGCGCTCATTTGAATCACTTCATGGATTTTATCACGAGTGATCATGAGATGATAATATCTTATATTCTTCAAACCTAGAGATATGAGTTGTTACTATGAGTTGGTTATACATTGATTGCACGAAAACGCATTTGGTAACTCGATGTTATAAAACGTGCCTTTGTGTATGATTCAACAAGTAGTAGAACAAGCCATATGAGTCGAAGTTTATCCATTCCTTTTACCTTCGGAATAAAAGCGATATCTGTGGGCCCCTCGATGATTTAGCGATGACACATGTGAGTGCTTGACCAAGCCAGGACTGATTTGATTTGTTCAATCAGTCAGTCATCATAAATCGAAAATCGGGAAACAACAAATGGACAGAGAGAATGATTATAATCCATGTCTCAGTCCATATGATATCTAGAATGGAGGAATATATGATCCCTTATCTAATGGACAAGTCATTGACAAGGTCAGAGTTCGACAACGACTTTAAGAGCTACGATTGCCAGTTAGGTTTTGAAGTCATACTCAATAATAGTTTTAGACTTATCCAAGTGGGAGACTGTTGGATTAATGTCTAAGTCCATAACTATATTTGGTATGTACTTGACCCGACCCGGCATGGTCCACTTGGGTTGCACTTCACCGGCACAATTTATATGGATAGTCTTTTGAGAATAGTATATTTATGATTTATATTAATATATTATAAGTTCTAATATATTAATATGGAATCATATTATTTAATTAGTATTGATCAAGAATTAATTTAGAATTAATTAAGTGATCAAAAAGAACTAATTAAATATGGACTCTTATATATATGGAATGGGCCAAGTTCATTTAGGTTGGGCTAAGCTTTCATGGATGGTCCATGGAGCTTTTAACCCATGGATCCTATGTAAATGAAAGGTCATGGGTATTAGGGTTTACATGGATGTAACCCTAATCCTCCATAATATATAAAGGGGTCCTTGGCTCACAAAATTGGCACAAGTGTTTGAAAATAAGAGTGGGGCGATTTTAGTGTGCATACATATTCTCTCAAGTTCTTCCAAGGTGTTTTGGTGATTTGTGATTTCATTTGAGGCTTCCACACTATTGGGGCTAAGCTCTTAAAGCTTGAAGACATCAAGCTACATCAAAAGGTATGTCATCTAACTAGAACTTTGTAGTATAGGTGCTTCATAATATGCTAGTTAGGATGAAACCTTGGAATAGTTAATATTTGCATGTATAATAGAGAAAACATAGATCCAAGGTTTATAGGGTTGCATGTACACCATAGGAGTGTTAGAATGCTCAAAACCCAACAACTTCTTCGTTATAAATCTGATTCCGATGATCCTTATATCCATGAAAAGGTAACGAGAAGCTCTACACTCTAATAAACTTGTACTTGCTTTACCATTTCCCGAACAAACCTCCAATTTCCATAAAAGCCCGAGCTGAGAAATTACCAAAATACCCTTTGACTCCAAAACACAAACCAAATACCCGGATCATCCAAATTACATCATCCACCCCCCAAATGAGTCCAAATCTCAATTTTTCGAGGGTCCTAAGTCTAATAATACCCAATTCCTGATCATCACCCCAAAATTTGAAACGATTCAAAACATGGCGTTACAACTCTCCCCCACTTAAATTAGATTTCGTCCTCAAAATCATTCTTTACCAACCCCGACATGCCAAACATCCTGAGCAACACGGCCACAACCCCGAGCATACACCAGCCTTCCCCAAGGAAACCGAAACGAACCCTGGTATCGCTCTCCAACCCAAAGATGAACAAATCCTTTCTCCACCCGAAAATAAACCCTTACAAACTAACCACATCTACCCAATCCGAAATCTGAAGACTCGAGACGGTCTGACTCCCTGACAGACCGCCCATACTAAACCATTGCTGAATCCATTCCACTTATCTCTCAACTGACTACTCAACTTTTGATAACTTGAGGTTCCCGCTAGCAAACAGAATCACATACCAATTATTGTTGCAGAACACTTATACTTGACAGAAGGCTCATATAGCCCTTCAATTAGGAGACTTATCCCTGCAACTGTTAGACTCATACAAGAGCTGCGTATCAGGGTCAAATCATTTACTCTGAGATTATCCAATCCCAACTGAAAGTGACCTAACATTTCCTACGAACGAGCGACTCCACACATGGGTTCCAAATCAATAATTCTACCTTAACTTATCTGGATGCCCTTCACCAATAGAACCAATCCAAGACACAATCACAAGAAATTGATCTATCATCAAAACGGAATCCATTCATTACCCTTGAACCATTCGATTGAGGCCCTCGACATATAGATACCCCAATTCTTATCCTGTGAAAAGAGAATCATGCACATGAACGCTCGCGGTTCCCAACTCGAGAACTCACCCAAAAACCAACCCAATACTTAACTCATAACCTGAGATCCACAGATCTGCGCTTGCATTCCACCCAAGACCTTCTGATTCACCACAACCCATCACTAGAATGAGATATAAAGGTTCCCAACCATCGCCAAGACCACCAGGTTCCCAAGAGTCCAAATAAGAAGGCTACCATCCTATAAACCCCTCTGCGTCACACACTGACCACCTACTTAATCCTGCAACTCAATACCCAAAACTTTGACCCAACGGTCTCCACCAGGTCCACATGTATTGCTATAATCACATGCATGCAATATATAAATGCTAACCCTAATGATTATCCATGGTTGGACAGGCCCAAACCGGGTAAACTAAATTGACTAACAAACCGAGCCAATGACGCAACACATAGACCCAACAATCTCCCCCTTTGCGTCAATGAGGCGAGAGACTACTTCGGCTGAGTTACTTTGATCTTCTTTACAACCTTGAACAACCGAGGAATAATGGCAAGAAGAGTTTGCCGAAACAGAATGTACCATCGAAGCATATCAGTAAACAACTTCTTATTGGCTTCACTGTTCTGATTACACCTATGAATAATCTCCAAAATGTGTTCCAAACAAGCGGTGGAGAATAGGTGTTTGTCAATCAGAGGGAACAGGCATTTTTGACCTTCGACCCTCATGAACATAACAGTGTGAAACTTTGGATCGATCTTCCCCTTAACCATCGCATTTACATCGCCTGCCCTTCCAATCGCCTTCACAGTGGTTCGCTTATGAATAGCAGCAGCGATCTCCTGATCCATCTTCGCGACTTCATGAATATAACATACAAGAATTCGCTTGATGTGATCGATAATAGGCTGATACTCCTGTGGATTGGTTAGCAAAATATTATTAATAAGTATCCAGTCGTGAGGGTTCAAGTTTGGTAGGTCAGCCAGGGAAATCATATGAACCGAGCCATCAGAGCCTCGGGTCACCTTGAACTTGATGTTGATGAATTTACCTGCCGAAGTGGGCTTCAACACCTTGACCGTTGTAATTTTCTGATTGCTCCAGGTCAGGTATTGTGGCTGAGCAAACTCCAGATAATACTCGAGCAAATCCCGATCGACCTTCGGGTCTGGAGAAGGAATGCCAGCCGTCGACTCAAAACAGTGGAAGATAAATGCCTTTCGTGTGATGGGCATGTCAAACTGTGAGTCCTTAGAGTTCTCAAGCCCGAACAATGAAACCGGTTCGAGCCAATGAGTACTCGGTGCATCTATAACCTCTCTCAGAAGCGATTCCATAGTCCATTCAGGAAACATGGACTTCTTCTGTTCCATCAATTCGTTCGCTTTTAACTCCTTGTCAAGAAGTTCCTTCTCTTTCTGAAGTCTTTCCCGAATCTCTTGATCAATGGACTTGACTTTGAAACTTTCCTTTTTCGAAGCATTTTCTCATGTATCATTGTCATCATCACTTTCTTCCACATCATCGTCTCCAATTTTCTTCTTTTTCTTATCCTTCATACTGCCCGAAGTTTCATTAACCTTCGGCTCAGTAGTGACTTTCGGTTTGGGAGGTGGATGAGGTTGGCCTTTGCCCTGAGTTACCTTATCTCCCCCTTGTTTCGGAGGGACACCAGACTCCGGAACACCTTCAATCCTGCTCAACACGTCCAAAGCAGGTCTCAGCTTTTCAGCCAAGTGGCGTCGGATAGAGATAGTAAGGATGGAGTCATGGGCTTCTAGAAGATGCAGGAGGATGGAATGCACATCACTGACCGAACTCTTAATTATTTCTCGCTCGGATTTCAACTCTTCAATCTCTTTGTTAGCAGACTTCAGCTTGAGATTCTGAATTTTAAGCTGAGAAGTTCGCTTATCCAACTCATCCATAATTTTATTTTCAACAGCAAGCTTGGCTTCAAGTTGAGTCAGTCGATCATTAATCGAAGTATGAAGGTCTTGGTTAGCAGCCTCAATGGATTTGCAAGCTTCCTCGAGATGTGTCCTTTCGGCTGCCAGTGAACGCGTAAGATGATCAACCGAAGCGTTCACTGTTTCAGCATTCTTCTTTGCAGCGGCTTGGAGGGAATCGAGAAAAATCTGTGCCTCTGAAATTAGTTTTTCGACATTTGCGGTCGCCTGCTTGCAATCGTTGGTAGAAGCTTCAACTGCAAGGGAAGCTTTTTGGTAGGTTGATGTTGAGGCTTCAATCGCTTTAGCAGCGCTGCAGATGGAGGTTTCATGTTCTTTCACAACTGATGAGAACAGGGCTTTGAGGGCTGCCTCGGAATATGCGCTGGCAGAAGTTGAAGAGAGCAAGCGATCAAGTTTGTCGGTCACATTCTTGAGATCCTTTTTGGTAATAGGGGCTTCATCATCTTCATCACTCTATACGCGATAAGGACTGAAATAAGTGGAATCAAACTCCAAGTCTTCACCGCCAAGAACAGGTTCAGAATCATGTGATCTAGGTGGGGATAAAGGTGCTGATGTAACAAGAGGATCAAAACCGAATGAACTTGCCCCCGTATCAGATATGTTGACACGAACAGTAGGTTCGGTTGGATGAGTGGTGGTGGTAGTGACGGTAGTGAATAGTGGGGTTGAAATTGGGATAGAGGTTGCAGTTGTAGAGGAGACAGGTGGAGGACAGAGAGCGATAGTAATAGGAACCGAAAGTGGAACAGAACAAGGAGGCGAGTTTCAGTTACTATCATTGGTAGGTGAGGGTGGAGGCGAATTACCTCTAGGTGGACTGTCGGTTTCAGTAGCTTCTTCGTCATTTGACTCAGGATCACGCTGGCCATCAGAAGGAACATACTCAGAGTCACTAGAGGATGGGGAAGGAGACTTTGGTCTACGAGCCTGCTTTTTGGTCTTATGTTTCTTTGGAGCATTAGACTCGACTCGCTCTAACTTGCGTTTCTTAGGAGTAGAAGCTTTGGATGATTGACCATCCTTTTCCCCTTTGTTATCAGACTTCTTTCCTCGCTTTGCAGGCTTGTCTGCAGCGTCCAACGAGCTTTGCATCTCGGGAGTAAGCGGTCGTGGACCTGAAGGAGAAAGCTTTTTGTAATCTGCCATGACATGACTCGCACTGGATACACAGCGGTACATAGATTCTGGAATTGACCCGATAAAGATAAACTTGGAGTTATTTGGGACAAGGATCCTCGTCGTATGAAATGTAGCAATTGAAGACATGAGGGAATCTGCCATAGTGGGAACAGTAAATTTGTCCATCGCCCAATGAGTGACGATAGTCCAAATCGTGCACAAGAAATTTCAGTGTACCTCGAAGAAGATCTTAGACTCTGAACAAGTTGAGCCCATAGAATCGAGCCATAGTCCAAATTAATCCCGTGATACAGACCATATAGAATGGTCATAAAAGCCCTGCTCGTACCATCTGAACCAGCACTCCTCTCCGATAAGCCCTTGGAGAGGAGTGTTAAGAGTCCTTTCCACTGAGGAGGAAGAGAAGACTTCTTGAACTTGGTGATTGTTGTGAGAAGCTCCGTGTACCCCATATCATAGAGCATCGAGTACAGTTGAGTGGTAGTGATGGAATCTGGGTTAACCATTGATTCAGCAGCAGGAAGGTGTAGTAATGAAGAAAACCTAGCCTTTGAAATTGAGGACTTTTGATTGACGATTTCGAAAAAAATACGCTCATTGGCTTTATCATACACGGCAGAGGAGTAGACAACAGAGAGCATCGACATTGGAACACTTTCCACCTGTGTGAGAGTGACCACCAGTGGTGAATACTTGAGACATTCGACCACATGAAGCATATACGAATCATAGACAAAGGGGTTGAGTTCGATGACCAGATTCTGATTAGGTTTGATGGTCAGAAGAGTGGACTGAGCGGATTGATCAAAAACCGATGAAGAGGCAGCCATTGTTGCAGGTGGGAAGAAGAATATGAACAATGGAATATCGCCGATGTGTTTGTGAGAGAGAAAGAAGAAACGGTAAAGGAGTCCAAGAGGTGCGAGAAAATCTTTTATACCATCTCTAGGAGAGAGAAAAATTTGTTGTGATGATGATTTTATCTCTGAAGCGTCGCCAGAAAAAGCGGGATTTGACAGCCTGGTATCGTCAGCAGGCGTGATATCAGGTGCCGTTTCAAATTCACGCGCCTTTTTGACCTTAACTCATGTTTAAATTTTGAACCGTTTCAACTTCATGCTGACTCACCCTTATTTGATTTTTATTAATAAAAAATCAACACCACCATAAATTACATACATCCTTTCGCGTTATGGAAATCAACTGTCGCTTCTTCATAATAAAGGAAACCACCATATCTGTTAGAGTCGAAAGCATAAATCTGAAAATTGCCATTAGTACCACGAACAAGAATTTGGAAAATAATAAAGACCTTCGTGCAAGAGTGTGCCAATGATAAAGAAATAAAGAAAAATATTTGTGGGATTTAAGTGATGTCTATTGAGACATGAAACTGATGATCCCGGGCACGAATCTCTTCCTTCAAAGTCAAGAGAGACTGAGAAGTGTCTGTGTGGTTTCCCGTGAAATACGATCAAATGTTTGTAAAGAAACATTGAAAGGCATATTTTCAATTATAGGCGTTATAGGGTAGCTTACCTTCAACCGAACCTTGATACTTGAAATAAGACCGAAAGTAGGGTGAAGTACTTGTGA
Organism: Lactuca virosa; assembly: GCF_052849685.1. NCBI lineage: Eukaryota > Viridiplantae > Streptophyta > Magnoliopsida > Asterales > Asteraceae > Lactuca > Lactuca virosa. Next base: position 184,540,782 of record NC_136428.1, read on the forward strand.
AACCGATGTGGTTTGTTGAACAAGTAGGTTTGAAAAAATATATTAAGTGACTAGAAATTAGTAAGAAATCTCCAAAAAAAATAAATTGGATCTTATGGGAAGAAACGCCCTGGTGTTTAGACAGTTTCATAAAGATCACGCAAAAAGAAAAAGAGATTTCGTGAGGTAACAAGTAGTAGCTTGAACATTAGAGTGTTCATCGTCAATGCATTAAAGGAGTTGCATTTTGGGTTTCACTTAGCTCGTGGTAGACAAAACTAAGATCATCAACACAGAAATTGTGTAACCATAAACCACAGTGGTAATGTCTGAGAGTCTCAAGGGTTACAAATGTGAAGCGAAACAGGATGGAGAAATGTGAGGTGGTTAAGGAACCGAAAGTACCTCTACTATACTAGAAGGACAAAGCATAAAACTCTTAACTCACTATGAGAAGAGTTAGGTAGCTCATGACTTGAGTGATTTAAGCAGCCTGATTTGGAAGAAACGATTGGTGTTTATCGAATCATTAAGGCTTCACTCAGAGTCATGGAGGCTTCGGTCTACATGCAGCAGCATGCTTCTAGGGACACTTAAGTAGTACAAAGAAAAGAAGATTATACCTGCCCCATCATCATCGTGTTACGCATCTGTGAACTTGAATTGATGTTTAGAATAGAGATATTTGACAAAAACAAAAAGAAACTTAGAAATATTTTTGAAGCTTTTGGATTTTCTGAAAAATAATAAAAACAGAAAAGAAAATATTTTTGGATTTTCTGAAAAATAATAAAAACAGAAAAGAAACTGAATGTAAACACTCGAAAGAATAAGAAAGCTTTTCAAAATTATACAACCGAAACCATTCCTTAGAAAAGATGAAGCGAAATAGACCGAGCGTTCGGTTGATTTCGGTTCCCAAAAATTTAAGAGCCGAAATAGACCGAGCGTTCGGTTCATTTCGGTTCCCAAAAATTTAAGAGCCGAAATAGACCGAGCGTTCGGTTCATTTCGGTTCACAAAAATTTAAGAGCCGAAATAGACCGAGCGTTCGGTTCATTTCGGTTCCCAAAAATTTAAGAACCGAAATAGACCGAGCGTTCGGTTCATTTCGGTTCCCGAAAGTTCAGGAGCCAAAATAGACCGAGCAAACGCTCTATTTCGCTTATTCAATTTTAGTGAGTAGAAGAAGGTTTCGGTGCTGACTCAGCTTCCATCATTCCCAAGCCTTGGAGTATCTTGTTAAAGCTTGCTTCTGGTAAGGCTTTAGTGAAGATGTCAGCCATTTGATCTGAGGACCGAACGAAGTGAATTTCAACATTTCCATCTTCAACGTGGTCCTTGATGAAGTGATATCTCAGTGCGATATGCTTTGTCTTGGAGTGTTGCACTGGATTGTGACATATTCATATTGCACTTTCAGAGTCATAGTATAGAGGGATTTTCTTCATGCTCAAGCCATAATCTCTAACTTGGCTTTTTATCCATATGACCTGTGATGTGCAGGACGCTGCAGCAATGTACTCAGCTTCGGCTGTGGAGAGGGACACACAAGTTTGTTTCTTTGACTGCCAGCTGACAAGTTTGCCATCAAGGAACTGGCACCCGCCGGTTGTGCTTTTTCGATCCAATCCACATCCACCAAGATCAGCGTCAGAGAAAGCTTGAACAAAGAAGCCAGATTTTGCAGGATACCAAAGACCGAGAGACGAGGTTCGCTTTAAATACCGGAAGATATTTTTCACTGCAATCATGTGAGGTTCTCTTGGATTAGCTTGAAACCTGGCACAGTAATAGACAGAAAACATTATGTCTGGCCTACTAGCCGTTAGATACATTTGTGACCCTATCATTTGACGATAGAGAGTCACATCAACAGCCGGTTTCTCAAGAGATGGAGTCAGCTTCGTGCCAAATGCCATTGGAACCTTTACTTTCGAATCTCCCGTCATGTCGAACTTCGTTAATAATGTATTTGTGTACGCTTCCTGATTAATGAAGATGCCTGCTGGTCCCTGTCTTATATTTAATCCAAGGAAAAAGTTAATCGGACCTATTGCGCTCATTTCAAATTTAGTCTCCATCAACTTCCTGAATTCAGTTGTTAAGATAGGATTCGTGGAGCCGAAGATGATGTCATCGACGTAAATTTGAACGATCATTAAATGTTCGCCCTCTTTCTTGCGAAAGAAGGTTGGGTCAACCGAACCTTGCTTGAATTTTGACATTTTGAGAAACCGAGTTAGAGTTTCATACCAGGCTCTCGGTGCTTGCTTTAATCCATAGACCGCTTTATCCAAAATGTAACAATAATCAGGATACTTCTCGTTCACAAATCCAGGTGGTTGCTCAACGTATACCGTTTCTTCTAGTTCTCCATTCAAGAATGCACATTTTACATCCATTTGGAAAACTTCAAAGTTTTTATGTGCAGCATATGCCAAGAAGATTCTTACAGATTCCAACCTTGCTACTGGAGCGAAGGTCACTTCATAGTCTATCCCTTCTTCCTGGCAATACCCTTTCACCACCAGCCTCGCTTTGTTGCGAATGACATTACCCTCTTTATCTAACTTATTTCTAAATACCCACTTTAAGCCGACTACAGATGCATCCTTTGGTATGGGAATTAGTCTCCAAACACGATTTCGTTCAAACTCATGGAGTTCGTCTTGCATAGCTTGCACCCAATCAGAGTGATCAAGAGCAGCATTTACCGTCTTCGGTTCTACTTTAGAGACAAACAAATTAAACATGCAGAATTCTACTTGAGAGAATAAAGCAGTTTGCTTCGCTTTCATTTGTGAGCGTGTGAGAACACCCTCAGATGATTCACCAATAATTTGTGTTTTAGGATGATCCTTTGTCCATTTTATGAGAGGAGGGTAATTGGGATCATAGGCAGGATCCAGCTCAGCATTGACTTCTTCTTCCAGTTCTGACATATCGCCTTCGTCATTTGCATTTTCATTCTCCCCCTCAAATGGCGAACCGAATCCTGTGTCAGATTTAGTGCTCTCCCCCTCAGATGGATCTTCATGGGTTGGGGTTTTTGATGGATTCTCCCCCTGGAAAGGCATGTTGGTAGTTTTTGGTGTAGATGAACCCTCCCCCTGGGTTATTGAGCTTTCTCTTGGAGGGTGATCAGTAGCTGGATGTTCACTTGCTACAGTAGGTTTGCTTTGTGTCTGCTTCTCGGTTGGTTGGTGAGGTTCGCTTTCCATGTCTTTAGCAGCTTCATCGATGATTATCTTCAAGTTATCGATTTTGTTATCTGCTGCTTTTGCTTCTGACTTGCTCGCCTTTTCTGGTACATCAAAAAGTAGCATGTACTCATCGAACAAGTTAGCAATAGGAACCGAGACTTGACCAGATTTTGGAAAAATTTCCTCCGTTGGACTTTCTGTTGTTCGCATTTTCTTCATATAATTGTCGTCAAAAGTGACATAATAGGTTTCTTCAATCTTCTTTGAGCGTTTATTTAGAACCCTATATGCTTTTGAAGTAATCGAATAACCAAGAAAGATTCCTTCGTCTGCCTTGACATCGAATTTGTTTCGGTTCGCTTTGGAATTGAAAATAAAGCATCGGGAACCAAACACGTGGAAAAACTTCACATTGGGCGTACGATTATTCAAATCTCGTATGGAGTGATGAAGAATCGTTTGTTTAGAAAGGATCGGTTCTGAGTGTAACATGCAACAGCAATTGCATCCGCCCAGAAATATAGAGGAAGAGAGGCGAAGCTCAGCATGGTTCTCGCCGCTTCACATAAAGAACGGTTTCGCCTTTCAACGATCCCATTCTGCTGTTGAGTATAGGGAGCAGAGAAGTTGTGAGTTACTCCCTTTTCATCCAGAAAATCTTCAAAGTCTTTATTCTTGAACTCAAGACCATTATCGCTTTGAATGTTTCGAACCACCTTTCGCATCTGTACTTCCACTTGTTTGATGAAAACCTTCAGCTTGGGAGTCGCATCTGATTTTTGTTTAAGAAAGAAAACCTAGGTGAAGCGAGAAAAATCATCGACAATTACAAGTATAAACTTACTACCACCGAAGCTTTCGATAGCCGAAGGGCCACATAGATCGATGTGCAGTAGTTCCAGAGGATCGATGATCTTTGTATTGATTCGAGAGGGGTGACTTTTACGACTTTGCTTGCCCATCTCGCATGTTGCACACATATGTTCTTTGTCAAATTTAAGAACAGGAAGTCAACACACGTGATCACCGAGCACCAGTTTATTGATATCTTTGAAGTTCAGGTGCAAAAGTCTTCGGTGCCACAACCAGCTTTCATCTGAGTTCGCCTTCGACAGCAAACATATTGCATGCTTTCCTTTTATTGGGTTGAGATTTAGAGGATACATTTCACCTTTTCGCTCAGATTTCAACAGGACTTTCTTCGTTTGCTTTTCAATTATTTCTGAGCCCTCATCGTCAAACGAGACTTTTAAACCGGTTCCTACGACTAGTTGAGAAACACTGATGAGGTTGTGCTGCAGTCCTTCCACGTATGCCACTTTTCGTATTGAGAACTCTCCGTTGGTGATCATCCCATACCCTTTAATCGTTCCGAAAGAGTTGTTTCCGTAGTTCACACATCCACCATCCTTAAGGGACCGAAACTCCCTAAGCTCTTCCCTCCTTCCTATCATGTGACGAGAGCAGCCACTGTCAATATACCATTCTTCGTCAAACTGCTCATCACTGATAACCAGCAAAATTAAGCAGATTTAGGAACCCAAAGTTGTCACACCCCCAAACCAAGGATGGCGGAAACGTCCGAGGGTGGCTGACTTCATGTATAGTATCATAACAACGTGTATAACAGTGATCAAAGCAATACAACCAATCATAAATATAAAGGAAAAGAATTACATGGTTTCAAGTGTTACATATTTCAATGATTGATTTCAACATGATATAAAAATAGTTGTTCAACGCCGTAGCGTTCCATCCTCAAAAGCTTGTGATTACCTGGTTTCGCTGATTCCCTGAGAATACAAGTAGTTTTGAAAAAGTGTCAACAATTAAGTTGGTGAGTTCATATGCTTTTTAGATGAAGAGTTTGGAAACCGATCTTTGTTATGAATTGTGTGATACCAAGAAAAATCCGATATTTTCCTTACAAAAGTGATGTGTTGTCTTTAATTCCAAGACCGAAAGTGTACAATACTATCCATACTTATTGATATAAAAAGTGATTTTAAATCGACATAAAACCCTTTTTGATTTGAGAAAATCCCCGTAAACTTTATGTGTTGTTAACTCCCTATGTGAGTCGCTATAACCATACTATGACTAATGAACCTGCCACGACGTTTCTCAGGCGTCGAAAAAGATAATGACATTTGTCACCCCAGACCTGCCGGTCTAGCTGTTGCATGTAGCTCAGGTGTGGTTTGTCAAACCCAATATAGATCTATACACAACTATCACGTTCTCCCTACAAGAGACTCTGGTTATAACTACCAGGAATTTTAACCCGTACTCTAGGAGTACTAAGAAGAATGTCTCACAATTTACGTTAACAAGTTTACGTGTGGTGTGCGTAAGTGTAAAACCTTTTTCTGTGGGAATAAAAGTTTCCGACATGTGTTTGTTGTGTTAATGGAAACATAAACTATACCTATTATAGCTTATCAAAACGTTTTGTAATGGTAGAAATCCTCTTTGTATATGATGTAAACCTTTTCCATGTAGTAAAAATCCATAAACTATGCCTATTATAGTTTATTATATGTGTTCGAAATGAATGAAAAATCTTTATAATGAATGACTAAATTTCAGTTTATGATGATAAACTAACAATAAAATACATTCAATATTTAGAACTTATTGTTATACACTTTGCTCAACATACTACAAAGTGTTATGAAAGTTGTAAGCTGTTAACTAGTTTTTAACCTTTCTGCACTGTTTTAGAAAAATCATGCGAAGTTGAAAGCTGAATCTGTAAATTCTGAGAGTTTAGAAAATGTGTCTAGTTTATTCATAATTTTTATTAAGATTTTTAGAAGTCTTTAACTTGTGTTAAAATGTTCATATTCACAGACTGGTCCGAATTCATTTTTGAAATGATAGGCAGTTTTGTAAAAATCACCATAAATCGTAGAAAAATCGTATGGAGATGTGCAAGTAGTCATTTTAAAGTTATGAACCTGAACTATTTGCATATTAAACAGTTTGGAAAGATATTAAGTTTAAGATAGTCAAAACAGTCCATAAATAAGACTTAACTTTTCTGATGAAAGCTGTTGTTTGGGTTTAGTTAAGTTTTTGGTGTTTTAACCTGTATTCCCCCCCTAAAACTTGAAGAAAACATGAAAATGTAGGGGTATGAACTCACCTTGAGTGATTTCAGTAGATGGATGAGGAAGAAAAGAAGTGTTCAACTCAAGAACACTTGGGAGATGCTTGAAGATTTGAAGATCTAACAATAATTATGACGATATTTGTGTAAGCAATCCATGATTTGGATGAAGGATAGTAGAATATCTAAGTGTAGGAGGAAGATACTTACCAAATATGGAGGAAAAACTCAAGATCAGCCTTTGAATCTCGAATTTTAGAGAGAGAAAGTGAGAGAGATGTGTTTGTTCTTCTTGAGAAAGAGTGTAATAAGTGCGAGGAGAGATAAGGGTTTTTCTATCCTTGTGGCAAGGTACTTGGCTGGAAAGAGTGGGGAAAAAGGACAATGAAATGACCAGGTATGGTGGAATAGTAACTGGGGATGGTCTTGGAGTGGGTATGGGAGGTAACTTGTGTCATTGCCCAAAGGATAAGTCAACACTCCACACCATATCTTACCCACTATATTTTTAGTCTTAGATAATGATTACCCTCAAAATGTGATTAGATTATGGAAATATGGGGTCTTATATGTCAAAATATAAATTTGGGTGAAAATCTCGCGTTAACATCACAAAAAACGGGCTCAAAACGCTAAAAATATTGAAAACCGGGTAAAAGTTGCAAATATCCGAAGTTCAGGGTCGGAGGTTCGATCCTAGCCATTAGAACCGAAAGTAGATGGGAACCGAGAGTAGGGTTTGGTCTTGAGCAGTTTCGCATCTTGGAACCGAAGGTGGTATTCTCGGACCAAAGGTGGAGTTCGGTCTCTTAGTAGGTTCGGTTCAGGAAGGTGGTTTCGGTTCTCAAGAGGTTTCGGTTCCTTAAGGGAGGTTCGGTTCCTAAGAGCGTTCGGCTCCTTAAGAGGGTTCGTCTCCTTAAGAGGTTTCGGCTCCTTAAGAGGTTTCGGCTCCTTAAAGCTGTTTTTCGCGTAAACTTCCGTTTTTGAGCGGTTTTCGACTAAATTAAGGGTCGGGATGCCCCGAGTGATTATAAAAAGTTAAGAGAGATTTTGAGAGAGATTTGGGAGAGATTTCACATACTTGGAGAGATTTCTCATAATTAGAGAGATTTGGGAGAGATTTCACATACTTGGAGAGATTTCTCATATTTAGAGAGATTTGGGAGAGATTTGACATACTTGGAGAGATTTCTCATGCTTAGAGAGATTTGGGAGAGATTTGACATACTTGGAGAGATTTGGGAGTGATTTCACATACTTGGAGAGATTTGGGAGAGATTTCACATACTTAGAGAGATTTGGGAGAGATTTGACATACTTAGAGAGATTTGGGAGAGGTTTGACATACTTGGAGAGGTTTCTCATACTTAGAGAGATTTGGGAGAGATTTGACATACTTGGAGAGATTCCTCATACTTAGAGAGATTTGGGAGAGATTTGACATACTTGGAGAGATTTCTCATACTTAGAGAGATTTAGGAGAGATTTGACATACTTGGAGAGATTTCTCATTTAGAGAGATTTGGGAGAGATTTGACATACTTGGAGAGATTTGGGAGAGATTTCACTCGTGACCTTTCTAAGTGTTTGGCTTCGTAATGCAAGGTTTGTACATCCTATTAAGTCTCGTTATGATTGTTATATGCCCCCGAGGGTTAAGGAATAATGTTTTATCGAGTAGTTTCATCACTTGCCCTGATTAGGGTTTAGAATTTTCGAACACATGAAAACTCTAAATGATACTTTGTATTAAGATTTGCGAGTTGTACAATAAGAAGCATAATGGAAACCCTAATATACAAGGGTTAGATAAGTTGACCGGTTTGACTTGTTGACTTTAGTTGACTTTGACTTGACCAAATTTGACGGTTGTCACAAAAGTCTCTTGGGTCCTTGTGAGTCTTTTACAGAATAGGGAATTGTAACCGAAAGATCAACCATATATGTTCTTTTTATTAAAGTGGTTTCATCTTTTCGTTTGAGGGTGTAAACTTTGATTTTATTTTTCTCTTGTTTTAACCGATATGTGCTATTGTTAGTAGGTTTCTCAGTAGATGTTTTCTTGGAAGTTCTAGGGGTAGCTGACTTTTTGGTGTTTTGGACTTCAGTATCTGAGTACAGCTTTCCCTTTCCTTTGACGTCCTTCACAGAGTTGGGGTTTAGGATGAGAGTGAGGAGGATGAGATTTAGGACCGAAACTTGACTTTCGGTTCTGAGCTCTTGTGTTGGGACAGAAACTGGACCTTCGGTTTTTGGCGTAGTAGGAGCTGGGACCAAAACTTGTCTTTTGGTTCTCGTGACCACAAGTATTCGGGCCGAAACGGGTCGTTCGGTTCGCCTGACGGTACGATTGATGATGATTGCTAGAATAAGATTTGGCATGTGCTTCCTTTTTGAGAGTAGAAGCTTTTTCAGAGCGAACATAAGAGGGATTTTAGGAGTGCCAAAACTGCTTTCTCTCATTGAGTTTTTTCATATATCTTTTGTTCCTCTGTCGATTCCGTTCAGCGAGTTGCTCTTGAGTCAAGTGAATGTTGGCTTTAGGTTTCGCTTTCTTCTCATGAGCATCGGTTGTTGTTGATGAATCGTTGGTAGCTTTCAGTGGTTCCTCTGGTATATCTTTTGTACCACTTGTGCTGGGTTTATCGAAGCTTGAGGGCTTGTTGAGGGGTTCGAGTATGTATCATCCCTTAACTCTCCATCAGGTTTGCTCTGACAGACCAACTGTTTCGTCTGCATTATCGATGGGAGCCGACCAGAAGAAGTTATCACACCCTTCAGCATTATCCTTGTCAACCATGGAGGTCAACTCAGCTGTTTGTTTCTTAGTCACTTCAGTGACTGCATACACTTGGTTTGGTGTAGTTTGCACTTTCTGATAAACAACAGCCTTTTCTTTGAGTTTCTTGGATTTGTCTTTTGACACTCGAGCGTATTCAACCGAATTTTCAGCTATGAGTGGTTTGGCTGCATCGGGTTCGCTTTTAAGAAATTCTGAACAGTCGACCTCATCTTCTACAGAGATTTCACTCATCTCACTTTCCTCATCAAATTTAGAAGTGGTTTCCAAATTTATTTTATTTTCTGAACTCAATTTGGCGTTGGATGAGTCAAACTTTTGTATAGTTTCGGTCTTTATTTTTAATTTATCGTTTTCGTCCAGTAAATTCTTAAGCATGCATTTATGTTCTTTAGACTCAATGAAAGATTCAATTTTGTCCAGTCCATATTTGTAAGTGACAGAAACTTCATCCAAGGACATTATAGATTCACATTCAGCAATGACTTCGTCCTCCTTAAATTCAAGGAAAGACAAAATCATTTTATAAATCTGTTTTCCTATCTCACAATCTAAATGTAATTGAGTGATGTTAGTATATAGGCGTTTAGCAATCAAACAGAAAACATTTCTTTGTTTCAAAAATTTCAAAGTGTCTCTTTGCAAATAAATAAGTTCATCCCTAGCCCTACTTAACTCTAACTCCATCTGTTGAATCCACATCCTTCTCTCCTCACTCTTGGAAGACTCCCTGCTAAGTTGGTCAGTTAGGTTAGAATTAGCTAGGCGAGTTTGCATAAGACTTCCACTTAAATTTGAAAACTTGAATTTTAATACATTTAAATCTTTTTCATAGTTTGTTATTGGCACTTTATGAGATTCTAGTATAGTTTGTACCTTCTTGATCAATTGATAGCAGTCGCTGATCTTTTCACTCATGGGCTTGGCAGCGAAACATCTGTCTTCCATGACCTTTGCTTCCTCATGCTTACTTTCGGTTGTAACCATTAAGCATCTCCCAACCGACTCAACAACTCCTTCTCTTGCCACAAATGCTCTTACATGCGAGGGTCTTCGTACCTCTTCATCCTCAGAATCTGTGGACCAGACTTCCACTCCACCGAACTCATCATCAATAACATGTTCCTGAACAATCAAAGCATTCATAGAAACGTTAGTAGCTTTCTTCTTCTTTATCTCCTCCAGCTTTCTCATATAGTAAGTCTCGTCTTCTTCATCGTCCTTCTTCTCAGCTATCTTCCTTAGCATGCAATCCTTGGCAAAGTGGTTCTTGCCATGACAGTAGTTTCAATCGTACCCTGAGTCTCCCACAAGCTTACTCTCCTTCTTTTCATCGTCCTTTTGAGTGGCGATCTTCGGTTCTTCTTTCACCTTTTCAGAACTATAGCTTCCCTACCAGTTTCGGTTCTTGTTGATCGGGAACTTTCTGCGAGCAAACTTTTTTGGGTTTGTGATCATCATAGTATATTCTTCGTTGGATAGATCACACTCAGACAAATCAGATTCCTCCTCCTCGTTAGCTACATTCTTGCTTTTAGAAAAGAGGGCCAGTGAACCCACACCCGAAACTACCTTCGCTTCCTTTGTCACCACGCTTTCATTAGATTTTAGAATACCCATCAGTTTCGCCAGTGAATATGATTTAAATTGCTCATGAGCCTTCACAGTCGAAACCACCGCCATCCATTCAGGCCTTAAACCATTCTGAAGGTAACCTTTTGTTCAATCACCTTCCTTTCAATGCCATGCTTCATCATCTTACTGAGCAGATAATTGAAGCGCTCGAATGTCTGAACAAGTTTCTCTTCAGATTTTTGTTCGAAAGCACCAAATTCAGAGTGTAAAAGGGTTTAAATCGTGTGCTCTAGATCTTCATCGGTTGAATACAATCCTTTCAACCCGTCCCATATTTCTTTAGCTGTCGTGCATGAACTCACCAGACGAAAAGTATCGGATTGCAATGCGAATCGGATCATCCTCATGGCTTTAACGTTCCATAACACCTTGTCTTTTTCATCTTGAGGCATCTTATCTTCGTCCGCTAGGATTTGGTTATACTCTTTTTGAGTCTTGACTATTCAGTTTGTTCCAGAGTGAACAAACGGACCCAATGTTATTGCTTCCCAGATCAAGTAGTCGTTGTCTTCAGATCCAACTACATAATCTTCGAAGTGATGTGCCCATAATTCATAATCTTGAGTATAGAGAATGGGGATCCTTGTAGTTGATCCTATACTGTTGGAGATGTTGATTGGATTGACTTGAGAATCGTCGTGAGACATGATGATAAACTTCTTCTTTTAATCTGCTTGAATCAGACTTGTAAAGTTGAAACTAGGGTTTTATCAACCACAAAAGATGCCGTCGACAAGAAGAGGACAGCTTCTATATATTGATAAAAGCGGAAACCCTAAAGGATTCTTCAAACAGAAGAGATGCGTATGTATTACATAGTCTCCTACTCTGATACCAATTGATGAGAATATTGAGTTATAGATCGATAGATTCTAAACAGAAAAACAAGAATGAAGTAATCAAAGAACACAAGAATGGATCAAATAGTGTCGAATGATTAATAACTCACACCTCAGAAGAGCTCGATGAAGAACTTCGACTATCGAGGTGTGTTAGGGTTACAATGCAAAGTAATTAATGAGATCGATATCCTTAAAGCAATACATGCATGCAATATATAAATGCTAACCCTAATGACTATCCACGGTTGGACAGGCCCAAACTGGGTAAACTAAATGGACTAACAAACCGAGCCCATGACGCAACACTTAGACCCAACACTAACAATAGGATCCTCCTTCCTGAAGGATTCTAGAGATCCACAAGCTTTGGGCTCCAGATGAGCCCCCAACTTCCCTGCTACAATCTTGACCTGAAAGGCCCCGAGATGACTATCCAAGAACTCCAAATTGCCTTTCTTGACTGAACCAATGACCATCAGGATTCATTCCAAACTACTGCGAGTAATCTCCAATCAGATGAACTCCGACATCCGTGTGTCGATCGACTCAGCACCTGCTCCTGAGCCGTAATTAGAATATGAACCCCATTCCTGAGTGATCAACACCAAACCGGAACAACATGGAAAAGATCCGAATATTCCCAAGAATCCTCATCCCACAGGCTTTCTAGATTCTCAAAGACTCTTCTTGATTCGAGTATGGATCTTGTGCTTTCAGTAGTACGGGCCCAATACTACCTTCCACACCTATCCATACTTTCCTGAAGAATCCTACCGAATCCTCTAAGTCACCTTCTCAAATCCATACACCAACACTTGCTAACCCGCGCAACAAAACCCACTAAAGCAATCTCTAGGATTTCCTAGGGTCCCGATCTCACCCTGCCATCAGCTGCTGAAGAACTCCCCATAATGCCAGTCACCCACCTCATGAATACAATCACATGCAAGAAATCTTAGATAATCCTTCGAGTAACAGACTCATCCCTACAACGGTTGGACTATGACAAGAGTTGTGCAATAGGGTCAAATCCATCACTCTGAGATTATCCAACCTTTATCACATGTGACTTGACATATTCACTTAGTACCTGACTGCCATCACCTAAGAGTTCCACATAGCACTAAGCAAGCAACATTCGAGAGGTATCACTCCAATCCCAAATACTACAACTCATACTAGGACCTCCCACTCCCGCTACTGATTGCCTTACACATATAAATTATACCCAATCTAGCATCCCATGCTTCCTAGCTTACAAGGCATCACATATCAGGCCAACCTATCACTGACTAATCAGATCTAACATACAAGTCTACAAGCTCATACAATAGGAATACAAGGCATCCCTCCTAGCATTCTACCATGAAAAACTGAGCAGATTCTTAGCCTTAACTAGCATGTGATTCACAGATTCATAAATTAAATCATATCAAATAACATGTATGGGTAATTTGGGAGAAACTTACTTGAGCTCGGGTGATTTCATACACCACACCCTTTCTTATATTAGAAAAATGTTTTCTTAAAATACTTTTCTTTGTGAAAATTTACCAAATCCTCAGTTTGAGTTCAGACAGACCCGAGAGTATGTCTGAATCCCTCAAACCAAGGCTCTGATACCAACTTGTAACATCCCAAAAATAATGACATAAAAAGTTTCGTTTTTAGATTAATAAATCATTAGAACATATTATTTCCATAAAACCAAGGTAATTTAGATTTATCAAAACATAATCAAATCAGAGTAAATCAAGGAATGCGGAAACATGTGATGTGTGCTCTGCAATCATCCCGAGCTCTTCCATTTGAAAACCGAAGTACCTGAAACATAAACTGAAAACCATAAGAACAAAAATTAGTTAGTTCCCCAAGATACCTGATACCATACATACATAAATCATATACTGGGCCCCCCTCCATTGGGCCTCGTCCAGTCTCGACACCCACTCGGCCTCGGGCCCCGCCCGACATCGAGCCCCGCTCGGATTAAAGATCTGTCAATCACCAGGCCTCGCCTGACATTGGGCCTTGCCCGATACACACATAATCATATAGCCATATAATCATATAAACATATAACCTTACTATCACATGCAATAATCACAAAAGACTACCACATACCATACAGTCATCGAGCCCCGCCCGGCATCGGGCCTCGCTCGGTAAGCATAACACATATACTAATAACCAGCATACAATATACTTATCAGGCCCTGCCTGGCATCGGGACTTGGACGGTAAGCATACCTTCTCATAATGCATGCAAGAGTTACGCAAACATCTAGCTTTCTAACATAAAAACCATGAGCCAACATTGGTGCCTTTGACCCGCTAAACCCAATGAGGAGACTCACCTCACACTGCTGAATCCGCGGATAAATCTCTGGCTGCTGTCTGACCGATCCCCGAACAATCAAAATCAAAACAACACCTAATCAACATTTGGGTCCCAAACCATATCCATAAATCCATTACTAGGGTAATTCACCAATTTACCCCTCACCTAGTTTAGACCAAGACTTAGGCCCAAACCATATAATCCATGAGGCCCAAATACCAAAAACCACCCAAGGCCCAATCCATGGCCCAATTTTTCCAAATTAGGCCCAACCCCATTGTAGGCCTTCTCAAAATAATTATCAGCCCAAAACCTGATGGCCCAACAGGGCCCAAGACAACTAAGCCCAAAAGATGTCCCAAACCGAAGCCCAACATGCAAAATCCCTCCTGACTGAGTACGCGGGGAGTACTCAGTTGTACGCTAAGCGTACTCGCTATTTGGCTTGTACGTTGCTTGTACAGACTTGTACACCCAGTGTACTCATCCATTAAGCCAAAACCCTTCTTAAGCTCTTAATGCTCAAGAACAGGAGTCCAAACCACATATCTACTTCTTAAAGAACGTCTAGAACCATAAAGTCATTGACTTGATGACTTTGCGTGCCCGAAAAGAACCAATCTTCAAGATAAAGCACTATAATTTCACCAAATGGACACCATCTCATTCATGGGGGATTCCATACCCTAAAGGAGACAACTTTATGAATCTAGAAACTCAGAAACACCAAGAGTGGCAACTCATAGCTCCTGGAGTGGTAACACACCACTAGATCTCATTCTTGGGACCAAAATGAACCAAAACTCATACATAATAGATCTAAGCCAACAATGAACAAGATCAATGCTTTTTACCTCAAACAATCTGGAAATGAAGCAAATAATCCAGATCCACAAGCTCTTCCTTGATCTATAACATTGCACCAAACTCCTTCTTCTTGAATGTAAGCCAAAACATACCAAGATGCACACCATGAGCTCAAAAACACAACCATGGAGGCTAAGGGATGATTTCTAGGGTATTGGGGACTTGGAGGCTGGTAAAGAGACCAACAAAAAAGAATTAATGTGCTTATATAGGGCACACATCCAAAAATTAAGGTTTCCCTTTACCCCTCGTACGCCCCGCGTACTCCTCGTACGCCCAATGTATGAGGACTCACATCCCCGATCCAACCCTCGTATGCTAAGCGTACACCACATTACACCCATCGTAATGCCCTTCACATCAGTACGCCCCGCATACTAGGGTTTCCCTTCTAACCCTAACACATTCCGAAGGCCATAACTTCTTTGTTATAAATCTGATTCCAATGATCCTTATATCCGTAAAAAGGTAACGAGAAGCTCTACACTCTAATAAACTCGTACTTGCTTTACCATTTCCCAAAAAAACCTCCAATTTCCATAAAAGCACGAGCTGACAAATTACCAAAATACCCATTTGACTCCAAAACACAAACCGAATACCCGGATCATCCAAATTACATCATCCACCCCAAATGAGTCCAAATATTAATTCTTCAAGGTTCCTAAGTCTAATAATACCCAATCCTTGATCACCACCCCAAAATGGGAAACGATTCAAAACAGGGCATTACAACGGCTAACGCTCATGAGTACTTAATGAAAATTTAAGTATTTGAACAACCCACACTTAGAGGTTACTTTATGTATAAAGTCACAAGTAATTCTAAGAGGATAATATCTTTTATTCTTCAAAAAGAGAAACATAAGGCTTTTTTCTTTACAAATATGTTATGTACTGGTCTGCTTCAACGCTATCCGTAACTGGTAGTAATAAATGGTAGGTCCATGTATGACATGGTGAGTAAACGAAGACTATATAGTTGAAGTTTATTTGTTCCTTTTGCCGATGAAGAGAAGTGATATCTATGGTGCCCTCGATGATTTGGTGCTGACATCTAAAAGTACTTGATCGAGCCCTAACTAAAAATGATGTTTTCAATTTAGTAGGCTAATCTGGTCGTCACAAATCTTTATCGAGAAATATAATCATAAATACTAATATTAACCATTTTCCATGTCTCAGGTTCATAAATATATCTTGTAGAACAAATGAATAATTAATCACTTATATTTGGGTTGAATCTTGATTTGATCAGAGTTCGGATTCGATGGTATACTCTATGTTGATTATTTGAAAGTATTAGACCCCGTATCGTTGATGACTTGTCCAAGTGCTGGAAAAAGTATCCAAGGTCATAACACATGGTAGTATCTCTAATAATAACATAGTCCTTTTAGGTTGAGATTGAGACCCAATTGAGCAATTAAAAGACAAAAGGATTTAAGAGAAATTAGTTTATTAATTTTTCATGTTATAATAAATTAATTATAAACTATTTTGGGATTAATTGGGAATTAATTAATTGAAGAGACTAAATGTTAATTAACTAAAGGGTTTAATTAATTGGAAAATTCTAGAAAGATAGGGATAAGCATGGACGATTTCAGGATAAGCCCTATCATGTTTTGGAGTTTCTTTGGACTAAGCAAATGTAAACCTATAAATAGGAAGCTAGGGATCAAACCCTAGATGCTTATTCTTTCCTCCAAAATTCAGGCCCCCTTGTCCTCTCTTTCTTTGACGAAAATCCTAACCCTTATATAGTTTGTGGATTTCTTGATATTCCCTCCCCTCTCCTAGGGTTTTGTTTTTTCATTTCTTGGTGTTCTTGGGTGTGATACCATTAAAGGGACTCTACTTTGCTTCCTCTTGTCCAAACAAAGGTGGCAAGAACTTGATGTCAAAGAAAGAAATTTATTACTTCAAAAGTGGTGTAATTGTTATTACTTTTGAAGTTGCAATAATAGAATGAACTTAGTTCCTTATAGGTTTCCTGAACACATAAGAATTGATATATGCTTTCGCTGCTTACGAACTTGTATTAGTATGCCTAAACCCTATTAGGGATGAAATTATTTACCAAAACAATCAATACTAATCCTTCACATCAGTTTCTTCTCTTAACTCCTATATCGCCAATACTTGCATAAATTTAAGGTCGAATACCTCATTTTAACGTTAAAAGACAATTTTTAGATAGTATCCAAACCAAATGCAACATATATTATTTTAATTCTCATTTGTAATATCCTCCACCAAGAAAATAGACCACATATATTAAGAAACAAAATATATCAACACACAACAACTCATTTACACATTTCATTTCACTACAAATTTCAACACACCTTCACTTAATACACATATCCTATTCAATTTCCTTGATTCTATTAAAATAAACTCCAGACTGATTCACACACACACCAATAGTTCCAACATCACCGTCAAGCATGCAACATGTCTCTTGTCTTGTGACTTGTAATACGTTTTAACTTCTTTATCTTCCTCATTCTAATTCAACATTAATAAACATGCACCTTTAAAATAAAAAATTATGCGTTATCAAATAATTTTTTCCTCAATCTTATGTGTTAAACTCTAGCAGCAAAATCTACCCATTTGACACGTATGTATATATATATATATATATATATATATATATATATATATATATATATATATATATATATATATATATATATATATATATCAATTTTGTGATATAAACACCAATTAAACATCATAGGTTAATTTTTTATTTTTTGAGTTGTAGTTGTCAATTAATTGAAAGTTTAAAAGTTTTAGTATTAAAATAGATTAATGTTATGCTTAATTAAAGAAGTTTAAGAGTTGGAACTTTCAAATTAATGTCTCAAAATCTTTAACCACATTGATTTGAATGACCTCCTATATATATATATATATATATATATATATATATATATATATATATATATATATATATATATATATATATATAGGGAAGGGTTATTTGGAAAACAAAAACCCCTAAAAATCATAAAAATGCATAAAAAAAATACCAAGACATCACAGAACTTTTTTTTGAATTTTTTTATCAAAAAATCGCAGCATTTACAATTTCGCTGAAAAAAAATAATTTTTTTTTTTTTTTTGTAAAAAAAAAAATTTTCAAATATTTTTTTAGCGATTTTGAGCTAAAAGTTGCGATTTTTTGATAAAAAAATTCCAAAAATAAAAGTTTTGTGATCTCTAAGTATTTTTTTTTATGCATTTTAATGATTTTTAGGGTTTTTTTTAAGGTTTTTTGTTTTCCATAGAACCTTATATACATAGGGAAGGGTTATTTGGAAAACAAAAAAACCATAAAAGTTATAAAAAGGAATAAAAAAGATACTCATAGATCACAAAATGTTTTTTTGACTTTACACATCAAAAAATCGCAGTTTTTTTAAAAAAATTGCTGAAAAAAAGCGACTTTTTTTTTTTGGTTTTTTTTTTCAAAATTTTTTTCACCGAATTTGTTAAAAAGAAGTTGCGAATTTTGTATATATAAAGTCAAAAACAAGATTTGTGATCTCTAAGTATTTTTTTTTATGCATTTTTATGATTTTTAGGGTTTTTTGTTTTCAATAGAACCTAAACTTATATATATATATATATATATATATATATATATATATATATATATATATATATATATATATATATATATACACACACACATACGTAGATAAAAGGAAATAGTAATTTTCTTTTGCATTTACATGTTGAAAATAATAAGGCATTAAGTATAAAATAATAAATCTTACACTAAGTTGATATATAATTTTGTAATTATTTGGATATATATATATATATATATATATATATATATATATATATATATATATATATATATATATATAAAGTTATTTTGAACTCCTAATCTGCTTAATATATATATATATATATATATATATATATATATATATATATATATATATATATATATATATATATATATATGATAAGTTATTTTGAACTCCTAATCTGCTTATTATTTTTCAATATGAAGACCACCATTAGTTTCTAAATATTGTGTGTAAGCCAAATTTAGTCTCATAAAAATAAAAGATTTGACAAACTTTTTTTTTATTTTTAAAGGGTGTGCGCGCGCTCACACACACACACATACACACACACACACATATATATATATATATATATATATATATATATATATATATATATATATATATATATATATATATATAAGTACAATAGAGAACCATTATTAATTAAGTAACCAAGGAACCGATCCAAAACGTCAGAATTTAAAGTCATAACCGAAAAAGAAAGGATTATAGACTTTTACAATGGACGTACATGCACCGAATTATAACAAAACTCACACTTTTTTGGTTTAATTTTTATATGCCATTTTTTTTATCGAAAAAAACCAAATATATCGTTGTTTATGATTTTCGTCATGTTTCCATAGATATCTATATTGATATATAAAAATGATTTTTTTTTTCAAAAAAAAACTCGCTTCATTGTTTTTTGTTTATTGAAAATTTAAGATCTATTTTTTATCGAAATAATTAATAAATATATAAAATTTCATATTTTGATGGTACTCTTTAAACATAGATTCATATTGATGTTTAAAAAAAATAAATAAATCAAAAATCAAAATTTCAGTTCAGATTCACATTATGTATCTGTTTAGATTCATAGTGTGAATATGCTCACATTCAAAATGTGAATAAAAGTAAGTCAGGTTCACATTGTGAATTCTGAAAACTAAATTATATACATTTCAGATTCACAATGTGAATAAATCCATTTTTTGATTCTACAAAACTTATTTACAACTAATCAAAACGTTAAAATATTATAAAACTACATGAAAATATATTTCGATTCATATGTAAATTTCAATTAGTTTGTGAATGATCAAAGAGTTGAAATAATAAGTCAGATTCATATTATGAATGTTAAAATTAAAATATTTACAGTGTAGATTCACATTATTAATGTGAAATGATCTAGTTTTTTTAATCGATGTTGATGTTTATTAATAGAGGACAAAAAATTGAGATGTTTAGTATAATTCGTTTTTTTATATAAACTTAAATATTAAAAAAAAAACAACAAAACGAAGTGAGTTTTTTACGAAAAATAAGTTTGTTTTTTATATATCAATATGGATCTTTATGAAAAGAGGACGAAAAATCGTGAACAACGGTATATTCGGGTTTTTTTTCGATAAAAAACGTAACTTCAAAAAATTAAACGAGAAACAGATGTGGTTTTTTGAAAAACATGTGAATTTTATGATATAATCCAATGTATGTGCGTCCAATGTACACGTGTACATCCATTCTTTTGACCGTTAATAATTATGATTTCCGACATTTACGATTGATTTCTTTTAATAATGGTTTTTTTATTGAACGAGCCCTTTATATATATATATATATATATATATATATATATATATATATATATATATATATATATATATATATATATATATATATATATATATATAAAAAGAGGTTTAAATATTTAATTCTTTAGGAATGAATGAAATATTGAGCACAAAATATGGGATAGGGCCATGTGGTTTCCATGTGATTTCAAAATTAAGACAACACGTGCTTTGTGGTCCCTACGTTCTTTTTTGAGTGTGTTGGTGTCTCTCTATCTGTGAAAGACTATTCTGACTATTCTCATATTTTATAGAAAGCATCCATACACATCAATTGTTTATTTATAAAAGGGTATTTACGAAGAATACATTTTATTTTCTAAAATTCGGTTGGACTATCAATTTTTAATAGGTTTGGAAAAAACCATTATTTTTTATTAAAACGTTTCATTGCAACAACGGTTACCATTAGAGTCGGTTTTAAGGACCAATTTATGAGTGATTTGTTTAGCACAAAAATGAAAATCGGTGGTGTCTTTTTTTTATTATTATTATTATCTAGAAAGAGATAAATATTAGCCAAAAAAAATGATATGGTTAAACCGGAAAAGATAACAAAATATAGTGGTTTTTTAGTCTTTAAATCTAAAACACATAGTTTTGTCGAATATTTTTAAATCAATTAGAAACTAATGAAACCATCAATACAATAGTACGGCCTAAAAGATTACTTATAAGAAAACCTTTATGTGCATGCCTATTTTTTCTTAAAAGTATGAGCCCTTTTTCTTGTAAAGCCATATATTTTAAAATTTTGAATTCACATTTTTTATTAGGAAAATTAAGTGTAAGACTTATGTATTATATGTGTTTATTTAAAAGAAAAATTAAATATGAAACATTTAAGAAGTTTGAATTAGTAAAATAAAAATGAGAAAAATATTGAATTATTAAAATTAAAGTGTTTTTTTTTTAATTTAAATAAATAATTTAGATAAATAAACAAATGAAATTAATGAGGTTTTAATTTAGTAATTTTGAAATTAGAAAGAAAGTCTATTAAAGAAATTAATATGCATTTATTATTATATTTAAATATTATTTGGAATTTAATAAAATGGAAAAACCATAAAATGACATGTGAAATAAAAACTAATTTAAAATAACCACAAAATAACATGTGACAAAATGATTAAGAATGTGACATGTGACAAAAAAAATCTTTATTATTAGAGTAGATATAACCCAAAAATAACACGAATGAACAAAACATAAATTGTTCGTTGACATCTGCGTTTAATATAATGTCCTTAAAACAAATTCGTACTATATGAGTGTTTGTTTCCCATGATACAATTTCAGAAAGCGATTCTTCAAGATCGTACGAACCTTCACTTTGCTGGAAAGTACCTTGGTTGCAAAAAGAAATGGAAGATAGAGTAGAATCGTAAGGGAGGAAGTGATTTTTGTTTCATTAGGTGTGTCTCAATCTGTCATAGAGGTGTTGTGTTTATACAAAAGAACATAACATACGTTTTAATACCAAATTATAACTGATGGAATTAAATAGAAAAATTAATTAATAATTCAAAACTGAAATTCTATGATTAATATCATTTAATATGGGGTTGTAATTTTTAACTATAAAGAAAATAATTGCAAAAGGTCCTTGAACTTTTCCAGGTCGACCGGTGGTGCATTCGTACCCGCAGGATGCGCGCTCGCACATAAGTTTAGTGAACCCAAACAAAACTGGCTCACATTTGCACCACCATACACCCACGAGAGAGCATTTGTGTCATTTAAACTTACAAGGCTAAGAAGCTTTTGTAGTTATAAATCCTTTTCCTTTTCATCTTCCCACCTTTGTGGGATAAAACAAAACTTAACAACCCATTTGTTTATATCCTTCCAAACACCTCACTTTAACATATAATTTCTCCTTCATCTTTAATCAAATAATACCCCACATGAATGATAATTGCTTCAACATTTTGAAGCTGCTTAGGTAAAATCCACCAGTTGAATAATGTATAGGACAAGTAGCTGTTGTTGAGTTTTTATTCAAAAACTAGTTTCAAAACATAATATTTAGCAACGGAAGACTTGATGGTTTGAATAACATAAAACAAGTTTATAACCCACCAAGGATCTTCTTGCAAGCTATAAAAGGAATAAACACAACCAAAGAAGAAATGAATAAATAACAACCTTTGTAGTTCTTTGGGTCCTCTTGGGAGGCATGGAAGTTGATGAAGAATGATGAACTTTAGAGACACCAACAAGTTACCAACTTGACTTAAGATGCTAGTCTTGTAAAACTCTTAATCTCTTAAGCTTGAAGTTCATAACCAATATGAATTTCAAGAGAGTATAAGATGCAACCAATATCTTTATAAGACAAACAAAATTAGAGAGAAATGCATATCCCTATGCATCTCACGCTTTTTACTATTAAAAAACAAGAGCAAAAAGCTAGTAATTTATTCAACTTAAAGCAAGGTCCTTACCTATTAAGTCTTGTGCTTAAAAACACCATGTCCCTAGCAACAAAAGTCTATAAAAGAAAAAGTATGGCTTTGTGAATAAATTTATACAAGCATGTTGTTTCCTAGCTTTCTTGTCTCTCCATATATTTTTGGCCTTTAAGATATAAAAAGAATCACGAGCTTTATATTTTGTAAACCAAGTTTATAAAATATAAAATTTAACTTTTTGGTAAAAGACAAAAGAATTTATCTAGTCCAAAATGTTGTACATGACTTAATAATTCATACCATATGAATTATGTAATGTTACTTACTAATGAAGAATTATTACTTCCTAGAAATAAATAATTTCCAATTTAATTATAACAGTTTATTGAATATTTATTATAATCAATTTCTAATAAATAAACAATCATATCAAATTGTTGTTAGTGTGACCCATTAGTATCCTACGTTAATTACCAATATCACTTTAATATGATTCTTGAGCATTACGATCCTTCAATCTCCCACTTGCGCAAGGGTCATATTAGACTGATATAGACAGTAGTGAACGTCTAGCAACATTTCACTGCCCCTATCAACGTACGACTTTGTGTCATTCTATCCACGCCCAATTCCCAAAAAGGTCCAAGCTACAATTGGTGTATAAGGTAAGTTTATCAGTTATCCCTTTGTCACAGACATCATCATGAATAAGAGATACGGACCGCGATCAATCTCATTTGGTGTTCAACTTTTGTTAAGGCGGCTTAGATGTCTAACTCTCAACACATAAGAGGAACAAATCCTAACTTGACTACCATACCATACCTGAAAATGGCTTTTATAACTGCCCGGTTAAGGACCAGTGTGTGACCATATCTAAGCACAATACTCCCTACACTTAAGTCCCACTATGTATCTCAGGTGTTAAGGATACAAAGATAATACCTTTTAATCAAGTATCATTCATGATAGTGATCCATGAGATGATCTTGATGCGGGTCAGTTCGATACTAGTTTTATGACAAGTACCTATGAAACTTAGTTACAACCCATTGCCTACCTTCATCCAGTGAAAGTCAACCAATCCAATTCATATTAGTCTTATTACATAATTGCTCCCACAATTATAGCCGACTATGAACTTTTAGAATAATAAGATGATTCATGGATTAAACATGTTAATATAGAACACAAGTATTGATGTTATGAATACAAGTATTCATGGATTAAACATCTTACCTCGATTAAGTATACTCTTAAAGTCACAAAAATTTCTATGTGATTCTTGAATGGCATAAATCAACATATTTTTTCAATGAGCTCATACATCCAATGAAATTGGATTTCAACTTATAAAATAGTGTATTCATATTTTGTAGTATATTATGTCATTTTGTTTTGCTTGGACCTCATTCCAACTAAACTTACTCTTCATCCCTCAATGAAGTCATAATTCAGTTATGTAGCTCTTTACATGAAGATTTTTATTCTAAACTATATGTTTCATATACATTCTCTTAGTTCTTCTAAAGTACTCTTAGAATGTTTTCATAGTCATCTGGTGACTTAACCATGTATTCAATTGGTGTATTATGATATGCTCATAGCATGATGATACACCAGGTCTTATGCATAATAGGGCATAAAATGACGGATTCATTTTCCAAGAAAATTGAATATAAATCATTTCAACTAGTTCAAACCTATGAGCTAGGTTCTTTTGAGGCTGGCTCAAAAATAGTGCCATGTAAAAATGCCAAGGTTCCTCCAAAAGAATCTTCTATCTTGATATCTTTCAAGATATTGTCAATATATGCATAAGTATATAAAACTTTTAAGATTCACTTTATCTATCTCTATAAATTTTACATTCCAAGAATGTATCTTGTTCTTCCTACGTCTTTCATTTTAGAAATACATTCCGATTAAAGGTGAAAAGGAATAGCATGGTCAGAATGTAATTTCTCATGATTTAGTATGTCTCATTCATACAAGATTAGGAATATCACTATGCTCCCACTTGTTCTTAGTAAACACACATGTTTTATTCATTTTGATATAAAAACATACCTTGTGGTTTTACATTAAAATGTTGATTGCAATATTTAGATGTTTGTTTTATATCCACAAGTGGATCTCAAGCTTTACACATTTTGTTAGAATAACATGGACTAAGAAAACCTCTAGGCCAATATATATAGATATCTTCTAGTAGATGTGTATTAAGAAAAACGGTATTTCTTGAAATATATTTGCTATATCTCATATTGTAACATCTTGTTTTGAGGCACTTTCATTGTTGACCCTTATATTGAGATTTATTGCATATTGGTCCCTAAGTATAAGAGGGTGAAAAAGGGGCCATTGTGGCATTTTGGTAAAATCAGACTTTGGGAGTACGCTGAGCGTACATGTATACACTAAGCGTACTAGTGCGTGCCTTAGTATGCTGGTCGTACACCTCGTATGCAGGGCGTACGTGAGGTTCATGCAAACCCTAATTTTTAAGGTTTGGCTCATATTTAAGCATCATTATAGCCTCACATCTCATTATTATTCAACCTCCTTCCTGTGAAATCGATACCAAAGCAAACCCTAAGAGAAGAAGAGTATTGTGGAACCTTTGGAGTGTTTAGAAGTGTCATTGGAGAAAGAAGAAGGTGGTGAGAAGAAGTTGGAGCTTGAGAACACTTTGGATCTGGGATTTCACTTTTTTTTGCAACCTCAAGGAGGAATAAATTTTGCATCTTTTCCATTCCATCTTGTAGATCTAGGTTTTTGCTCTTTTAAGTCACTTTTTGGTCCCAAAATGGCGATTCTTGAGCATGGCATGTTCTTGACCCATTAAGTTGTCCTTTAAGACCTTAGGAAGGGTCTTGAGTCATAAAAATGGAGTCTTAATGGTTGGTTTTGCTCCATGCATTCCTTGAAGATCTTAATGTATTAAGATGTTGAGTTAAGAACTTAATGGACATGCAAAGTCATAAAGTTGGAAACTTTATGACTCTTGAGGATGATTTGGCCGTGGATCTGAATGTTCGACGTAAGAGCTTAAGGCATTAAGCTCTTAATGAGAGTTTGGGAAGACTGGGCGTATGCCCTGCGTAATCTGAGTAATGAGTACACATCGTGTACATGGTTAACCTCCCCGATGTTGGTCAGAGCTTAAGTACACCCTGCGTACATTTGGAGTACGCCCTGCGTACGCATTTTGTATTGACTCAGCTGAGTTGACTCAGCTGGGTTGACCCAGTTGGGTTGACTCAGTTGACATGTGGATTTTGACCAGTTTAACTTTAACTTTGACCAAGTTTGACCAAGGGGTATTTTGTATGGTGTTTGAGAATTTGGTCTTTTGGATGGATAGGTGTCAGATAGAGCTAAGATTCGGAGTCGGGACTTTATCAGCTATTGATCAGATCGAGAGGTGAGTTTCCTCACTATACTTATGGGTCGAAGGTACCAAGGCCAGCCCATTGGATTTGATATTCTTATCTGTGATAGAATGTCGTTATGCTATAGTGATCTGTTAGATCTGAATCCTGGTATATAGGATGTGAGTATGCAGTAGTGATCTGTAGATCTGCCTGTTTTCTCGTTGGCTGATTATATGTTTATCTGTTATGTATATTTCGACATATTTTGTGTGGTGGTTTTGGCTTTACTGCTTTGTGCGTGAGCCAAAAGACCGTTGCATTCCACCCTGATGGTTGATTGGGCCCGAGGGTATTCGATCCCGAGGATGACTGGACTCGTTGTATATTGGCATTCCAACCTGGGGTATTCCGTCCTGATGGATGACTGGACCCGGGGGTTGATTGGACCTGGGGTATTGCAACCCGATGGTTGAGTGGACCCATTGTATATTGGCATTCCAACCAGATGTTTGACTGGGCATGGGGTATTCCAACCCGATGGTTGACCGGACCTATTGTATATTGGCATTCCACCTAGGGTATTCCATCCCGAGGATGATTGGACCCGAAGGGTCACTGGTCCTGGAGTATTCCAACCCGATGGTTGATTTTATATGTTATTTGTTGTGTGGTGGTACTTTGGGGGAACTCACTATGCTTCATGCTTACAGTTTCAGTTTATTGTTTCAGGTACTTCAGCGGACCGTGGCAAGACTGAGGCATGACCGTACATATCCTTGGTTTTACGACTGATTGGAACTTGGGAGACTCTGATTTTAAATAATGTTTTTGGAAACAATGGTTTTGTAAACACTTCTCTTAGTAAATGGGTTGTTTTGAAAAGTTTAAATTTGTTGAAATTTTTGGGATGTTACAAGTTGGTATCAGAGCCTTGGTTTGAGTAAATTGGAGGAACACTTGTGTGTTGTGACATGATCTTCAGGGGATGGGATGCTGGATGATGGATCAGACCTCAAAGTTTTCCTGAGAACACAACACAGAAGAATCGTTAAAGGAAGACTGGATGTTCTCCCTGGATGTCAATCCGACGATCAAGTTAGCTTTCTTAGAGAGAGTTTAGGGTAAATTGTGTAAGGAAGAAGATGGAT
The DNA here is from genome assembly GCF_052849685.1 of Lactuca virosa. NCBI lineage: Eukaryota > Viridiplantae > Streptophyta > Magnoliopsida > Asterales > Asteraceae > Lactuca > Lactuca virosa. Next base: position 184,567,967 of record NC_136428.1, read on the forward strand.
CCCTTCCTTGAGACGGAAGGGATCCTTTTATACCTGTTACTAACGGATCGTGGGGACCCTACCCAATGAGTGTGAGACGTGGCCACACTAACTAACTGCTAGGTGACTTCAGTTCTGGGCGTCACCTAACCTTTTTGTCACGTCCTGATTGATCGTGAGTGAATGAGAAGATCATGAGGAATATTCTTTCCTCGTGAAGGGAAGCGAACTGTCACCCTGGTGCTGGATCACTTAGGCCATGATCGGGTCTTGACCAAGGTTCTGGCGTGATAATGTCTCGTGTATGCTTTCCGTTAACTTTAACGTGGCTAAGGTAACGTTAACAAGTCCCTTAGACCAGTAGGCTTCTGCGTTAATGACGTAGCAGAGTCGTTCTGGTCTACTCACAGACACGTGTCAGGATGCTACTGATAGCTTATGCGGTTGTCAGAGCGAAATCACCTTTCTTCGGCGGTTTCATCATGAAAACGGTTTGCTGCCTCTTTATTGGCATTTAAACCTCTGTTCCTCATGGCGTTCCCTCCTTACTTTCTACCTTTCTCTCTTTTACTTCTTTCCCCAAAGAATCCTTTCGAACTTTTCTTTGCATTCTTCCATGGCCGTCGTTCGTCCTTTGGGAAGAGATCTTACTGCCGAGGAATCGGAGTCTTTTCAGTTTCGATTCGAGTTTGTCTCCGAACACAGAGTGCAAATCCCCCTTCCCGATGCATCGCTTTACAGTCCTCCCGAGGGCAAAGTCGGCACTCTGATAGACTTATTCAAAGCGGGTTTACGTGTGCCTACTACAGACTTCTTCAATCTGATTATCCGAGAATATGGGTTTTCCATGAGAGAGCTGACCCCAATTGCTATAAACAAGATAGTGAGTTTTGAACTCCTCTACCGTACCCTTAGGCGTCAACCAACTGTTCCGGTATTCAAGTAGTTCTTCAACGCTTCTACCCAGTGTGGGACTCAGACCCTTTCTCGTCGGCGGGGAGTCCCTACCCTCATCTACGACAAAAAGTCCAAGAAGAACTGTCAAGAGAAGTTTCTATGGGTGAACGACGACCTTGTGGTGCTTAGCTACCCAAGGAATAAGGTGTATGTGGACCGTGCTCGAACGCTCTTTGGTGCTGACAAAGAACTGGCTGATGTCCTGGAGAAGATTAGCATCAACGACGAGGACTGGCTCGACTACTTCTTGGCCGCCGATGGGATGAGCGCCGCTTGGAGGGCTCGAGGGAAAATGCATGATTTTTTCGTCGAGAAAGGAGGTATAATGCTTATTTTTTCTTGTTTTCTCTTGTCCTCCCCCCCTTTTTTACTCGGTGTAACCCTTGAAAATAGGTAACTTTATTAACCGTTGTTGTCTTTGCTCTGTTGCCAGGTGTGGAGGAGGTTATATCCTTAGAGAAAGCTCTTCAAGGTCTATTCGATGGTGAACTTCAGTGTCGCGACATCGACCGTGTAAAGAATCTTCCACCCCCTGTTTCTGGTCAAGGAATTGGGGCTACCGTCGGCTCAGAAGGTGCTACTGGCGCCGACAAGGATCCATATCTGCAGGACGTTGTTGTTAATGGCGCTTCTCAGAAGGATCCTTCCCCTTCCGGGTCCCCAAGGAGTCTCCTCAATGTCAAGAGGCGCTTTGCTTTCTTGGAAGAGTCTTCCAGTGGTCATGCTGAGATGGTTAGCGTCGGGCCCCCTCTTCGCAAGAAACGTAATATGAGTTTCTTGCTAGAGGGTTCCAAGAGTTCCACCAGTGCCCCCGATGAAAGTCCTCCAAAACTACTGGAGGGGGCACACAACATGGCAACTGAACCGCCTAGTCATATAGAGGAAGAAAACATCAACATGACCAGCCCTGATCCGATTACTAGAGGAGACGAGGCGAAGACCGGGTCTTCGCCTTCCTATGGTCTCGTATCAACTGCTTCTGGAAAAGCAGGAACTGTCCCCCTTGCTGCAGGGTTTCATTCAAGTGCCTACAAGCCATCGTGGAGGCTAACTCCCCAAGACCTCGTGTCTGATCACGACATTGCTCTTGAGTGGTGTCGACACGCTTTTCCACCTGCTACAACTGAGGCTTTCGATGTCCTGACGAATAAGCACATGGCCAGCAGTCTTCGCTATGCCTCTGCCCAAGTGTCATCTTACCTGGTTTCAGCTGCTGAACGCATCTCCAATATTGAGACCATCCAGTCTCATTCGGACAGGATGAGCATCGAATGTTTAGAGCTGAAAACCCAGGTGGCAAAGATGGAAGCTGACAAGTGCAGCTGGGAGGCCAAGCAGGAGGCGGCGTTGCTCGAGAAATCAAGCTTGAAAGAACAAGTGGCAAAGCTAGAGGAAGAAGTGAGGCGCTTGAATGATCGCGTGGGAGCCCTGAGTTTGGAGAATGCCATCCTGAGCGAGCAAACGGTAGAGCTGGAGGTTGACCTGTTCGGGGAGAACGCTGCAAAAGGAGTGTTGGATAAGGATATTTCTTGGATCCTTAGCGATGAGCTCAACCGAGTGGTGGACAGGGTGATTGATAGCCCCCAATTTCTCCAAGGTTTGGTCGATGTGTAGGCGGCCTGCGTGGCGGAAGGTGTGGAGCAAGGGAAAAAAGCTGCAAGAGAGCTGGTGGTTGCCGGGGAGTTTGATCCAGAGGTCGAGGTGGACGTGGACACCAAGACCCTAGAGGTGGAAGATGCCATGGCGACTTTCACTGAAACGGATTTTACTGGCTATCTCCGCCTAGGCATTCTGGACATGGCCGGGCTCCGTGATCTTTGTCAAGACGTTCAGAGCGATGGGTCGAGCCCTGGCCCAAGCTTTTCACTCGGTGATGGTAACACCCTTTCCCATAAGTAGCGTTGTTTGCCTGGTTTGTTTTGATGTAACTCTTGTGAACAATATTTTCTATTTCTTTCTTTGTTTTTTGTCTTTGCTGCCCTTAGTGGCAGCCTTAAAGTCCGGGAGTCTTGCGATTTGACAATGTTCACTTTTAATTGATGGGTATGAATGTTCCTCATTACCGAATATATTCTTTTGTTTTGTTGCTTTGTGTATGGTTTATGTTGGCCATCACATAGTATTTATGCAGGGTTTACTTATATCCCTGGTTTGAGTTCTTTTATTTATGAACTCCTTGTGCTTTACTAATGCTGGTCTTTGAGAAATTTGTTCTAATTTGCTGTTTAAAGACCCTAGGCATAGCCAAGATCGTCATCTTGAGGCTCATCCGGTTATGCTTTTCTCATTAGTGGAAGGTTATGACTCTTCTACACTTATGTCACATGTTCTTTTGTATCTTTGTTATTTGCTATAATGTGATTGATGAACATGTTTTGGGAGAAAGGTTATGAACCTTTTTTATACAAACCCCCTGGCTGCCTCCTTGTATCGATTTTGCTCGTGTGACGTTGGATGATTAGTCCTTGTTGTCACATGGTAAACGTACACTACCTCTTTATTTTACTTTCAAGCTTGAAAATAAGGAGCATCTGAATTGCTCTCTCTCTTTTTTCTAGTTTTATTGTTGGAGTGTTATAAGACTGAAGGTGGTAAAATAATTTTTATTGGTTACATTTATTGTCAAAACTAATACACAATGCCTTTGCTAGCATTGAATCTATCTTTAACACTCGTTTTAAGAATAAAAATCACGCATGCTCTACGCATTCCAAGTTCTTGGAATGGCACGCCCGTCCTGAGCTTCTATGATATAAGGACTATTCTTATGGGCTTCCACAATTTTGTATGGTCCTTCCCAAGTAACACTGAGTTTCCCTAATGGTTCAGCATGACTGGACTCGTTTTTCCTCAGCACCCATTCTCCAACTTTAAACTTCTTGACCCGGACTTGGCGGTTGTAATAGTTCTCGGTGTGCGATTTATATAGTGCTTGGTGCATCTGTGCCACCTCATGGTTTTCATCAAGCATGTCCAGGTCCTGGCGTCGCCCTTCTTCGTTGGCTGCTTCCTCAAAACTCTCTGTTCGCAGGGAGCCGACCACTATTTTCAATGGGAGGACTGCTTCCGTCCCATAGGTTAGACTAAATGGCGTTTCTCCCGTGTTTGACCTTGCTGTGGTACAAAATGACCACAACACTATCGGGAGCTCATCTACCCAGGCAGACTTTGGTATGAGTACCCTTTTATTCAAACGATTAACTATGGTTTTGTTTGATATCTCAGTTTGTCCGTTGGCCTGAGGGTGTCACACCCCAAAACCGGAACGGCGGAAACGTTCTGGGGTGGAGGACGTCATGTACAGTATCATAACAATGCATAATAGTAAAGACAAGCAACAACATCCATTGCATTAATATAATAATTTTAATACAAGCGTGTTCTGTATAGTATGTAAGACACCAAAAGTATGATCAAAATAAAAGATGAGTCTTGTATGTGCTCCATCTTCTCAAAAGCTTCATCGGTACCTGTCTACTGATGACCTGAGAATACAAGTTATTTTGAAAAGAGTTTATCAGCATAACGCTGGTGAGTTCATAAGTATTTAGTGTCATTGCTTGTATAAAAATGTTTGTAACAACGTATTATATATGTTCGTAGCTGTTTGTAATTGCTTTGTAAATGTTTGTAAATAGTTGAACTCTCTAGAAAATCCTATATTTTCTACTAAAATGTAGCCTTCTACCAAGACTAAGAGTTTTCCCCAGTGAAACTAAAATATAGTTTACCTAAATGTGTATGTGACAAGGTCACAGGGTAAATGTCATAGGAAAATATTGTTTTACCTCAGCAGTGACACTGCTGGTCATAAAGTGATGAAGTATAGACTCCAGGTAGTATTAAATGTACAGTACACCTCGGGGAGTCTAAAGTAAATGAAAATGCAGACTCCAGGTGGTATTAAATGAACAATACGCCTCGAAAAGTCTGTTTTGCCTTTAATTCTTAGTTAGTTAATTAAAGGTTTGAATGTGAACTCGTATGTAACTATACTGATCGACGGCTGAATAACTGATGACCCTCCGGTGTCATATGTAGTGAGGTAACATTCTGTCACCCCTTGGCCTTATCGGCTGGGACTGTAGCTAGCAGTCGGGATGTGGGAGTGTCTGTCCCGTATAGATCTATACACACAATGCCCGCTCTCCCTCCAGGAGACTCTGGTTACAAAGTGATACCACAATAAAGTGTCGTATCGAGAAATAGTATGTCACATTCTGTTTATCGTATTCAAATGTTTGTATAGTATGTCATAATGTAGTGGTGTTTTCTCTGTACTAGTATATAGTATATTCTCTTGTATAGTATATAGTGTGTTCTCTTGTATGGTATATAGTGTGTATTGACTCATAGCTGTACTGACTCTTGTATGTGTCGACGTAATAGTAGTAGTGAGTAGTAAACCCTTAACTATACCTATTATAGTTAAATAGCAATGTTGTTTGTATGCCTTCGTTACACAAAGGTACTGAACTGAAGTGAAAGCTTTTATATCCAACACACACACACACACACACACACATATATATATATATATATATATATATATATATATATGATATATAACTAAGATTTCAACGACAGTTGGACAAATAACAGGATACCCTAAGTCCACAACCAAACAAGGAACAGGAAATAAGGTGAGCTATCAGTCCTAAGTCCTTCAAGTCTTACTTATATAAATATATTGGTGTAGATATGGGTTTGAAAATAATGTAAGTTTAAAAGAGTTTGAAAACAGTTTTAGCATCTAAAAGAGTTTAATAAAAGGTTTTGAAGTGCTTGAAATCCATAAGTTTGATAGCAACTTGAAAGTAATAGTAAATCTTTTCGGTTTGTTCTAGTTATTAATCAGAGGTGATTAAAACAATAACTAGAACGTTTCAACTTGTATTCCCCCCCCCCATAAAAGCATTTAAAATCATTTCAAAGGTTGATTTAGGGGTATGAACTCACCTGAAATGAGTGATGCGAATGTAAGATCGGGAAAAAGGATGCTAAGTGTCAAGTGAAGACTTGAACACACACACGGATCCTATTAACATATAAAGATACATATATGTGTACAATTAGTGTATATTCAACTAATTAAGAAGGATAACACCCTTATAGTCTAGGAAACACTTATATTGAAGTGTTACAATCACAAATGATTGCATAAAAGGAGTGTATGGTCACCAAATGGACCTTTCGGTCCAAGTGGTATGTTCCTAGGAGCTTTCGGTCCTAATGGTATTCTCGGTCCAAATGGTTCTCGGTCCGAAGGGTTCTCGGTCCGAATGGTTCTCGGTCCAAAAACCGAAAACTCAAGATCTTTGGTGCCTGTGGTGATTTTCAAGGGCTTTCAAACATGCATAGGGGTTCTAAGTTTTATCCAAAGCCTTAAGTGAGTTTTAAGGTCTTAAAGGCACCTTTCTTTAGGGTTTTCGGTTTAAGGAGATGCACTAAACCGAAAACTCCTTTTGTTCTTGGAAAATGACGATTTCAAGGTCCTAAATCAAGTATCCTTACTAGATAACAAGTGTGGGAAGTAGATACTTACAATATAGAAGCAAAGAAAGGTGTTTTCGGCCCAAAACACTAGTGTGTGTTCTTGGTGTTCTTGAAGAACACTTGAAGATCTAAGAAAAAGAGAAGATTTCATGGATGAAATCATGTATAACCACTAGATGAAGTGTTGTATCAACAAATCAAGAGAAGAAACACTTACATTTTTGGAAGATTTGGAAGAAGCTCTTATGATACTTGAGAGAGAAAGTGGATGTTCTTGAGTTTGGAAGTTAGAAATGAGGAAAGGAGGAGTAAACTCATGCCTTAAGCATGAGTTCTCGGTCAAAGGGGTTTGCGGCCCTACCCCTCATGTTTGGCCGTAACACCTTAATAAGGTGTTAATTGTTTTATTTGTTCCCCAATAATCCAAAAAAATACTTCCTTTCATTTGTTTTCTCGAAAAAAAATAAATATTAAAAATACTCAACCGGACTTTAAACCGAGCTAAAAATTAGCGGAAGTGAATTTGACTTTTAATTTACGCGTTTGACTGTAGAGTTCGTTCAAATGTAAATTTCAGGTTGTCACATCATCCCCCCGTTAGAGGGAATTTCGTCCCGAAATTAGAGTTCAAGCAACTAAGTTATTACAAATAACTAAGTAAAAAGATGAGGATATTTAAGTTTCATTTGATCTTCGCGCTCCCAAGTGAACTCCGGTCCTCGCTTGGCGTTCCAGCGAACCTTCACAATTGGGATGCGGCTTTGTTTCGTTCGCTTGACCTCTCGATCCATGATCTCTACAGGTTCTTCCACGAAGTTGAGGCTCTCGTTGATCTCGATCTCGTCGAGTGGGATTACAAGTGTCTCGTCGGATAGGCACTTTTTCAAGTTCGAGACGTGGAAGGTAGGATGTACGTTACTAAGCTCGTGGGGTAGGTTGAGTTTGTAGGCTACGAGGCCGATTCTAGCGAGATTCTCAAAAGGCCCTATGTATCTTGGATTTAGCTTTCCACGCTTTCCGAAGCGTATCAAGCCCTTCCAGGGTGAGACTTTCAAAAGGACTCGGTCTCCCACCTGGAATTCCAAAGGTTTCCTCCGTTTGTCTGCGTAGCTTTTCTGTCGGTCTCTAGAGGCTTTCAATCGTTCACGAATCTGAACGATCTTCTCTGTCGTTTCCCGAATGATCTCCGGACCTGTGAGAGTGCTGTCAGGAACTCGTCCTTTAGCTAACTGTGTGTCACCCACCTCAGCCCAGCACATAGGGGATCTGCACTTTCGGCCATAGAGGTCTTCAAATGGAGCAGCCTTTATGCTCGTGTGATAACTGTTGTTGGAGGAAAATTCGACAAGGGGTAAATGAGTATCCCATGCCTTCCCAAAGTCGATCACAGGCTCGCAACATATCTTCAAAGGTTTGGATAGTCCTCTCACTCTGTCCGTCGGTCTGTGGATGGTAGGCTGTACTCATGTCCAACCTCGTTCCTCAGGAGCTTTGTAGTGACTGCCAGAACCTCGAAGTGAATCTACTATCTCTATCGGAGATAATAGATATAGGAACACCATGCAGTCGTACGATCTCCCGAATGTATGTTCTTGTGAGCTTCTCCATCTTGTTAGTTTCCTTGATGGGAAGGAAGTGTGCGGACTTGGTCAATCTGTCGACGATGACCCAAATGGTATCAAGCCCACCCGTTGTCTTGGGTAGCTTGGTTATGAAGTCCATAGTGATCCGCTCCCACTTCCATTCAGGTATCTCTGGTTGCTGAAGTAAACCTGATGGTTTCTGGTATTCGACCTTAACCTTTGCGCAAGTAAGGCATTTACTCACGAAGGTAGCAATCTCTGCTTTCATGTTAGGCCACCAGTATGACTTTTTAAGATCCAGATACATCTTATCTAAACCCGGGTGGACGGAATATCGAGTGTTGTGGGCTTCCTTCATGACCAAGTCTCTGAAGCCACCATGTCTCTGTGTCCAGATCCGATCCATGAGGTATAAGGCTCCGTCACCCTTGACTACCAAGTTCTTATCCATTCCACGCACGGATTCTCCCGCCACATTTTCAGGTTTTAAGGCTTCGAACTGAGCCTCCTTAATTTGTGTGGATAGATGCGAATGGATAGTTATAGCTAATGACTTGACTCTTCGACCAGAATATTCTTTCCAACTTAGGGCGTCTGCTACCACGTTGGCTTTACCTGGATGATAACGAATTTCACATTCGTAGTCGTTGAGTAGCTCGACCCACCGTTGTTGTCTCATATTAAGCTCCTTCTGGTTGAATATGTGTTGTAGGCTTTTGTGGTCTGTAAAGATAGTGCTCTTCGTACCATACAGGTAGTGTCTCTAGATCTTCAGGGCGAATACAAGCGCTCCTAATTCGAGATCGTGTGTGGTGTAGTTGACCTCGTGTGTCTTCAGCTGTCTTGAGGCATTGGCGATGACCTTACCTCGTTGCATCAGAACGCAGCCGAGCCCCTGGTTGGATGCATCGCAGTATACCACGAAGTCGTCTATCCCTTCGGGGAGGGATAGTATCGGTGCGGTGCATAAGGATCGTTTCTGCGTTTGGAACGCCTTCTCTTGTTTCTCTTCCTAGTCAAAGGCCACAACTTTCTGGGTCAATGTCGTAAGGGGTTTAGCAATTCGAGAGAAGTTCTGTATGAATCTGCGGTAGTAGCCAGCGAGGCCTAGAAATTGACGAATTTCTGTAGGCGTCTTCGGTGCTGACCAGTTCTCGATGGCTTTAATTTTGGAAGGGTCCACGTGGATTCCTTCTTCGCTAACCACGTGTCATTCGGATCCAAAATTCGCATTTAGAGAACATCGCATAGAGCTTCTCTGATCGTAAGGTTCCTAGGACTTGTCGTAAATGATCGATATGTTCCTCCTTACTTCGAGAGTAGATAAGTATGTCATCGATGAAGACGATGAAGAACTGATCCAAGTAAGGACGACATACCCTATTCATCAAGTCCATGAATACTGCGGGCGCATTGGTCAATCCGAATGGCATCACTACGAACTCGTAGTGTCCGTAACGAGTTCGGAAGGCTGTCTTCGGAACATCCTCCTCAAGCACTCGTAACTGGTGATACCCGGATCTTAGATCAATCTTAGAAAAGTAGCTCGCCCCTTGCAGCTGGTCAAATAAATCGTCTATGCGAGGAAGAGGGTAACGATTTTTGACTGTAAGCTTGTTGAGTTCCCTGTAATCGATGCACATACGAAACAATCCGTCTTTCTTCTTCACGAATAAGACTGGTGCTCCCCAGGGTGAGAAGTTTGGTCTTATAAAGCCCTTGCTGAGTAGTTCGTTAAGTTGACCGGACAGTTCTTGCATCTCAGCAGGTGCTAGACGATAGGGCGATTTGGCTACGGGGGTAGCCCCTGGAACGAAGTCGATCCTGAATTCGACTTGACGTTGGGGAGGTAAACCCGGTAGCTCTTCCGGAAAGATGTCAGGGAAGTCGTGTACAACGGGGAGGTCTTCCAGGTCTTTTGCTTTCTGGCTCGTATCGAAAACGTGCGCCAGGAATGTATGATATTCCTTACGCAAGTATTTCTGGGCTTGAATACTTGAGATGATACGAAGGCTCGTACTGGGTTTGTCTCCGTAGATCAATAAGGTTTCGTTATTCGGTAGGTTTAGACGGACTGCTTTCTCGAAACATAGGATATCAGCGCGATAAAGACTCAACCAGTCCATGCCTATAATGACATCGAAACTCTTGATTGCTACTGGTATGAGGTCGATTGAGAAGGAGTGATTATCTAGTGTAAGGGTACAACCTATGTAAATTTCGCTAGAACTCTCTGTCTTTCCGTTAGCCATTTCTACGACGAAGGTTTCTTTTAGTGCTTGCAGTGCTTTATTAAGTAAGTGTTTGAATTTTTGGTTTACGAAGCTCCTCTCTGCTCCACTATCAAATAGGATACAAGCATAAGAGTTATCGAGAAGGAACGTACCCGTGACTATTGTGGGGTCTGCCACGGCTTCATTGTGGCCAATAGCCAGTAGTCTTCCTGCTCCTCCCGCATTCCCAGCTTTCGGACAGTTTCTTTTGAAATGCCCTGCCTCGCCGCACCCGTAGCAGGCCTGGCTCACTTCTGCACCGGGAACCTGGGTGATGGGTTTGGGTGGTGTTCTGCAAAACCGGGCGGTATGGCCTTTCCGGTCGCAATTAGTGCAGTGCATTTCCCGGCAGGGGCCGTTATGATGGAAGGAGCACTTGGTGCACTTGGGTAGGCTCCCTGCATATGGTTTGGCTCGTACAGGGGCAGCAGGAGTAGTGGCAGCATGGACAGCCACCGTCTGTTGGTTCTTGGAAGAGGGTTGAGCTGATTTGCCCTTCTTTCGGTCCCAACGCTTCCTCTTGTTGTCAGCTGTTTTGGTTGGTGCGGGGGCAGTCATTGTAGTTGTTGTTGGAGTAGGAGGAACCTCGTGATCGATGAGCCTTTGGGCCAATTCCTTGGCACTATCAAAGGTCGTAGGGTGTGATGCTAGAACGTTCCCTCGATATGCGGGTACGAGACCCCATATGTATCTTTCGATTTTCTTGCTTTCGGTGGGGACCATGTTGGGACATAGAGTCACCAGGTCGCAGAACCTGGCTGTATAAGCCACTATGTCCGAACCCTTCATTTTGAGGTTCCACAGTTCCTCCTCGAGCTTCTGAATTTCGCCCCTCGGGCAGTACTCTCTGGTCATTAGGTCCTTCAGTGTATCCCACCCCATGACGTTAGCTGCTACCAGTGAGAGTGATTTGACATGGCCATTCCACCATGTCAGGGCCCTTTCGGTGAAGGTGCAAGCAGCGAACTTAGTCTTGCTTCCTTCAGGGCATGAGCACATCTCGAAGATTGCTTATGTTCTCTCGATCCATTGGGACAGTGCAATGATCCGTCCGGTTCCGTTGAAGTATGTTGGTTTGCAGCTGATGAAATCTTTATAGGTACACTCCCGTGTACGTGGGTGGATTTCACCATGGCTAGAGTTTGTGCCAGTCCCCGTTCCAATAACACCACCAGAGTTTACTTGGGCCATAGCTGCGGTCACAGCTGCTTGAAACATCACCGCATCGAACTGCAGAAGGGGTGGTGGTGGTGGAGTTTGATTTGCTGGTCTGCCCCTGGTCGGACGCGGACCAGGTGGCATCTTTTACTGAAAGTTTATAGAGATGATGATAATAGTAAGAATCAATTGTAAGTATGATGAGAGTGTTTCATGGATTAAATCGCCATAGTCCGCTATTAGATAGAGGTATAACAATAGAGTAGGGAAACATAAAGTAAATACTTTCCTATAGATTTAGATAACTGCCAATAGTACTGGTATTAATGATGTAAAATGAGTTTGGGAAAATGACCTAACAGTAGGTCTTACATCAAACCATGAGGGAAAATGTTGGCAGTATTAGAAGTCTAGTTAGAGTACTTTAAAAGTTAGAAATATTTTACAGACAAGTGCTCCATAGAGCATGGAAAAGAAAGGCTATTCCTTAACCCAAAAGAAAGAGATGAGTCGACATCTTTTACCGGCGACGGGTGTCCCTCGGGCGAACCCTCAGATCTGCCAGTTGACGTACAACCTCTTGAAGATGTCGCTCATGCGCCCTCTGACGTACTCGGAGTTTCATGACTTCGGCTCGGGAAGCAACTAACTGTTGCTGCAGAGCCTCATTGGTTCTCCTGGTCTTTTCAATAGCCTCTTCGAGTTGGCGAATGCGGATTGTGTTAAGGCCAGAGTTGGCGTCAACTTCCATTACTCGGTCGATGGCTGCATGACCTTGCTCGACGTTCTGAGCAATCCTACAGACCATGATGGGTAGGACAAGGTCAGCTAAGCCTCCCTCGCTTAGATTGTAAAAGCTTCGTTCTCCGTTGTATGGTAAGGGCTGACCTTGTTCGTCAGTCCAACGATTCAAGGTTGTTGCCCACAAGGGAGTGGGACCTTGAAATGCCGGACGGGGGTTGAGGTTTGGGACTTGACCTTCTTGGGGTAGGTTGTTGACCTCTGGTTTGGAGTTGGAGCCATCCGAAAAGCCTTCTGCGAGGTGATCATCCAAAGGGATTGGGTGATCATCTTCTGGCTCATCATCAAGCCATCCACCAATGCCTTGGTTGGGATAATACGGATCGCCGGGAAGATGGAAGCCAGCCTTGTTATCTACGCGAGAATGGGGAAAAGAATAGTTAATAGACATACTAATGAGGATCCTTTTTAGTTTGCACATAAGTAATTATAGTAACACAAAATACTCCTATAGTATTCTGTTCTAATGTTCCTGTTGTAGTAGTGTTGGTAAGTTTTTAGACTTGTTGCAACACCACAATCATTCTTAGGCACATGCTAGTCACTCCTCGGAAAATATAGTTGATCAGGCTATATCCCCCTAGATTTGACTATATGTCTCTAAGCCTAATTGTGCTGTTCAACAATCGTAATACTTTTGTTCTGTTCTAGTATGATACTGACACTAGTATGAATAGATGTATATATACTTAGTTAAATATTTTATTATTTAAAAGTATATATTCTTGGTCAGAGTGTTTTAATCCCGATGCGTTTATAGTTTGTATATCTTTTATGGGTTGATATACTTGATTCACTATAAACAGTGCTCTGATACCAATCTGTCACACCCCAAGACCGGAACGGCGGAAACGTTCTGGGGTGGAGGACATCATGTACAGTATCATAACAATGCATAATAGTAAAGACAAGCAACAATATCCATTGCATTAATATAATAATTTTAATACAAGCGTGTTCTGTATAGTATGTAAGACATCAAAAGTATGATCAAAATAAAAGATGAGTCTTGTATGTGCTCCATCTTCTCAAAAGCTTCATCGGTACCTGTCTACTGATGACCTGAGAATACAAGTTATTTTGAAAAGAGTTTATCAGCATAACGCTGGTGAGTTCATAAGTATTTAGTGTCATTTCTTGTATAAAAATGTTTGTAACAACGTAGTATATATGTTCGTAGCTGTTTGTAATTACTTTGTAAATGTTTGTAAATAGTTGAACTCTCTAGAAAATCCTATATTTTCTACTAAAATGTAGCCTTCTACCAAGACCCGACTGTTTGTATGTTTATTCTTTGTAGAGTAAGAGTTTTCCCCAGTGAAACTAAAATATAGTTTACTTAAATGTGTATGTGACAAGGTCACAGGTAAATGTCATAGGAAAATATTGTTTTACCTCAGCAGTGACACTGCTGGTCATAAAGTGATGAAGTATAGACTCCAGGTAGTATTAAATGTACAGTACACCTCGGGGAGTCTAAAGAAAATGAAAATGCAGACTCCAGGTGGTATTAAATGAACAATACGCCTCAAAAAGTCTGTTTTGCCTTTAATTCTTAGTTAGTTAATTAAAGGTTTGAATGTGAACTCGTATGTAACTATACTGATCGACGGCTGAATAACTGATGACCCTCCGGTGTCATATGTAGTGAGGTAACATTCTGTCACCCCTTGGCCTTATCGGCTGGGACTGTAGCTAGCAGTCGGGATGTGGGAGTGTCTGTCCCGTATAGATCTATACACACAATGCCCGCTCTCCCTCCAGGAGACTCTGGTTACAAAGTGATACCACAATAAAGTGTCGTATCGAGAAATAGTATGTCACATTCTGTTTATCGTATTCAAATGTTTGTATAGTATGTCATAATGTAGTGGTGTTTTCTCTGTACTAGTATATAGTATATTCTCTTGTATAGTATATAGTGTGTTCTCTTGTATGGTATATAGTGTGTATTGACTCATAGCTGTACTGACTCTTGTATGTGTCGATGTAATAGTAGTAGTGAGTAGTAAACCCTTAACTATACCTATTATAGTTAAATAGCAATGTTGTTTGTATGCCTTCGTTACACAAAGGTACTGAACTGAAGTGAAAGCTTTTATATCCAACACACACACACACACACACATATATATATATATGATATATAACTAAGATTTCAACGACAGTTGGACAAATAACAGGATACCCTAAGTCCACAACCAAACAAGGAACAAGAAATAAGGTGAGCTATCAGTCCTAAGTCCTTCAAGTCTTACTTATATAAATATATTGGTGTAGATATGGGTTTGAAAATAATGTAAGTTTAAAAGAGTTTGAAAACAGTTTTAGCATCTAAAAGAGTTTAATAAAAGGTTTTGAAGTGCTTGAAAGTAATAGTAAATCTTTTCGGTTTGTTCTAGTTATTAATCAGAGGTGATTAAAACAATAACTAGAACGTTTCAACTTGTATTCCCCCCCCTATAAAAGCATTTAAAATCATTTCAAAGGTTGATTTAGGGGTATGAACTCACCTGAAATGAGTGATGCGAATGTAAGATCGGGAAAAAGGATGCTAAGTGTCAAGTGAAGACTTGAACACACACACGGATCCTATTAACATATAAAGATACATATATGTGTACAATTAGTGTATATTCAACTAATTAAGAAGGATAACACCCTTATAGTCTAGGAAACACTTATATTGAAGTGTTACAATCACAAATGATTGCATAAAAGGAGTGTATGGTCACCAAATGGACCTTTCGGTCCAAGTGGTATGTTCCTAGGAGCTTTCGGTCCTAATGGTATTCACGGTCCAAATGGTTCTCGGTCCGAAGGGTTCTCGGTCCGAATGGTTCTCGGTCCAAAAACCGAAAACTCAAGATCTTTGGTGCATGTGGTGATTTTCAAGGGCTTTCAAACATGCATAGGGGTTCTAAGTTTTATCCAAAGCCTTAAGTGAGTTTTAAGGTCTTAAAGGCACCTTTCTTTAGGGTTTTCGGTTTAAGGAGATGCACTAAACCGAAAACTCCTTTTGTTCTTGGAAAATGACGATTTCAAGGTCCTAAATCAAGTATCCTTACTAGATAACAAGTGTGGGAAGTAGATACTTACAATATAGAAGCAAAGAAAGGTGTTTTCGGCCCAAAACACTAGTGTGTGTTCTTGGTGTTCTTGGTGTTCTTGAAGAACACTTGAAGATCTAAGAAAAAGAGAAGATTTCATGGATGAAATCATGTATAACCACTAGATGAAGTGTTGTATCAACAAATCAAGAGAAGAAACACTTACATTTTTGGAAGATTTGGAAGAAGCTCTTATGATACTTGAGAGAGAAAGTGGATGTTCTTGAGTTTGGAAGTTAGAAATGAGGAAAGGAGGAGTAAACTCATGCCTTAAGCATGAGTTCTCGGTCAAAGGGGTTTGCGGCCCTACCCCTCATGTTTGGCCGTAACACCTTAATAAGGTGTTAATTGTTTTATTTGTTCCCCAATAATCCAAAAAAAATACTTCCTTTCATTTGTTTTCTCGAAAAAAAATAAATATTAAAATTACTCAACCGGACTTTAAACCGAGCTAAAAATTAGCGGAAGTGAATTTGACTTTTAATTTACGCGTTTGACTGTAGAGTTCGTTCAAATGTAAATTTCAGGTTGTCACATCATACCCCCGTTAGAGGGAATTTCGTCCCGAAATTAGAGTTAAAGCAACTAAGTTATTACAAATAACTAAGTAAAAAGATGATGATATTTAAGTTTCATTTGATCTTCGCGCTCCCAAGTGAACTCCGGTCCTCGCTTGGTGTTCCAGCGAACCTTCACAATTGGGATGCGGCTTTGTTTCGTTCGCTTGACCTCTCGATCCATGATCTCTACAGGTTCTTCCACGAAGTTGAGGCTCTCGTTGATCTCGATCTCGTCGAGTGGGATTACAAGTGTCTCGTCGGATATGCACTTTTTCAAGTTCGAGACGTGGAAGGTAGGATGTACGTTACTAAGCTCGTGGGGTAGGTTGAGTTTGTAGGCTACGAGGCCGATTCTAGCGAGATTCTCAAAAGGCCCTATGTATCTTGGATTTAGCTTTCCATGCTTTCCGAAGCGTATCAAGCCCTTCCAGGGTGAGACTTTCAAAAGGACTCGGTCTCCCACCTGGAATTCCAAAGGTTTCCTCCGTTTGTCTGCGTAGCTTTTCTGTCAGTCTCTAGAGGCTTTCAACTATTCCTCCCCCATAAAAGCATTTAAAATCATTTCAAAGGTTGATTTAGGGGTATGAACTCACCTGAAATGAGTGATGCGAATGTAAGATCGGGAAAAAGGATGCTAAGTGTCAAGTGAAGACTTGAACACACACATAGATCCTATTAACATATAAAGATACATATATGTGTATAATTAGTGTATATTCAACTAATTAAGAAGGATAACACCCTTATAGTCTAGGAAACACTTATATTGAAGTGTTACAATCACAAATGATTGCATAAAAGGAGTGTATGGTCACCAAATAGAGCTTTCGGTCCAAGTGGTATGTTCCTAGGAGCTTTCGGTCCTAATGGTATTCTCGGTCTAAATGGTTCTCGGTCCGAAGGGTTCTCGGTACGAATGGTTCTCGGTCCAAAAACCGAAAACTCAAGATCTTTGGTGCATGTGGTGATTTTCAAGGGCTTTCAAACATGCATAGGGGTTCTAAGTTTTATCCAAAGCCTTAAGTGAGTTTTAAGGTCTTAAAGGCACCTTTCTTTAGGGTTTTCGGTTTAAGGAGATGCACTAAACCGGAAACTCCTTTTGTTCTTGGAAAATGACGATTTCAAGGTCCTAAATCAAGTATCCTTACTAGATAACAAGTGTGGGAAGTAGATACTTACAATATAGAAGCAAAGAAAGGTGTTTTCGGCCCAAAACACTAGTGTGTGTTCTTGGTGTTCTTGAAGAACATTTGAAGACCTAAGAAAAAGAGAAGATTTCATGGATGAAATCATGTATAACCACTAGATGAAGTGTTGTATCAACAAATCAAGAGAAGAAACAATTACATTTTTGGAAGATTTGGAAGAAGCTCTTATGATACTTGAGAGAGAAAGTGGGTGTTCTTGAGTTTGGAAGTTAGAAATGAGGAAAGGAGGAGTAAACTCATGCCTTAAGCATGAGTTCTCGGTCAAAGGGGTTTTCGGCGCTACCCCTCATGTTTGCCCGTAACACCTTATTAAGGTGTTAATTGTTTTATTTGTTCCCCAATAATCCAAAAAAAATACTTCCTTTCATTTGTTTTCTCGAAAAAAATAAATATTAAAAATACTCAACCGGACTTTAAACCGAGCTAAAAATTAGCAGAAGTGAATTTGACTTTTAATTTATGCGTTTGACTGTAGAGTTCGTTCAAATAAAAATTTCAGGTTGTCACAGAGGGAGTGTCACCGACGTGAACCATCCGTGGATTTTCTTGTCTTCGCACGACTCCATGAAGGGACTTCCTTTAAATTATGTGACATTATTGCTTATGAGGATTCTGGGAGTGCCAAAACGAGCCAAGATATTCTTGGTCATGAACTTTATCATTTGCTTGGCAGTGACGGTGGCCAGCAGTTCTGCCTCTATCCATTTAGTAAATAATCCACGGTCACTAACAAAAATTTCACACACCTTGGTACTGGTGGGAATGGTCCCACTATGTCAATCCCCCATTGATAGAAGGGCCAGGGGATGGTGATGCTAGTCCATGGCATGGCCGCTTGATTTTGGAAAGGAGCGAATGCCTGACATTCTTTGCTTTTCTTGGTTAGGGCTGCGGCGTCGTTGTACACGTCTGGCCAATATACTCCTAGGCGGAGTATTTTTCCTGTGAGCGCTCGAGCGCCTTCATGTGCCGTCGCGTCCCCAGAATGACTTTCTTCCAGGAACGTATGCCCCTCTGTTTTAGAGATGCACTTTATCAATGGGCTTAAATACCCTCTTCGATACATTTGGTTGTCTCTGATTGCGAAATGCAACGCCCTAGTCTTGACTTTTCTCGCCTCCTCTGGGTCATCCGGCAGCACGCCATGGCGCAAGTAATCGACGTAGGGTTTGGTCCATTCTGGAGTAGTCGATACTGTATTAACCCTTTGGTTATCAATACTTCTCTCCAGGAGTACTTCAACTAGCACTTTCTTTGTTAAGTGATCATAAGAAGTAGAGGCCAACTTGCTGAGAGCATCCGCCCTTGCATTCTTTCCTCAGGAGATTTGTTTTATTGAAAAACTTTTGAATATGCTGGTTAGGCTACGGACTGCATCTAGGTATTTCTGCATCTTAGGATCTTTTGCCTCATATGCTCCATTTATCTGGTTTGTGATAAGTAATGAATCACTGAGAGCCGCTAGTTGCTTTGCACCAACCTCCTTGGCTCGCCTCAGACCCGCCAGGAGTGATTCGTACTCTGCCACATTGTTAGATACTTGGAAGTCGAATCGCAGCGCGGAAGTGATATCTTCGCCTTTGGGGATTTGTAGGATCAGGCCTGCACCTGAGCCTTCCTTACTTGCTGCGCCATCGGTGTATAACTTCCAAAGTTCCTTGCCGACTTCAGGCTCTAGGGGATCGACAAAGATTGTCGTCGACACTCCCTTAATAGTATGTGGTATTTCGACTAGGAAGTCTGCAAGGTCCTGGGCCTTGATGCTAGTCCAGGGGTGGTAATGGATATCATGTTCGCGTAATTCTATGGCCCACTTGGCCAGGCGCCCAGATTTTTCCGGCCTTAGCAGCACTTGCTTTATCGGGTAACTAGTCAGAACATCCACCTTGTGGGCTTGAAAATACCTCCGTAGCCATCTAACAAGGCAAGGAACACCTTCTCTAAGGCCGGGTAATTGACCTCTGGTCCTTGTAGGGCCCTACTAACAAAATGGATGGGGACTTGCTTGCCTTCCCTCTCCACCGCTAACACAGAGGAGATAGCTTCTTCGGAAGCTGCTAAATACATCTGTAATGTCTCCCCTGGTAGCAGGAAGGCAAGAGCCTGTAGTTGGTGTAAGGCATCTTTTAGTTGTTGCAATGCCGCATCTGCTTTTTCTGTCCACTTGAACTGCTTTTTGTCTAGGCACCCTTTGAGTGTTTGGTACAGAGGAAGTGCCTTTTCTGCAGATTTGGCAATGAATCTTCCCTATGCCGTCAACCTACCATTGATCTCCTGTACACCCTTAATTTTGGTGGGATTGGGCAGAATCCCTTCCTTGGATATCTGATACCCAAGGAATTGCCCTTCCTCTACCCCAAAAGTACACTTACCTGGGTTTAACTTCATCTGTGCTTTAGCTAGCGTTTTGAAAGTTTCTTCCACATCTTGGATCAATGTTTCTTCATTGCGACTCTTAACTACCATGTCATCGACATAGACTTCGATATTCCTACCAATTTGATCGGTGAATATCTTGTACAGTAGCCTCTGATATGTAGCACCTGCATTTTTGAGCCCAAACGGAATTTTCTGGTAGCAGAAAGTGCCATTCTCAGTGTGGAAGGCAGTTTTTGCCTCATCCTCTCGTTTCATCTGTACCTAATGGTAGCCCTTGTACGCATCAAGGAAACATTTGACCTGAAAACCTTCAAGCGTTTCGACTTTCTGATCAATCTCCAGGAGAGGATAACAATCCTTTGGACAAGCGTTATTAAGATCTTAGTAATCAATGCCCATTCACCATGACCCATTGGCTTTCATTACCATGACAGGATTTGCTATCCATGTCGGGAACATTACTTCCCTTAGTATGCCAGCATTCACCTGATCGGCCACTTCTGTGTTTATAGCCCTGTTCTGGTCTTCTGCCTGGCCCCTCTTCTTTTGTTTAACAAGATTGCTTCCAGGAGTGATATTAAGGTTTTGTTGTACAACCTGTCGATCAATGCCTGTCAGATTTGTTGGTTTCCAGGCAAAAACGGTGGAATATTTCTTCAGGAGTGCTACCAGTCGTGCCCTGGTCTCATCTGATAGGTGATCGCCAATTCGCACGAGCTGTTCTAGATATTCCATGTTTATTTGGTGTTGCTCGATGGAACATCCGTCCTTTGATTTCTTTGGTGCTCGCACCAACTCAGGAGCGGCTATGATCTCGTGGCAATGTTGTGCCCTGGTGTTTGCGGCAAGGATCGTCGCTCATCCTTGGCGCGTGCTAAATTTAACTATTCCATGGATCGTCGATGGTACGAAGTGTAGTAAGGAGATTACCGACCGTCCAAGCAGAATGTTGTGTTCTGTTGGATACCGGATCACAGAGAATTCGATTGTTCTTGTGATTTGGTCCCTCTCGTCGTGACTGACTAACATTAAGGGCAACCGAATAGTGCCGAATGGCCACAAACTATGTCCGGTGAACCCTATCATTGGCCCACCGGTTGGGGGCTCTAGCCCCTCCTTCCACGCATCTGGTAGTTGCCTGAAACAATGCTCATAGAGTATATCGGAGCAACTACCATTGTCAATGTATATTCGATGGATTTTCGTGTTACAAATGAATCCAGATATGAGGAGTGGGTCTCGTGGATCCCAATTCAATGGTCTTTGATCGTTGCTCGAAAAACAAATATTGAGTAGATTTCTCGAGAGTACGTCTATCTCGTCCTCTGCTTGGTGAGTTGTGTTTCTCTTACAAGACTTAAAGATAGTGTTGGTTTAGTGTCTAAGTCCATAACTATAATTGGTAAGACTTGACCCGACTCGGCATGGTCCATTTGGGTTGCATGGCATCGGGACATTTGGATAGACCTTTTGTGAGAAGAAGACATTTATGACATATTAATATATTATAAGTTCTAATATATTAATATGGAATCAGGTTATTTAATTAGTATTGATCAAGAATTAATTTGGACTTAATTTAGTGATCAAAAGAGACTAATTAAATATATGGGGATTGATTGTGTAAATCATTCATTCTTATATATGTGGGCTTATGATCCAAGATTCCTTATGTTGGGTTTAACCCATGTGGTGACCCATGGATACTCCATGGAGGTTAAAACCCATGGAGCATAAGGAATGGGTAAAGTCATGGGTTACATGGAGTAACCCTAATGTGCACACTATATAAGGACCCCTTTAGCTCAAGAAATGGACACAAGTGATACATATATGAGGGCTAGTCAATTTGAGCTTGGAGTGTCTTCTTCTCATGGTTATTCCAAGAGTTCATGATGTTGTGTGAACCATTTGATGTGTCACACTTGGGGCACTAGGCTCGCAAGCTTCATGGAGTCAAGCAACAACAACAAGGTCTGTATTCTATCTATTTTATTACCCTAGTATCAATGTTTTGGTATGCTAGTTAGGATAATACCTTGGATATTCATATTTGTATGTATAATAGAGAAAACATAGATCCAAGGTATTTAGGGTTGCATGTACACTTAGGAGTGTTAGAATGCTCAAAACCCAACAGTGGTATCAGAGCCTAGGCTTGTTTTCTTGTTATACTTGCAGAATTGGCTGAAAAATCAAAGTTTGGTGCTGTCTGCACAGCAGACTCGCCGAGTCCATGAAGGGACTCGACGAGTCCAAGGCAAAAAGCATCCAACTCGTCGAGTTTGTTCATGCACTCGACGAGTTGGACCCCCAGACAGCATATCTTCGACTGTTTTGGCTGGAATTGGACTAGGAACATTACCCTAAGCTGTTTTTGAACTTATAAACTTGTTTTTGATGTGGTAATGTTCATGCTAATCCAATTTCATAGATAATTGTCAATAGATTCATGTTTTGTATTAGTTTAAGAGTTATGCTAATTACATGGAAAAGTTTGATGTGAATTATCTTTGTTCTTATGAGTTGCTTAGATTAATAGAAAAATTAATTGATTATGTGTTTTCAATCCATTTTAATCTAAGAGTTGATTCTAAAATTTGTTTTTGTAACTTGTCCTCAAGTTACATGAAAAGTCACATTAAAATTTCATAAAACTCATAAATATTTCATAAGCTATGAATAAATAAAAGTCTTATTCTTTTAATAGTTTAAAGTCTTCCATAACTTGTTCTCAAGTTATAGAAGTTGAAGAGTTTCTTAATTAAAACTACTTTAAACACATAAGCTATGGAATTGAATAGTTTTGAATTATTCAAAACTTGCCCTCAAGTTTTGGAATTTATAAAGTTTCCCTCATGAATACTTTAATTCCAAGTTAAGCCCTTAGAATTTAAAAAGTTAAAATTCAACCCTTATACTTTATAATATTATAAGTTAATAATATTTATATATATGTATAAGAGTAAAGTCGTCTTACCATTAGTAGGCCTCATTTATGAAGCCGGTCTATAAGGGGGGTATAAGGTTACTGCCTATAAAATGGCAGTTTAATGGGTGTCCACTCTCACCCACCGCTTCCTTGACCGGTGGAGGGTCGTTAGCCAAACAGGTAGGACAAGGACTATAATTCTCCCTTCATTATAAGTATGATGATAAATACTAAGTAACTAAACACTTATAAATTCCCAATCATAGTTACTTAGGAAAATATGAATAAGGTGCTAATCCATGAAATTACACTTTGCACTTTGTTTGAGCTATTAGTGGAGCGTGTCTGGTTAACCGGCACACTAACTGGTTTTAACAAAGTAGGAAAAGGGTTTCTTAAAGTTTATCATAGGCCGGTGGAGCGTGTTTGGTTAACCGACACATCGGTTGGGTGATAAACATTTAAGAGTACCAAGTAATTTGCATGGTTACTTCACACCTTGTTTTGTGATCTTCGGCATCCTAGTCACAAAACCTGAAGGGCACACTCAAGATTGAAACATGCCTTTGAAAAGTTCAATGAATCTCAAAAGATCTAGGAATCTCAAATCCAAGCAAAATCTAATAAGATTATTTTGCTTTCATGGTGGAAATTGATGAATCGTCATTCGCCTACCTTCAAATATTTTATAGCTTGGATTACGGCATCCCTCTTCCAAGTTATAAAAGTATTGTGCTGGGTCCTAGCCTTAATATTTCATATTGGTTGTTATATTAAGGACTTTAAATCAACTATCTTGAATATCTCCCAAAAGATGTCTAGTTCAGACATCTATGATCATCCCAAAATCTCTTGAAACAAGTTTTCCTAATGAAGATGATGTCCCGTGGAAATCTTGCTTCTCTTCCTTCACCTTCTCCAATTATTCTCCCTAACCCACAAGTTCTTGAAAAGTTTAAGGTCACTCAAGCCCTATTGGCAGGCAAGGTCTAGGTGGGATCACATCTTGGAGATGAAGTCACATATTGACAAGCCGGGAGAGTTGGGTGTCAAAGTCTGGAGGAAGTTGGATGTTCAAATCACTTCCTAAGTTACATAGTGAGTTCCTTTGGGACTCCTATAAAACAGACTATGACATGGCCCTTAAAGATCTTATCCATTTGCTTGGTGCTGCTGAATCAACAATGATTTGGAACGATAGTAAAGCAAATTTGATTAGAAGATCAACTTCCAAAACTTTATGGACAGTGAAAATAGTGACACTAGAAATCCAGAAAAAGCATTCTCTTCCCAATGGAAAGGGATCGGCCATAGTCAACCCGATTGACCAAATGGTAAAGAGAAAGGCTAAGTCTGAGATAGTCCCATTACCAAAGGCTCCATATGTTTATTTTGCCAAAGGAAGGGGCATTGATTGCGAAGCTGCCAAATTTACATAAGGATGTTAAAGTCAATAAGTTTGACTCTACTTCAGGTAAAGCCTATTGTCTAACTTTATTAAGCTCCTATTTGGAGATTCTTATTACATAATGTGACTGAGTCACATGGTGATGTTTTAAGAATAAAAGAAAAGAGAGAAAGCTTAAAGGAAGTATATGCTGATTCTGATCGCGAAGGTGGTTTTCGATCGCATCAGAATTTTGAGCAGTTGCTTAAGAAGTTATGATATATTGCTTAGGAATAAATAACAACATAGTTTTCATATGCATCTGCATTGTAAGGATAAGTTTTTCCGCTAGTTTTAAAATAAAAAAAAAGTTTTGATTTTATTTATTTTAAGTATCCTTACAATGGCACTTGTGAAAAATTGTTGTTTATATGATTCCATTGATATCAACATTGGAAAATGAACTTTATTTTGTCGTTTGTGGCAGTGTCATAATTTACCAAATAAGGAAAGATTCTCATCAACCAAGTTTCAGTTGGATAGAAACTTGGAATCATGCAAGTTGTATAGTATGGTGAATGAGAATTTTCATCTTTGGAAAATTAAGACTAATACCTTGTTCACATGTATTTGTGAGTCAAGTGAAGGACTAAAGGATCTAGTGCACATTCGTGTGCACTGGTCAAGTCCACCACAAAAGATCGATAAGACTATTCGTCATGATTTACTAAAGTTTAGTAAATATGATTATACTTACAAGTTTAAGTATAATTCTGAAACATTGGAAAAAGTCTCAATGTATGGCAGAACGAATGGGAAGAATCAAATTAGGCAGAAAGATAAAAGTTTCTCAAATCTGAAAAGATGGGAGAGTACTTTAGTATCATTTTTGTGATCATCTTAATGATTTAGAAATCATATCACAATTAGTCCTATAAGGTCATATTAGTGCATTCTTATGACTAAGAAGAGGAGTCATGAATTGTTGAAATGGTTAAATCAAGAAGATGAGTCATACTTCGTTCCAAAACAATTCTTAGAGTCATACTCCAAGGTTGTAACTTGAGTGACACATCTTAACGAAGGTTTATTAACACTAGTCAAATGTAAGAGTAAAAGGTTTTCTACTATTGTACATTTGAAATTGGTAAGTTGTCATGTTTTGGATTAAAAAGAGACCAACTAAGGCCAATTGTGTGAAGTGTTTGTCTTGATAAAGAATCCGCAGTATCCCTTGAATATTTGACAAGAGAGTCTTATATGTCAAGAGGACAGTGGGAGTCTTAAAGGTCTTGAAAGGCACAAGAACTAATCAAGAATAAAAGCTGAGGTCCTTCACTAGCACACGACTTGAGGTTTATAATCTAGCGTGTTGACATATTCTATGCCCATTCCAGTTAAAGTTGGCTTTGCATAAGAATTCTGAAAGTTCTCAATTGGTTGCATAACAACTTGGAAGCAATGGCAGGCCCTGTACTGCCAGGTGGCGAGAAGTTAAGATTGCACAAGTTCAATCCATATTGAGTTTGGATTTGTCACTAACCTTATCTTGTGATTATGGTTTTGACAAATTCAAATGGATAAGAACACATACACCATAAAATCTAAGTGTCATAAGGTTTCTCTCCGATTCATGGAAATGATGGTGAGGAAACACTTTCACTAAGTAGATTTAACTAGATAGCAATTGTGATATTTGCATTCTCAATGTCGATAGTGGAGCATGTGTGGTTAACCGGCACACTAACAAGGACTTGTGAGAAATGACAAAGGTCTAAACAATTGAGACTATGATTACGACATCCCTTTTCATAGTTCTTAAATTTTTTAGACACACCTGTAAGCTATCTAAGATAAAGTGTATGAGTTTGATAAAGTCTTATCAAAGCAATCTCGTATCAAAAATCTGAACTTTGGTAAGAAAGTCAATAAAGTATTGACTTCTAAAAGTCCAGCTGTTTTCAGGATACATGTCAAAGCTAGTGGGAGCATAAGTGTTATTCTAATAATCATCATGTTAGTGGGAGCATGATAATTATAATGAGTATTGCAAGTTAGCAATGTTAATTATAGAAAAACAAAAGGTTTCAATTGGGAACAGTTGTTTTGCTATAATTAAGGGAGAGGAAATTATACTTCATTTCAATTCTAAAAGCTTAGATTGAGGTTTTGATCATCTTAGTCAAGGATATATATATATATATATATATATATATATATATATATATATATATATATATATATATATATATATATATATATATATATATATATGAATTTTGTGTTGGAATGGCTCAACATAAAATTCATATATATATCCTTGACTAAGATGATTAAAACCTCAATCTAAGCTTTTAGAATTGAAATGAAGTATAATTTCCTCTCCCTTAATTATAGCAAAACAACTTTTCACAATTGAAACCTTTTGTTTTAAAATTCGATTATGATTACGGCATCCCTTTTCATAATCTGAATTATGAGAACTTGGCAAATAGAAATAGAAATATTGTAGCAAAAGACTGGTTTAGTATCATGTCTCGTATCCCATATGCTTCGGATATAGGATCGATTGCATGTGCTACAATATTCATCCTTTCTAAATTTTCCAAATGCTCAGGGCATTAAGAGGAAAAAAACTAGAATTGGAATGACTAAAATGATTAAGCAATTGTCGAGGACAATCTAAGGTTTACCAAAGATTGGTTGCTCAAGGGACAGTTGGAAGTATAATGTTAATTTTTTTTTTGTAAGGAACATATTGACATATTCTGAAAAGAGGCAACTCTTGTTCAGGAGTGATAGTCAAAATGGGAATATGGAGTTGTCTCCATAGATGGAAGCAATCTGTGTAAGATTAGAAAAACTTAATGCAAGAAGCATGTTCAAAACAATGTACTTTGAATATGAGACTTTGTTTCCATGGAGTAGATCTTCATTGGAATACCCTGTAATGATTGTTGACAAGTCTTTGTGACTTTGTACACATTCATTACAAGAGGGTAGTGCATTTAAGTTTAAAATCTAACAGATTTCGATAAATGATAAGAATTTGGAATTCTTACATTTACGATAAGGATTTGGGAGTGTGAAATTAGATTCATTGAAATTATGTTCAATTCGTTTATTTCACAAAGTAATGATCATAGACAAACATAGAGTGCATACTTGGTGTATGGCAAAGCTATTGTTTAGAAAACATAGTGTACATGCTTGGAGCATGGGACAACTATTGTTTTAATTCAAGAATAAAGTTGATAGTTTGAAATAGTATACAATGAATAATGTGTAATCCATATGGTGATAAATAAAAAGTGAGTTTACTTATATTCATAAGTTCTGAGACCATATTGGATTCGATTATTCTTGTGTTTCACTTTGCATGTTTTGACTTCCAGAATAACTAGGTCGTTCTTCCTGAATGACTAAGTTATTCAAACCATCCACAGTCGGTCATATGTTGGAAGTAGATATGAATCAAGACTGTCATGGGTTGGATTGTAGAGGTCTAAGATGGTAGACAAAGTGGTGCTACAACACTCATGAGTGCTCATAAGTTCTGAGTATTGGATTCAACCCACGCTCATTTGACTCACTTCATGGATTTTATCACGAGTGATCATGAGACGATAATATCATATATTCTTCAAACCTAGAGATATGAGTTTATACTATGAGTTGGTTGTACATTGATTACACGAAAACGCATTGGTAACTCGATGTTATAAAACATGCCGTTGTGTATGATTCAACAAGTAGTAGAACAAGCCATATGAGTCGAAGTTTATCCATTCCTTTTACCTTCGGGATAAAAGCGATATCTGTGGGCCCCTTGATGATTTATTGATGACACATGTAAGTACGTGGCCAAGCCAGGACTGATTTGATTTGTTCAATCAGTCAGTCATCATGAATCAGAAATCGGGAAACAACAAGTGGAAAGAGAGAATGATTTATAATCCATATCTTAGTCTATATGATATCTAGAATGGAGGAATATATGATCCCTTATCTAATGGACAAGTCATTGACGAGATCAGAGTTCAGTTACAACGTCAGAATTCAACAGCGGCTTTTGAGAGCTACGATTTCCAGTTGGTTCTTGAAGTCATACACAATAATAGTTTTAGACTTATCCAAGTGGGAGATTGTTGGATTAGTGTCGAAGTCGATAACTATAATTGGTAAGACTTGACCCGACTCGGCATGGTCCATTTGGGTTGCATGGCATCGGGACATTTGGATAGACCTTTTGTGAGAAGAAGACATTTGTGACATATTAATATATTATAAGTTCTAATATATTAATATGGAATCAGGTTATTTAATTAGTATTGATCAAGAATTAATTTGGACTTAATTTAGCGATCAAAAGAGACTAATTAAATATATGGGGATTGATTGTGTAAATCATTCATTCTTATATATGTGGGCTTATTATCCAAGATTCCTTATGTTGGGTTTAACCCATGTGGTGACCCATGGATACTCCATGGAGTTTAAAACCCATGGAGCCTAAGGAATGGGTAAAGTCATGGGTTACATGGAGTAACCCTAATGTGCACACTATATAAGGACCCCTTTAGCTCAAGAAATGGACACAAGTGATACATATATGAGGGCTAGTCAATTTGAGCTTGGAGTGTCTTCTTCTCATGGTTATTCCAAGAGTTCATGATGTTGTGTGAACCATTTGAGGTGTCACACTTGGGGCACTAGGCTCTCAAGCTTCATGGAGTCAAGCAACAACAACAAGGTATGTATTCTATCTATTTTATTACCCTAGTATCAATGTTTTGGTATGCTAGTTAGGATAATACCTTGGATATTCATATTTGTATGTATAATAGAGAAAACATAGATCCAAGGTATTTAGGGTTGCATGTACACTTAGGAGTATTAGAATGCTCAAAACCCAACAGATAGTGAGTACCTCCATGTTGTCATACGGAGGCTCCTGCAACAGAACGGAATGCAATGTCACCGTCTGACGCAGTGAACCATCCAACAATAGTTGCCAGAAACTGCTCTGGAGTACTGGCTCCGTAATCGGCGAGATCTGTGCCATTAGCACCTGGGTTGGGGCCTATGTTCTATGCTCGCAGTGATGGTTGTTGGTTACCGTCACCGGTGTTCGAAACAGGTTGTCTACCGCCGTCGCAAATGCTGTTGGGTTTAGATCTCCCTTTTGCAGAGAACTAGCGACGTTTATTGATTGTATCACTCTGAGGATACGTCCGGAGGGAGCCAAATGTTGTGACATGATCTTCAGGGGATGGGATGTTGGATGATGGATCAGACCTATAAGTTTTCCTGAGAACACAACACAGAAGAATCGTTAAAGGACGACCGGGTGTTCTCCTGGGACGTCACTCCGACAATCAAGTTAGCTTTCTTAGAGAGATTTTAGTGTAAATTATGTGAGGAAGAAGATGGATCCCTTCCTTGAGACAGAAGAGATCCTTTTATACCTGTTACTAACAGATCGTTGGGACCCTGCCCAATGAGTGTGAGAAGGGGCCTCCTCTTACTGGGAGAATTATGCCCACGCTAACTAACTGCCAGGTTACGTCAGTTCTGAGCGTCACCTAAGCTTTTTGTCACGTCCTGATTGGTCGTGAGTGAATGAGAAGATAATGAGGAATATTCTTTCCTCGTGAAGGGAAGCGAACTGTCACCCCGGTGCTGGATCACTTAGGCCAAGACCTGGTCTTCGCCAAGGTTCTGGCGTGATAACGTCTCGTGTATGTTTTCCGTTAAATTTAATGTGGCCGTACAAGGTAACATTTACACCGTGTGAATCCAGTCTGAAACTAAGGAAATGAAAAGATTTTAAAAAGTATTTACAAAAATAATCAACAAAGGATGCGATGTATACGATCAGCCGAAGCCAGTAACTAGACCACAAATTACCACACTATTAATTGATATTATGATATGTTAGAACTGCATGCTGGTGATAGGATAAGGATCTTCAGGAATTGCATGATAGAATTGCCTGATTATATGATACCTGATAGCCTAGGGTTCTTTCTTATATGAAATTGACATCATTACTGTCGCCACTTAGTGTGTGCATCATAGTTGTACATAAAAAGTATTCTATAGCCTGAGAATGTTTGATTTAGCTTTACTTCTTGTTCTTGTCTGTTTAAGGGCTTAAAGTAGAGTCAAATATTCGACTGCTTGTGGGATCCAACGTTATGTATGATTAGTATGCACGAGTGGCTGCAGGGTTGGTGGAAGTTTCATGGGTGGGTGCAGTTCATAGTAGGTCAGCATGAGGAACGATTAGCCAATCTTGAGAGAGTGAGGACAGGATGAAGGTGTATTTGAGATGATGGGATTTATGGATCAAGAGTTTTGTATACGGATCTGCCTGATTTTATGGTGTCTTAGTGCGAGTCGACTCCATTGCTCAAATGGTGCTTGATTTGTGCTTTGTGGGACTCACATTGATGTGAGTTAACTATCAAATTAATACACTAAGTTACATGTTATGGAGGTTAAACAATCTTAGAGTGAAGGATTTGGCCCTATTGCGCAACTCTAGTTTGAGTCTAACCGTTGTAGGGTTGGGTCCTTTAGTCGAAAGATTATTTAAGTTTTGTTGCATGTAAGTGTATTCATGAAGTGGTTGGCTAACATTGATTGGAGTCCTTCAGCAGCTGATGACAGGGGAGGTGGGGAATCCTAGAAGACCTTAGGCAATATTTTAATGCGGTTGTTTCGCGGTTAAGCAAGTATTGAGCGAATTATTACGAGTAGGTGTCCTGGAGGACCTCAGATGATTCTTGAGGAAAGTATGGATATGTGTTGAAGGTATTATTCGGCCCGTACTACTAAAAGCACAGGATCCATACTCGAATCGAGGAAAATTTCGAGGATTCTAAGGGTTGGTCGGACAAGATGGAATGGTTTGATACCATAATTCGTGGCAGTGGTTCTGTATCTGTCGATCTTCTGGTTATGGTTGTTCAGGAATGAATATGGGTCTAGTGATTGTTTGGGGACTTAGTGGTAATGTCGGTTTGGGTGGAATGGTACAGACCCAGTTGAGTATTGATGCAGCGAACAAATGACCAAAGATCAAAACTGTTGATTCTAGAAGAATACCCAGGATAATCTTGCCCAAACCACGTTGATTCTATGAATACCGTGGGATTGGCTTCAAAATTCGGTAAACACACACGAAATTTTGAGAGAAAAATGAAAGTTCTTTAAACTGATCAATGACCATCCAGATTACATCAGAAAGACTTAAATAAGAAGCGGAATTTTAAAAGAAACCCTAAAGAGACATGGGCCAAACACAAACCCAAAAACAAAGTCCAAAAATTATGAAAAAAACACAAAAATGTCCATAAGTCCAATTTAGAAAGCGATTTCTGGACTCAGAATTAGGTAAGTCCCCTTTGGGGACTTATCTAGACGTGCTCCTTGCTTCAAGCTTCGATTTGCCTGGTTGTAGGCCCAAAACGGAGATCCGTAGCCAAAGTTATGGTCGTTTCCGTGAAGCCCCTTTAGTCACACGATCGTGGGCCTCTAGGAACGCAAGTGCCCGATCCTCCACACTGGGGCCCGCATCATCCCCTCCTGGGTAGACAAAATTCGACCTCGAATGTGTAACAGGATCATCATCAGAAGAATCCTCATGAAAAGGAAGTAAATGTTTCACATTGAAAACATTAGAACATCGAATGTGACTTGGCAGCTTCAAACGATAAGCATTGGAATTGATCTTCTGCACAATCTCCACGGGTCCAATCTTTTTGGCTGATAGCTTGTTGTACTCACCAACTAAAAAACGATCCCTAGTCAAAATAGCCCAAACAAAGTCACCCTCCTCAAAATCAACTTGCCTACGTTTTTTATCTGCATCTTGCTTGTACTTAGAGTTGGCTCGAATCAAGTTTTCATGAACAGTCTTATGAACATCATGTAGACCTTCAACAAAATCCTTCACTTTCTTTGGAACAACAACATAAACAGGAAGCGACATCAAATCAAGTGGTCCCCGAGGTTGAGCAGAATAGACCACTTGAAATGGACTAAATCCAGTACTTCGGTTGACTACATGATTATGAGCAAACTCAGCTTGACATAGTTTCTGATCCTAGCCCTTCACATGATCACCCACCAAACACCGTAAAATATTACGAAGGGACCGATTGACAACTTCTGTTTGCCCATCTGTTTGAGGATGATAAGCACTACTAAGGTTAAGCTTAGTGTTCACCATTTTCCACAAGCTACGCCAAAAATGACTCAAAAACTAGTGTCTCGATCAGAAACAATAGAAGACGGCAAGCCATGCAAACGGTATATGTCTCGAAAGAATAATTGAGCCACATTAATTGCATCCGTCGTCTTTTTACAAGGGATAAAGTGCACCATCTTGGAAAAACGATCAACAACCACAAAGATTGAATCATTGCCCCGTTGAGTCCGTGGTAACCCCAACACAAAATCCATGCTTATATCCACCCAAGGTTTAGACGGAATAGGTAAAGGCATATAGAGTCAAGCATTGGTAGCCGTGCCCTTCGAAACCAGACAAATTCTGCACCGTTTAACATATCGATCCACCTCCTTGCGCATAGTAGGCCAAAAGTAAGATGATTGCATCAACTGTAAAGTGCGATCTCGCCCGACATGCCCCTCACCATGCAACCCCTTGATGATTTGAAGACGAAGACTAGAATCGGGGACAGAAAACTGATTCCCTTTGAAAAGGAAACCGTCATTCACTAGAAAATCAGACCTCCGCCCAGATTGTATATCCTGCAGAATAACAGAAAAGTAAGGATCAACAGCCAACTGCTCCATGAGGACATCCAACCCTGGCACACCAAGCCTCATGGAAACTAGCAAATTACTTCTTCTGATCAAAGCATCTCCCCCCCGATTCGACACTCCAGACTTGTGCTTCACAACAAAAGTGAACTTTTCCAAGAATTCCATCCACCGCCCATGCTTATGGGACACCTTATCTTGACTTCGGATGTGCTTTAGAGAATCATGATCTGTAAACAAAACAAACTCTTTATGAAACAGGTAGTGACGCCAATTCTTTATAGCTTGGACCACTGCATAGAATTCAACATCATAAGTGCTATAACGCAGCTTTGGCCCCGTCAACTTCTCACTGAAATAGGCAACTGGTCGTCCCCCTTGACTTAGAACTGCTCCAACTCCAACCTTTGAAGCATCCGTGTGTAATTCAAAAACTTGAGAAAAATCTGGTAATACAAGAATCGGTGCTGAGGTAAAACGCCTATAGAAAGAAGCAAGACCATGGAAGCTTCGTACTTCAGTGATGGTATTTGGAGTTGGCCATTGTCTGACAGCTGCCACCTTAGATTCGTCCACCTGTATTCCTTCACCAGAAACAACATAACCCAAGAACAAGACTTTTGGTACCATGAACACACACTTCTTCACACCTGCATACAAACTATCCCTGCGAAATAAGGTCAAGACTTGTCGCACATGGATGACATGCTCTCCAGGAGTAGCACTGTAAATAAGTATGTCATCAAAATAGACGACTACAAATTTACCAATAAAGGGCCTGAACAATTGGTTCATCACACGCATGAATGTACTAGGAGCATTTGATAAACCAAAAGGCATCACCAACCACTCATACAATCCTTCACGAGTCTTGAAGGCAGTTTTCCATTCATCACCCGGTCTAAGTCGAATCTGGTAGTACCCACTCAGTAAGTCCAGTTTGGTAAAGATAGTGGCACCACTGATCTGGTCAAGCAAGTCATCAAGTCGAGGAATTAGAAATATGTACCTCACTGTGATCTTATTGATGGCATGACTATCAACACACATACGCCAAGTACCATCCTTTTTAGGAGTCAACAAAGCAGGAACAGCACACGGGCTCATGCTTTCCCGAACATGACCTTTTGAAATTAATTCATCCACCTGTCGACGCAACTCTTCATGCTCCCCAGGACTCATTCGGTAATGTGGCCTATTAGGCAACTGTGCTCCTGGTTGTAAATCAATATGGTGTTGGATGTCACGTAAAGGTTGCAGGCCATCAGGTAATTCATTAGGGAAAACATCATCAAATTCCTTAAGTAAAGGAACCATAGCCTCAGGAACTTCAACCTCCTTAGCCACCTCCTTCCCTATCAACACAAAAATGCCACCTTCCGCCTCTAACTCCTCTTCGAACTGAGTAAGGGTTAACAGAGTACCCGAAGGTCTTGCAACAGGCTCCTTTGGCTTACTGGGAACCAAAGTTATCTTCACACCACCAAACATGAAACTCTAAGTATTGGATCTCCCGTTATTATCTATATTACGATCATACTCCCAAGGTCTGCCCAACAATAAGTGACAAGCATCCATCACAACCACATCACATCAAACAACATCTTTATATGTAGTACCAACAGAAAATGGAACAAGAGCTCGTTTAGATACAATTACCTCACCACCCTTCTTAAGACATTGTAGTTTGTAAGGCTTGGATCTATTTTCAGTTTTCAACGCCAACTTTTGAACCACCTCTTCAGATACCAGGTTATCACAACTTCCTGAATCAATAACGAAGGAACAAACCTTACCCAAAATAGTACATGTTGAGTGGAAGATGTTATGTTTGAGCCAGTCATCACCAATAACTTTTGGTGTATAACAAGAGCGTCTCACCACCAAATTCACTCCTACATCTCCAGTTACAACTTCTTCTTCGAATTGAGGCTCGTCATCATACACCGGGGCATCTTCGTAATTTTCACCAACATCATCATTTCGCCAATCTTCGGGCTTAGCAAACAAGTGTCGTTTACCAACCTTCTTGCACTCTGATTGTCGGTGACCCGTCTCTCCACAATTAAAACACTTTAAGCCACTACTACCAGGCCCCCTATGGATTGGTCCAACACTGGTACCTGTTAGCCTCTGTTGATTAGGCACAACACGGGGTACTATACCACCCGTCCCGGGACTTCCTCCAACAATGGCAAACAAAGATGAACCGCCCACCCGACAGTTTCGTTTCTCAAAAACCAATGCTCGTTGGTGTGCTTCAGAAATGGATACCGGGTCCAAAATATTCACAGAGTCCATGATGTGAACCCGTAAACCTCCAACATATCGAGCCACAAGATATTGAACCCGTAAACCTCCAAAAATAGTCAAAAATATTCACAGAGTCGTTTCCGTGAAGCCCCTTTAGTCACACGATCGTGGGCCTCTAGGAACGCAAGTGCCCGATCCTCCACACTAGGGCCCGCATCAAGTATGTTGGTTTTGAGGTCTCGAGGGTTTTGCTTGAGGCTGTGCATTTGAGTCGCGGGACTCGAGAAGGAATCAATTGTTAGGATCGGCTTGAGGGTTGCAGTTGGAAGCTGAATGGTTAACTGATGGTTTGGAATGTCGCTATCTATGTTAAGGATTGTGTTCTTTCAGTTTTT
Organism: Lactuca virosa; assembly: GCF_052849685.1. Taxonomy (NCBI): domain Eukaryota; kingdom Viridiplantae; phylum Streptophyta; class Magnoliopsida; order Asterales; family Asteraceae; genus Lactuca; species Lactuca virosa. The sequence goes on from NC_136428.1 coordinate 184,603,231, forward strand.
TGAGTTCAAAGAAGGGGTGAGCAGGCATGCGATTTTTAGAGTTATGATGGGAACCCAACATGGGTTTAGTTGCTACGGTGTTGGGAGGCTGTATGACAACGTGGGAGTGCACAGAAGGATTGATATGGTATGGATGCTTAGTTATGTGATTAAGGGTCTGTTTTCCTTGGTTATAGTCATGTCAAGTACCGGATTGGCGATTGGGATTGCAGGTGAGGAGTGTATGTTTTGGATAGTAAGATGGTGTTTTGCTTATGCAGTCGCATGAATTCCTTAATGTTAAGAAGTTATGATTGGAAAATTTCATAGGTCCTCATCTGAATTTAATTATTTTCTTAGGATTGGCTTGGTCCTTATATGTAAGATCATCCTGAGTATGTTATGTATTCCCAGAGTGAGGGACAGGTTGTACCTGGTTGAGCCGGTTTGAGATGTGGTTGGTTGCACACCATTGGATGATAGTTCTAACCCTTAGTGGTAGAGAACTAGGTATTTTGCTTAAGGGATCATCGATCTGTTCGAGTTTGTGATATTGGAAGGACGGTTCATAGGGATCTACGGTGCGAGTATGTGGTATATCGGTTTAAGATTTGGTCAAGTCAAGGGCATAGAGGAAGCAACTATCGGATACATGCATTCAGGAGGTACATGATTTGTCTCTCAGCAGGAATTAGTTGGTTAAGGAATTTTTTGTAGTCATTACCTCCTTTTGGAACGCCAATGAGTAGATGAGGAGTCGCTGGGATCACTCAGGTTGAGCATTCGATTGTTGAGGGATTTTTTAGCTCGTTGTTTGGATTGCTATATTCAGTCTAGAGTGGGCATATGTCGATCGGTAAATCAGTTTCAGAGACGGGTATGTTCAGCTCCACACAAGTTTTGGTTCCCTGGATTAAGTGTTAATGTGTCTCGACCATTAGTCATCTCATGCATCATTAAAGTGGAGATTCTTCGGAAGTTTGGGCTGTATAAGTTGAATTTCATTGGATTCTTCGACCTATCGTCAAGTTCGGCTCATGTTTGGACGATGTTATTAGTTTTTGGGAGTCCAGTATTTGGGGTTGGTAATTGAATGGACCTGGATAGAGCCTTAGCAACATTTTTGGACGACCTTCAAAGTTTTATATATATAATTGTGTATTTATGGGGTTTATTCAGTCTCAATAAAGTATGTGATCTTGTTTCGATTGATCATGAGGATGTATTTTGTTAATGATTGAGGTTTGACCTTTCGATAGCACTCTGGTATTTTTTCCTCTTTTTGGATGAGTTTATGGGTTCCCTAAGGGTGTGCATTGTGGTAAATTCATTATATATTGCCGAGAGGGGTGTATACGGGTAGGTCAAGATATCAATGGAGTGATTGGTTCTTTTGGGTTATAGTCTTTAAATTGGAACAAGAGTTCAACCATTTATCATATTCCCGGGTTGTGTGCGACCATGATTTCGTCGATTTTTGCATTGGTAGCAGCTTGTTTTGTGAAAGGAATTATGCGTGGTAAGAATAGGGAATTGTTGCGCTCGGATAGCGTTGCGAGGGACGTTGATTAGGTTCCTACGAGGCGATGGAATGAGGTGAGTATTGTTAGGCCCCTCGGGTGCTGGGCGAATGATGTGATGTCAACAAAATCGGCATAATATAGGGAGCATTCTAGATATGGGCTAATGGCCGGGTAGGGCATTCCAAACTCATGTTGTGGGCTCTGAGGCAATCCAGACCTACGCTGAGGACCTTGTAGGGGTATTCCAGTCATAGGTTGTGGGCCCAGTTCTCATGATTGTTCATTTCTTTTGTTTGTAGTACTATCGGTGTTGGCGCACTGATGGAAGTCGGGAGACTCACGGATCAACTGGATTCGATAAAGTGAAGAGTTAAGGGTTGTTAGGAGTATCAGCCGTGCATAAGAAAGTCTATGCGGAGTGGTTTCATTATAATCTCGTTTGTTCGCAAGATGTTATTAGGGGTTTGGTTATCAAGGTAGGGTATCAGTTATGGAGTCTCGAATCATGAAGTTCTTTGTGAAAGTATTGAGTGATTTGTCAGGTGGGGGTACACCTTGTTGGATAAGGTGTCTAAGTCCATAACTTATTTGGTATATACTTGACCCGACCCGGCATGGTCCATTTGGGTTGCACTTCACCCGAACTATTTATATGGATAACATTATGAGAAGAGTATATTTGCGGCCTACTAATATATTATAAGTTATCATATATTAATATGAAATTGTATTATTTAATTAGTATTGATCTTAAATTAATTATGAATTAATTTAGTGATCATAAGGTGACTAATTAAATAATGGGCTATTGTACTTATATAGTGTGGGCTAACACTCATAAGGAAATGGGCTAAGCTTGAATGGGAGTCCATGGATGATCCATGGAGCTTTTAACCCATGGATCCTTGGAATAGGAAAAGACATGGGTTATTATGGTTTGCATGGTTCATAACCCTAATCATCTACACTATATAAAGAGGCTTATAGTGCTTGAAAAGACACTATGTGTGTGTGTGCATAAGGTGTGGCCGATTTCTAGAGTATTAGAGTGCTCTCTCATAAGTTTTCCAAGTTTGTGGTGATTTGTGATTTCCATTTGAGGCATTCACATTATTGGTGCTTGGCTCTCAAACTCCCAAGGAATCAACTCACTAACAAAGGTATGTAATTCTTCTAGTATCTTTTATGTTTAAAAGTACCCCATGTATGCTAGATAGGTTATGAACCTTGGAAAATTATTTTGCATGTATTTTAGACAAACATAGATCCAAGGTTTCTAGGGTTTCATGAACACCTTAGGCGTGTTAGTTTGCTCAAAACCCAACAGTGGTATCAGAGCCTAGGCTTGTTTGTTTGATACTTGATGCAAACTTGTTGAAAAAACTCAAGTTTTCTGCATTCTGCAGCATGAACTCGCCGAGTCCATGGGGGGACTCGCCGATTCCATGAGTAAATTCATCCTACTCGTCGAGTAGGTTCGTGCACTCGACGAGTAGAAGCCTCAGAATGCAAATCTTTGAGTTTTGCTGCTGGAAATGGACTAGAAACATTACCCTAAACTGTTTTGGTGTTATAAAACCTGTTTTAGATGGTGTAATGTTTATGCTAATCCATTTACAATGGCTTATATCAAAATTGCATGATAATATGTGTTCATATGTTCTTGGAATTTTTGATATGATGTTCATGTTCTTATGAATTATTGTTAGATCATAGGAATTATTTGCTAAATTGTTTATTGATAATTCTTGATCATTTATGTGTTTTAATGGAGTCCATAATTTGTCCTCAAGTTATGGATTTCCAAAGGTCACTTTCATTTATGCACACTTAAAACACATAAGTTACATGAAAATGAAGAGTCTTCATTTTATGAACCTTTAATTCATTAGTTATGAAATGAAAAGTTTTGAATAGTTTCAAAACTTGTCCTCAAGTTTTGGAATTTGTAAAGTTACACACACTTTAATATACTTTAATTCCAAACCCTTAGAGTTTTAAAAGTTAAAATTCAACCCTTATACTATTTATAACATTAATGGTTAATTATTATATATATGTATAAGATTAAGTCGTTTTACCGTTAGTAGGCCTCATTCACGAAGCCGGTCTATAAGGGGGGTATAAGGTTGTTGCCTATAAAATGGCAACTTAATGGGTGTCCATTCTCACCCACCGCTTCCTTGATCGGTGGAGGGTCGTTAGCCGAACGGGTAGGACAATGACTTTAAATTCTCATTAAAAGTATAATGAATATTATAAAGTAACTAAACCTTTAATAAATTCCCAATCTTAGTTACTTTAGGAAAATGTGAATATGGTGCTAACCCATGAAATTCACACTTTGTACCTTACCAAGTCGTTGGTGGAGCGTGTGTGGTTAACCGGCACACTAACTTGGACTAGTAAGGATCACGAAGGGTGACTTAATGTTTATCATAGATCGGTGGAGCGTGTGTGGTTAACCGTCACATTGATTAGGTGATAATATTAAGGGTACCAAGTGAATTTGCATGGTTATTCACACCTTGTTTTGTGATCCTCGGCATCCCAGTCACAAAACTTGAAGGGCACAATCGAGATTGAAACATGCCATTGAAAAGTTCAATGAATCTCAAAAGAATATAGGAATTTCAAAACCAATTAAACCTAATAATTCATTTCGTTTTCATGGTGGAAATTGGTGAATCGTCATTCACCTACCTTAAAATATGTTATAGCTTAGATTACGGCATCCCTCTTCTAAGTTATAATATATTGTGTTGGATCCTAGCCTTAATATTACATTTGGGTGTATTATTAAGGATTCGATATATCTAATCTAAACTTGTTTTCTTCTTTTCAGATGTCTTCCAACATCAATGCTTCGGGCTCTAACCCTACTGGCTCCTATTCCCTCATGAACCTTTGTGGGAGGGTCATCTTTGATGGTTCCAACTTCATGGATTGGATCCGGAACATCAGGATGGTCACTCGTTACGAGGACAAGGAATATATCCTCGATAAGGAACTAAAGGAGCTTGATGAGTCCACTGCTACTCCTGAGGGGGACGCTGAGTATCATGCACATGAAAGAGAGGCCACCAAGGTGGCATGCATCATGATGGCCACCATGACAGCTGAACTCCAAAAGTCCTATGAGGACTATTACCCTTTTGAGATGCATCAGGATCTGATGGAAAGGTAACATCAGAGTGCTCGTCAAGAGCGGTATGAAATAATCTCCTCCATGATCACTACCCGTATGAAGGATAGCAAACCAATCACGAGCCACATGAAGAAAATGCAAAGGTATGTGGACCGTCTAATGAAACTGAATGTGAACTTCCCTGAGGAGTTGGCAATTGATATCATTTTGCACTCCTTGCCCTCGTGTTATGATCAATTTCGTATGACATACCACATGAACAAGGAGGAAGTCACACTCAGTAAGCTTCAAGGACTTCTGAAGACTGCCGAAAGTGGTCTTAAGAGTAAGTCGGTTACTACTCCTACTCCTACTACTACCTCTGTTTTGGCTATCGGGCAAGGCAAAGGGAAGAAGAGGAAGCACCCTTCGAAGGGTACCAAGGGAAAGTCCCTTGAAGGCTCCTCATCTGGAACCAAAGGTGGTTCTATCACTCCTTCTGTCATCCCTAAGGATGCTGAATGCTTCTACTGTCAGAATAAGGGGCACTGGAAGCGAAACTGCCCAAAGTACTTGCAGGATGTCAAGGATGGGAAAGTGAAACCATCCCATGCAGGTATTTACACTATATTGTCTAATAACTCACCATATTCTAATTCATGGGTTCTTGATAGAGTTTGTGGTATTCACATCTGTTGTGACTTGAAGGGCCTAAGAAGAAGTGAGGATGTGGAGCACGGAAAGATAAACTTAATCATGGGGAACAAGAAGGTTGCACCTGTTGCCAAGATTGGAGTTTATACTTTGTTGCTAGATAGTGGGTTAAAGTTAGATTTGAATAAATGTGTGTACTCGTCTGAAATGGCGAGGAATATTATTTCCTTTCATGCTTTGTACAAACAAGGTTTATCTTTTCTTTTGATAATGCAGTTGGTAGTATTAATGCTTTCTTTAATAATGTTCTTTATTTTAAAGCATTACCTTGTGATGGTGTGTATGAAGCTATATCGGTTGTAGATAATTTAGGAAATAATGTATTATGTATTGATTCTTCTACTAGCTTGGATAAAGCATCTTTGTGGCATTGTCGTCTTGGACATGTAAGCAAGAAACGCATAGGCCAGCTCCAAAAGGATGGAGTCTTGGAGTCGTTCGACCTCAAGTCGGATGATAGTTGTGAGTCTTGTCTACTTGGAAAAATGACAAAATCACCCTTCACTGGTACTTGTGCAAGGGGTGAGGGTTTGTTGGACCTTATACATACTGATGTATGTGGACCATTCAAAACCGCCACAAGGGATGCTAATCGCTATTATGTGACTTTTATTGATGATTTTAGTAGATATGGTTATGTCTACTTAATCAAACATAAGTCATAAACTTTTGAAAGGTTTAAAGAGTTTAAACAGGAAGTAGAAAATCAATTGGGCAGGAACATTAAGATGCTTCGATCCGATCGAGGTGGTGAGTATCTTAGTACTGAGTTCCTCGACTATCTTAAGGAGTGTGGGATTGTCTCACAATTGACATCTCCCAGGACACCACAACTGAATGGTGTAGCTGAGAGGCGTAATCGAACTTTGTTGGACATGGTTCGCTCTATGATGAGTCGAGCTTCGCTACCAATCTATTTTTGGGGGTATGCCTTAGAGACTGCCGCCCTCATCCTTAATCTAGTCCCTACAAAGAAGGTTGCCAAAACACCTCATGAAATGTGGACTGGGAAAGTTCCCAATTTGGACCATATCAAGATTTGGGGTTGCGAGGCTTTCGTGAGGCGCGAGACTCATGACAAGCTCGAACCTCGAAGTGAAAGGTGTATTTTCATCGGCTACCCACAAAAATCCTTTGGTTACCTCTTCTACAGACCCAATGAGAATGTGGTCTTTGTGGCTAGGAGAGGGGTCGTTCGAGAGAGAGAATTTATAAACCAAGGAGACAGTGGGAGGCAAATTGACCTTGAAGAAATTCAAGACTCAATTCGTGAAGGAACCTCAGACACTAGCAATCAACTTGAGGAGGAAATTCCTGTTGATCCAGCTGAAGAGTCTATACTTCCGAGGCGTTCCACAAGGGTTAGGAACACACCTGAGTTTTATTATGGATTTCATATTACTACGGAAGTTGATACATTTATCAGTGACAGTACACTGGTAAATCTGGATGAACCTAACAGTGTTAAGGAAGCCATGTGAGGCCTAGAGTCTGCTAAATGGAAGGAGGCTATGGACAGCGAGATACAGTCCATGTATGACAATCAAGTTTGGAACTTGGTTGACAATGTATCAGGCCGTAAGACAGTCGGGTGCAAATGGATCTTCAAGAAGAAGACCGACATGGATGGGAAAGTGCACACTTATAAGGCTCGACTGATCGCGAAGGGTTTTACTCAGACTCAGGGTATTGATTATGATGAAACCTTTTCACCAGTAGCAAAGATTAAGTCTATTAGGGTTATGCTAGCCATTGCTGCATTTCATGATTATGAAATATGGCAAATGGATGTCAAAACCGCTTTCCTTAACGGAAAGTTGGCTGAGGATGTTTACATGAATCAGCCAGAGGGTTTTGTCAGTGCAGAGTACCCCAATAGAGTGTGCAAGCTTGAGAAATCCATTTATGGATTGAAACAAGCTTCTCGAAGTTGGAATCTTTGTTTCGATGAGAAGATCAAAGAGTTTGGTTTCTCAAGAAGTGAAGATGATTCCTGCGTGTATGTCAGAGCTAGTGGGAGTATAGTTAGCTTTTTGGTACTGTATGTGGATGACATACTACTCATAGGAAATGACATCCCAACCTTGCAGGAGGTTAAGTCCTGGCTTGGGAAGTGCTTTGCTATGAAGGACCTTGGAGAAGCTGCCTATATCCTAGGGATAAGGATATTAAGAGAAAGGAGTAAAAGACTAATTGGACTTAGTCAGAGTATCTACTTGGATAAGGTGTTGAAAAGGTTCAACATGCAGAATTCCAAGAAAGGAGAATTACCGATCCAAAGCAATGCCAAATTGAGCAAGGCTCAGAGCCCGAGTACAGAAGATGAGATAGCTGAGATGAGTCGATTACCTTATGCTTCCGCTGTTGGCTCGATCATGTATGCTATGACTTGTACCCGTATTGATGTGGCCTTCGCTTTGAGCATGGTCAGCAGATATCAAGGGAACCCTGGCAAGGCTCATTGGACTGTGGTAAAGAATTTTCTCAAGTACTTGCGGAGGACTAAGGATTGGATCCTTACCCTTGGTGGGAGTGATGACTTGAGAGTAGTAGGGTATAGTGATGCTAGCTTTCAGACTGATAGGGATAACTTCCGCTCTCAGTCGGGCTAGGTCTTTACCATAAATGGAGGGGCAATCACTTGGAAGAGTTCCAAACAAGAGACTGTAGCTGATTCGACTTGTGAATCAGAGTACATAGCAGCGAGTGATGCGGCAAAGGAGGCGATATGGCTGAGGAACTTCATCGGAGACCTTGGAGTTGTACCAGCTATTAAGGAGCCTATGGAGATTTTCTGTGACAGCAATAGTACGGTTGCCTTATCCAAGGAACCAAGAGATCATGGCAGATCCCGACACATTGACAGAAAATATCACTTCATAAGACACAAGATAGAAGAGGGACTCCTCGTGGCAAAGAGGGTATCGTCAGATGAGAACCATGTGGATCCCCTTACGAAGGGACTGACGAGGGTGAAGCATTTGCAGCATGCGAGACGCATCGGGCTGAGGGACGATATTAGTTTTACAGATTAGATAGTTATTACTGAAACTTGTAAAATGTAATCGACGTTTGATGATGAATAAAAGTTGTGATTTATTTATGAGTAAGGTGTTGCTATCATTGTCAATTATTTACTATTGTTTCAGCTTTGCATGTTTTGACTTCCAGAATAATAAGTTTATTCAAACTCTCCACAGTCGGTCATATGTCGGAAGTAGGTATGAATCAAGACTGTCATGAATTGGGATTGTAGATGACTAAAGGTGTTTAGCCATAGCAATGGTTGCTACAACATTCATGAGTACTCATAGGTTATGAGTATTGGAATAAACCCACGCTCACTTGTATCACTTCATGGAATTTATCTTAAGTGATCGTGAGACGGTAATATCATATAAGTCTTCAAACCTAGAGATATGAGTTGTTACCTATGAGTTGGTTGTGCATTGATTGCACGTAAACGCATCAGTAACTTGATGTTATAAAACGTGCCTTTGTGTGCAATTCAATAAGTAGTAGAACAAGCATATGAGTCGAAGTTTATCTGTTCCTTCTAGAAATAGAAGCGATATCTGGGCCCCTCGATGATTTTGTTTTGACCTATGTACCGGGCCCGGTCAGAATTAAATTGATGTGTTCGATTAAGTTATTTGTCAAATAAATCGGAAATCGGGAAACAAACTGCTGGACAATAAGTAAGACATTGTTCCATGTATTTGTCCGGCTGATATCATGAGAGCAGAGGATTATGTGATCACTTATCTAAAATGGCGCTTCATAGTTCAACAGAGTTTTCGAGAGCTACGATTGCCGGTTGGTTCCTGAAGCTATATAGGCAAATACAGTTATCAGACTTATCCAAGTGGGAGATTGTTGGATAAGGTGTCTAAGTCCATAACTTATTTGGTATATACTTGACCCGACCCGGCATGGTCCACTTGGGTTGCACTTCACCCGAACTATTTATATGGATAACATTATGAGAAGAGTATATTTGCGGCCTACTAATATATTATAAGTTATAATATATTAATATGAAATTTTATTATTTAATTAGTATTGATCTTAAATTAATTATGAATTAATTTAGTGATCATAAGGTGACTAATTAAATAATGGGCTATTGTACTTATATAGTGTGGGCTAACACTCATAAGGAAATGGGCTAAGCTTGAATGGGAGTCCATGGATGATCCATGGAGCTTTTAACCCATGGATCCTTGGAATAGGAAAATACATGGGTTATTAGGGTTGAGATGGTTCATAACCCTAATCATCTACACTATATAAAGAGGCTTATAGTGCTTGAAAAGACACTATGTGTGTGTGTGCATAAGGTGTGGCCGATTTCTAGAGTATTAGAGTGCTCTCTCATAAGTTTTCCAAGTTTGTGGTGATTTGTGACTTCTATTTGAGGCATTCACATTATTGGTGCTTGGCTCTCAAACTCCCAAGGAATCAACTCACTAACAAAGGTATGTAATTCTTCTAGTATCTTTTATGTTTAAAAGTACCCCATGTATGCTAGATAGGTTATGAACCTTGGAAAATTATTTTGTATGTATTTTAGACAAACATAGATCCAAGGTTTCTAGGGTTGCATGAACACCTTAGGAGTGTTAGTTTGCTCAAATCCCAACACACCTGTGTTGATAAGGATTGGAGGCAAATGTGAAAATTCTTGGATTTCTCATCTTTGCTCGTACGAGCAGTGGTTGGAAATGGCATGTCAGGGAGTCAAGGGTTTATTTAAGGCTTTTGGTACGTCTTATAGATTTGGAATTAGTGTAATTTCGTGATTGATGTATTTGAGTTCTTCCGCATGTTTAGTAGTGATCATACTCAATGGCAAGGGGTGGATTCATCGCATGGATGAATGTCAGTCCTGGAAAATGGGTTCCGAATTTTAGATCTGATGGGTTCCCGGTCTCGGGGAGCATTTTGATAGAGTTGATTCGATGTTTGTAGCCTTCGGAGTCCCCGACTTTTTGGATCTATCTATACATTCGGTCTTATCCAGGAAGTTGTGGAATATGTCGACGTTGTTTGTGCCTCTCTGCAGTGATTATCTAGCTGAGGCTCGTGTTTGGAGCCACTTTGTTTTTGGATGAAGGGTTCCGTATGGTTCGGATTGTAAAGAGATATCGTAATAACTGCGTCCCGATATAGTTTTGCTTACTTAAGAGTCTGTTGAGGTATTGGATTTCTGAATTTTGGGAGGGTTGTGCTGGTTTCTCCACTGATGAAAGTTAGCAATTCAAGGATGGTATGGGTAGTCAGCTGCCTGAATGAGCCGACTTTTAGTTCGAATCTGGTCCTGGGGGGGGGACCGCCCTAAGTGATCCAAGGCGGAGATATAGAAAACACTACCCTAGGTTAGTTACTGCAGCAGAGTTCGAGTACAAAGTCTATGTTAAGTGGGGGAGAATTGTAACATCTTGTTTTGAGGCACGTTAATTGTTGACCCTTATATTAAGATTTATTGCATATTGGTCCCTAAGTATGAGAAAGGGTGCAAAAGGAGCCATTGTGGCATTTTGGTAAAATCATAATTTTTTAGTACGTTGAGCGTACGTAAGTACACTAAGCGTACTAGGGAGCGCCTTAGTACGTTTAGCATACACCTCGTACGCGGGGCGTACGTGAGGTTCATGCAAACCCTAATTTTTATGGTTTGGATCATATTTAAGCATCATTATAACCTCATATCTCATTATTATTCAGCCTCCTACCTGTGAAACCAATCCCCAAGAAAACCCTAAGAGAAGAAGAGTATTTTGTAGCCCTTGGAGTGTTTAGAAGTGTCTTTGGAGAAAGAAGAAGGTGGTGAGAAGAACTTGGAGCTTAAGAACACTTTGGATCTGGGATTTCATCTTTGTTTGAAACCTCAAGGAGGTATAAAGTTTGCATCTTTTCCAGTCCATCTTGTACATGTAGGTCATTGCTCTTTTAAGTCACTTTTTGGTCCCAAAATGGTGATTCTTGAGCATGGCACGTTCTTGACCCATTAAGCTCTCCTTTCAGACCTTAGGAAGGGTCTTGAGTCATAAAAATGGTGTCTTAATGGTTAATTTTTTTCCATGCAATCATTGGAAGGTCTTAATGAATTAAGATGTCGAGTTAAGCACTTAATGGACATGCAAAGTCTTAAAGTTGGAAACTTTATGACTCTTGAGGATGATTTGGCTGTGGATCTGAAAGATGGGTGTAAGAGCTTAAGGAATTAAGCTCTTAATGAGAGTTTGGGAAGACTGGGCGTACGCACTGTGTAATCTGAGTATGTCGCGCATACATGGTCAACCTCCCGAATGGTGGTCAAATCTTGAGTACGCCCTGCATACCTTTGGAGTACACCCGCGTACGCATTCTGAGTTGACTCGGCTAAGTTGATTCAGCTGGGTTGACTCAGTTGACTTGTGGATTTTGACAAGTTTGACTTTGAATTTGATCAAGTTTGACCAATGGGTATTTTGGGTATTTTAGATGGTGTTCGAGCATTTGGTCTTTTGGATGGATAGGTGTCGGATAGAGCTGAGATTCACAGTCGGGACCTCATCCACTATTGATTAGATTGAGAGGTGAGTTTCCTCATTATACTTATGGGTCGAAGGCACCAAGGCCAGCCCATTAGATTTGATATCCTGCTCTGTGATAGAAAATCGTTATGCTATAGTGATCTGTTAGATTTAAGTCCTGGTATATAGGATGTGAGTATGCAATAGTGATCTAGAGATCTGCCTGTTGGCTGATTATATATTTATATATTATGCATATGTTGACATATTTTGTGCGGTGGTTGAGGCTTTACTACTTTGTGCGTAAGCCAACAGACCGGAGCATTCCAACCCGATGGTTGATTGGGTCCAAGGGTATTCCATCCCAAGGATGATTGGACCCGTTGTATATTGGCATTCCAACCTAGGGTATTCCATCCTGATTGATGACTGTACCCGAAGGTTGATTGGGCCTGGGGTATTCCAACTTGATGGTTGACTGGACCCATTGTATATTGACATTCCAACCCTATGGTTGACTGGGACTGGGGTATTCCAACCCAATGTTTGACTGGACCCATTTTATATTGGCATTCCACCTAGTGTATTCCATCCATATGATGATTGGACCCGAAAGGTGACTGGGCCTGGGGTATTCCAACCCAATGGTTGATTGTACCTGACATGCTTGATTGTATATGTTATCTATTATGTAGTGGTACGTTGGGGGAACTCACTAAGTTTCATGCTTATAGTTTTAGTTCATTGTTTCAGGTACTTCAGCAGACCGTAGCAAGATGAAGGCGTGACCGTACACATCCTTGGTTTTATGACTGATTGGATCTTGGGAGACTCTGATTTTAAGTAATGTTTTGGAAACAATGGTTTTGTAAACACTTCTTTTAGTAAATGGGTTGTTTTGAAAAGTTTAAATTTGTTGAAAATTTTGGGATGTTACACATATTGAGAATATGAATTTGTAGTAAAAAATATCCTTGTTGATCTAATCATAGCTACTTTTGAAAAAGGTTTGATCATAGTCAATATCATGAGTATGATAAAGAACCTAGTCAATGACATGAGTATGAGAAAATCCTTTTATAACAAGTCTTGCTTTAAATGTGTATAGTTATCTATGTACTGTATTCTTTCTAGCAGAGTCACTTACTCCTTCTATCCTTGCTATAGAGAGGAAGTTAAATCAAGACCATACTTGATTATCATACATGGATTACATCTCATGTTCATGACTCTAAGTCATTTGTCAGATTCGAGATCTGATATAGCATGTTGGTATTTGATGGATTTGCCAGAACCATCAATAAAAGCTTATCAATGAGAGATTCCACATTTCTCAAGTCATAGATGATTTTTACCACTAATGCAAACAATTTGTGTTTTTGAATAACTATTATCCAACATTAACAATACCTTGTTAAGACTACTGCCAACTACTACTACATTAGGTAATGATTCTTGAGCTGCTTCAAGTTCCATGTACCTCCCACTTGCCTTGTCATTAGAAGCTTGCTTTCTAATAAATTAGCTATCAGAGAAATAAGAATACTTACTTTTGGTGGGTTTGCATATAATAATATAAGCCGCATTTAGAGTATTATATAATATGTATTTAGTATATTTTGGGTTTAAAAGCTTTAGTCCAACATATGCTTTAAATCCACAAAACATTTAAGTAAGATAGGGATGGAGCCTTTCCATAAAAAATCTTATGAAGAAAATGTTATATCTACTAGTTAGTTGGTGTTTGTACTCAATGTACAATTTATAATGTTCTAGGCATTATCCTAAGGAAATAAAAGGAGGACATTTCTACTGATTAGAAAGAAAATCATACCAAGTAAGATTTAATTCATCCTTTATTATCATTATGGCTTTAGATAGTCTTTACCGGTTTATATTTTAACTTTATATTTGAAACCTTATACAAATATTTCACAATTATGTTTTACCATGTAAAATATAATTATAACCACTATATTTTTTAATAAAGTTGATTTGGTATCTTATGCTTAATTTTAGATATTTATTAGAAAGGAATACATACACCATAGTGTATAGTTCCTTAATAATTATTTTCTCTACTACTTAATGAAAATTTCATTAGGAATCTTTTATATATAAATAAGATTTAGATATGTCAAATAAACAACCTTATTTTCCTTCAAATATCCCTTTCTTGAAGTTGGACTATGTAAATGTCATTTATATAATAAAGATAACAATGTCAAAGATGAGTTTGATTTAAACAAATTTAATTCAAAAATATTTTGCATATAGAACTTGTTATTTATCACGTTGATATTTACTTTATAATTCTTATTAAGAGATCTAGTCTCATAAATAGAATTTTAATCATTTCCGAATATGATGCTAATCGTTATGAAAAACGATTTAAGTAAATAGTCAATCATTCATATATTTAACTGAGACATATATTTAGGCATGCTAAATTAAAACATACATTTTTCCAAAACAAACATTTTTTCATAATAAAAGTGAATTATCTTCCTAACATAACTAATAAACTAAACTCCGAGAGTGTAGTTCCAACATGATTATGCTCAGTTGGTTACTCTTCAGTAAATATCTCCAAGCCAATTACAAATATTAGATTAACATTTAAGTACCAACTACCTAAGTGTTATATGAAAAGTATGAGTTCGATCTAGTAGATAACTAAAGTACTAGTCTCTTCCAGACTTCCTTTCCAGATAAAAGGAGCAGATCCTCTTCCAGTGTCCAATTTCTCGAGAAAAGAAACAAGATCCATCTATGTGGGCCTTATTGGATTTCTTGGGCTTAAAGGTGTTCAATCCATAAAACATGGGCCTCCTAGATCACACAAGGTGACTCTTTTGGGCCTTGAACTATTCCTAGTTTGATGTTAAAAACATCTTCAACATCACAGTGATGCCTTTAGTAGGTATCATGTTCAGGCTTATTGCTCAAAGCGAATAGTATAGGACTATGACCTTTAAGTGTATACAATTTCATATCTCTTGTGAGATTGTCTCTAAAGACATGAACCCATTCATTAAAGTTGTATTTAGTGAATGCTATTGTTTCATTAAGTAATTAAAGAAAAATGACAATTCATGGTGATGAGAATGAATTATTTAACTACAAAATTTTAACAAAATTCATTTAGTATCTTCAATATTTAAACTCTTTAATAATTAATACCCTTTTGGTTTCTAGAAACATTAATTATCAAAGTTTAGGATCCATGTTGAAAAAAAATAAATGGTTAGGTATACTTTATCCCATCGAGTTGAATTCAACCGAGTAGATATCGATTATCAATTATATGTTACTATATAATTCCTAGATTTATGGGATCGCTAGTAACAAATTTAATTAGAAATGTTTGTGTCCATATGTGCCTCAAAATTCTCTTGCTTAGTTATCCTTTATCACAAAAGAATTCTGATCTAATCATCCAATTTGAAAAACATGTGTAATCGGACCATCAAAAGATAACACTAAGTGGTTATGTATCATTTATCCCACTAGTGCATATAAGAGATGTGTGAGTGCTCTTCAAAAAGGATTGCATAGATTTGAGGTTCGTAAAAGGGTATTTTATATGTTTTATAATTCTAGTTTTAAAAACATATGATATCATGGTTATTACATACATATAATAAACCATTGTACAAATTTTCAAAAGTCAATCACCTTTAAAAGTTCTATATAAAAATCTAGTTTTTATAATTTTAACGCGATTCAATTTTAATAACCTGTTTTAAGTTTGAGTGAATTTGAACCTTTATATCCTTAATAAATATTTCTTTTATTACTTATATATTTGGAGTTTGTATTAGTTATAATAGTCACCATTTTAAAACTTATATTTGAGTATTTCAAAATTTGACGTTATTAATGTTTTATAAAACCAGATTTTGTTTTAAAACAATAACTTGTTACATCTGATGTCCACATTATAAATTTTTAAAACGAAACTCCATGTGATGTTTATTTTGTGCAAAATTATTTATGCATGTGAAAAACTAATTTATCAACCACACAAAATAATTGCATAAAATAAACACACAAACATGCATAAAATTATATGTGCATAAACATAACCAGCTAATGACATTTTTGTGAGCCAACAAAAAAATGTCAAGTCCATTCCTAAAGGAACATTTTAAGGGACCAAAAATCTTCTTGTAATGTTGTTTTAGAAGCAGTTTCAAACTATCACTGAAAATCATGCACACCTTACTTGCGAAAATTGCACTTTGGTCTTCAAAAAATGGCTCCAACTTTATCTATTGTTTCATTTTTGTACAAATAAATTATTTTTAACAGCTAATCTATTACTTACAAAAATAAACCAAGAAAACTAATCTATTTAATTTATTACATACCATATGAATAAAAAAATTATTACAACCATTTTTATAAAACAACCAATACAACAACACAACAAACACAATGGTCATTGGCTATTTTATGCACATCATACATATCAACATACACATTAAACAACCTTTGTTTTTCTAAGACAAATTTAAATGAAAAAAATGCATGAAAAATTTTTGTCACATAAAAAACAATTATAAAGTTGTCATAGAAAATATTTATGAACTTGTTTTTATATAAAACCAAGTTGTCCATATTCTCCAAAAACTAAGATTTCCAAAAATCAAAAAATCTAACCAAACTTGCAAAGTGGCTTTGATTCCAACTGTTGGGTTTTTATTCAAAAACTAGTTTCAAAACATAATATTTAGCAACGGAAGACTTGATGATTTGAATAACATAAAACAAGTTTATAACCCACCAAGTATCTTCTTGCAAGTTATAGAAATATTAAACACAACCAAAGAAGGGATGAAGAAATAACAACCTTTGTAGTTCTTTGGGTCCTCTTGGGAGGCTTGGAAGTTGATGAAGAATGATGAATTTTAGAGACACCAACAAGTTATTAACTAGATTTTGAAGGTGTAACCCTTTGAACCTTCCCTTAAGATACATATTTATTTTACTAATTGAACAGTGGACTAGATGTCTTTGAACTGTTTTGACATTTGTGTAAATAATCTCTACATGTCTCGCATGATTCTCTCTTGCCTAGTTAGGCTTTCATTGAGGTGATCGTTATGGTCATGGACACTTTCCTATTTTTGTAAGATCTCTTAGGAATTTTCCTACTCAACTCCCTTTGAAGCGAGCCTACTTCTCTCTTACACAGGTAATTCTATCATAATCATTAAAAGATAAAGATTGATTATTTCCAACTTATCTTTTATGACTATATACTTAACATGCATCACTCACTGTTTATACGAATGGCTTGGGGTTGACCCCTACAGTGATTCACATATGTTATATGTAAGTAGGTTGGGCCATTGAACGAAGAGCTTGGGATATCCGGTCAACTAGGTTTGGTTTTCCTTCGTAGAAAATTATTCGGTCATGGGTTTTAATCCTATTACTCTTGATGAACTTTCAACTAACTGCATGTTCAACCCTTTGGTTTACAGACGCACAATGTTATCCTTGGACCATACACAGTCGATTGAGATAACGCCAATAGAGAGTAAGTGTAAAATGGTATTGTGTCTTCGACGAATATGTAGACACTTACCATTGTACATAAGGCCGTGAAAATGCCGATTAAGTATCGAACTTGATTTAAAATGTAGATGATAGTTTACGCCATCATGGTATATCTTCCAGAAACTGACGTAGCTATTCAGCTTTTTCTCCACTTTAATCAAGTGTTATGAAATCATATTCCACGGTGGATATAATTATAATTGTTTTTTTGAAGATTTCCATGATATAGCTCCACCTCCACGTGTGAAAAAAACCCGTCAGTTGACTTGGAATATTTTATGTCAGATATCCAATTTGCATCATTATATCCTTCTATTACCTCTGGATATCTTTTATAGTGAAAACCAAAATTTATACCTTAATTATTATAATACTCTTGTAGTACTCTTCCAATATTCCTAACTTGGATAACTGGTATATCTACTTAGTCTGCTTATTTGCAAAAGCTAAGTCAGGTATGGTACAACTCATAAGGTACATCAGACTACCAATAATTCTTGCATATTGGACTTGTTCAACTCCTTCGTCTCTATTTTTACTTAGATGGTGACTTGTATCAATTAGTTTCCCAGCTACATTAGAATTACTAGATTCGAATTTATCAAGAATTTTTACCACATAAAGGATTTGACTTAAATTGAGTCCATTTTTAGTCCTTATGTGTAACACCTGATTCTTGTAGGTAAATGCCTTCCCTATGATCTTAAGTTTTAAGTGTTGAATGTGTGAATACGCAGGGCATAGATAGCCTCTACGCGTTGCGTAGAAAGAACTTGGAGGCGAAGTCTTTAATTATCTACGCATGACGTAGATCTTAAGTACGTCGGGCGTATGTTACCCGAACCCAAACCCTAGTTTCAGGGTTTTGAGCCCTATTTAAGGACCTTAACCTTCATGAAACCCTTCCATTCTCAGCCTCCATTTCCCCAAACATCTCCCTTGAATCCCTAACCCTATTTTCATGCATTGTGAGCTTAAATAGTGTTTTTGGGTGCTATTGAAGAAAGAAGAAGTTGGTGGAGTTGCTTGGAAGCTTGAATTAACCTTGGATCTGGAATTTCTTCTCCCTCATTCATCTCTAGAAAGTATAAAGTTTGTACCTTTGTGCTTCCATTCTTAGATTTAGATTATATGTTGAAGTTATGCCATTTTGTCCCATTATTTTGGTTCATTTGAGTATGAACAACGTTGGTTTCTAGGATCATTTAAGGATATTAAGTCATAAAAATGGTGTTTTGCCCATATCAAACCATCCATGCATGAGTTTGAGATCCTTAAAAGTTGTTATAATATTAGGGTTTGTTCTTGAGCCTTGATAAGCCATGCAAGTGCATAATTATTGAAAATTTATCACTTAGGACATTTATTAAGACCAAATCTAAGAGTTGGACGTGACGCCTTTCTGTATTAAGCACTTAATGGAATGTTTAGCTTCAACGTGCGTACACAAGGCATACTTATGGTTACACAACGCGTAGTACTGTGTTGTCCTGTAAAAGCCAAGTCATGCAAACCCATGGTAGATCTGTATGATTACCTGTAATCGATGGTTATATGTTAGACTAGTAGACCTATATAATTACCTGTACTTGCATGTTATTGATTATTATTTCATATGTCAACATGTTATTGTTTTTCTAGGTTGAAGCGGTCATGCTTTATGCTAATGGGAAGATATCTGGGCGGTCCAATTGATAATGTAGGCCCACGGGAGCGGTCCAGCTTACGCTGAAGGCTCGGGAGTGGTCCAGCTTGTAGCTAAAGGCTCGGTGGTGGTCCAACCTTGTGTTGTAGGCCTGGTTTCGTGCATTGTATATATGCTGCTGTGTGGGGTACTTTGGGGGAATTCACTAAGCTGTGGCTTATAGTTTGATTTTATAGTTTCAGGTACATCAATAGATAGGGGCAAGGAGAAGAAGTGATTGTGGACATCATCTTGGATATTTATTTTACCTATGATTTTGGGATACTCAGATTGATAATTATGACTTTTGGAAATTGTGTTTTGTATGATTTATGGATTTTGATATGGTTTTAAAAATGAAAATTTTGTCATGATTATTGGTATGCTACAAGTTGGCATCAGAGACCTGATTTGAGAGAATTGGATGAAGAATTATGTGATTCCATACTCAATCTAAGGATCTGCAAAGGCCTGGAAATTGTGTCATGTTCGGGTTGGCGGGTCGCATGTTGGCAGGTCAAAATATACCACCCCAAACACGACCCGTTTAACTATACATGTCACGAGTTGGCGGGTTTGGAACATAAACCCATATATGACCCGCCAACCCACTTATTTATACGGGTTCAAAGGTTGGTGGGTTTGCGGGTCAAATTTGGGCTCATGTGTTCGTGGGTTGGATCGCAACAAATCGATTGTCTAATGAGTTGTGCGTCCATCATTCACGTTCAGGTGTCGACGTCGTTCGATAATGATTCAATCATTCATGTCGCCCTTGTTCATGAGTTCGTTCTGTTGTTCATCACAGAGGGGAGAGCGAGAGAGGGATTATTCGATTTTGTTTGTGAGACACTGAGATTATTTAGGGAAAACGCCAAATGTTAAATGGTCAATGGTATCGTGTGTCCTATCCTAGTATATAGTATAAACTGTATACTGTATAATACTGAATACATTTAAAAATTATATAATTTTTTTTTATTAAAATTCTAAACAGTTGGCGGGTCAACCCGAATATTTTTTGACAAACCCATATATGACCTGTTCAATAAATGGGTTGACACATTGGCGGGTTGACGGGTTGAAAAACTCAACCCAAACCCGTTTATGTCGTGTCATGTCGCGGGTCATGTAGAGAATTGCCATGCCTAGATCTGTAAAATTTTTTCAAAAATTCACTCTAAAAAACTGAAAGAAAGGATGTAATGTGTAGAATCAGTCGGAGATAAGAAAACTGATTCCCTAAGATACCCACACTTGTTTTGTGTATTGGTGATATGATAATATTGCATGATAGTATATAGTCTAGGGACCTTCAGGAATTGTATGATAGAATTTCATGATGTATGATGCATGATAGCCTAGGAGAATCTCTTGTTATGTTATATGGAACTGACATTATTATTGTGGTTGCATAGTGTAAGCATCATAGTTGTACATAACTAAGATTTTATAGCCTGAGAATGTTTGATTTAAACTTGTTTCTTGTTACTTATTTGGTTGTGGGCTTAGGGTAGAATCAGGTATTCGACTGTCTAACGAATCCAATATTATGTATGATTAGCATACACGAGCGGCTGTAGGGTTAGTGGTAGTTTCGTGAAATAGTATGGATTGTAATAGGCCAACTTGAGGAAGGATTAGCAACTCTTAAGAGAGTATGTATAGGATGTATGTGTATCCTAGTTTCGTGCTTTTTAGTCGGATGGTTCGTGAAGATCTTTCGAGTCAAATATGGGTAGGTGTGGATGGTAGCATGGGCCTATACTACTGAAAGCACATGAATCATACGCCTATGAAGAAAGTCATGAACCCGGTGAATTCAGTGATTCCATAATGATGTCATAGTATGAATTGTCGCTTTTCTGATGTATTTCGGTTTGTTTTTAGTATACCGATCACTAGAGGCTCATGATCTGGAGCAGGTGGCCCAGCGAGGCCAAGATTGACGGATGATGATATTTAGGGGATGATCACCACTCAGGTGACCATGGCTGTTAGAGAAGCGATCCCGAAGGTTTTTAGGTCTATTAAGACCACCATGGTGGAGATGTTTGACGAGTGCTATCCTGCTGTCTCAGAGGCTGCTGCTGCGGCAGCCATTGAAGCTGTTTCTGCTTCGGGACTCCAGGGGAGAGGACCATTTCAGTATCAGGACTTCAACAACACAAAGCCCCCAAATTTTGACGGGGTCAAGGACCCGCTTGTTGCTATGAGGTGGTCATCCGATGTGGGGGGGATGTTTCTTCACTTATTTCTGTCCAGAGGAGCAGAAGGTAAGGTGGGCCCTGAACCTTCTTTGTTTGGGGGAGAAGGACCGGTGGAAGCTGGTGACCGATGCTTATTCTCCGACGGAGAAATCCATAGTTACTTAGGAGCAGTTTTTAGAGATGTTTCGTAGTGAGTATGTGCCATTGGTGATAGGGAGAGATTAGCCCATGAGTATCTATCACTAAAGTATACGACAGAGTCGGTGACAGAGATCACCAAGATGTTTACAGAGAAGCCTTTTTCTGCCCTGAGTATGTTGCTTCGAAGCAGATCCGTATGTCCCGTTACTTGAGTAGGCTCAAGACGGAGATCTACGAGTTTGTTTCGACCCAACAATATAGTTCTCTATTTGAGATGCAGTCTTTCACTCGGAAGAGAGAGTTTGATATTCAAACCCAGAAGAGAGAGAATAGGCAGACCCCTGTTCAGTCATAGCTGGAAGCAAAGCGGTTCAAGCCCGCTGATTCATGATATGGAGGTCAGAGGGTTCCACAAATGTGGAAAGGATGGGCATTTCGCAAGGGATTGTAGTTAGTAGGCTCTACTATCGAGTACCATGATTTGTTATCATTGTAATCAGATAGGCCATATGAAGGGCTAGTTTCCTTTGCTTGCTGCTAGGCCCATGCAGGTACCAACCCCATCGACGTTTCGGATTACGGACAGACGCCAGGGGTGAGCTAAGGCCCCAAAGGCCAGGGTTCATGCTTTTCAGCGCACAACAGAGGATGCCAGGGCGGCAACTGGTATCTCAATCCTTTAGCGGGGATTTTGGCATGACTCTTAGAGAGTTGGAGTGTCTGTTGCGAGTCTCCATCTCCAACGAACACATGATTTCTGCGTTGAGTGTTTTTCAGGATTGTACCTTGGAGATATTTGGAGTGTCTTACCCAATCGATTTGAATCCCATCCCTATGGGGGATGTTTGCATGATTGTTGGTATGGACTGGTTGAGTAGATATGGAGCCATTATCGACTGTGAGAGACAGCCGGTGGTAGTTTGAACCCAACTGGGGGACAACTGACTATTTATGGCGAGTGTACCAGGGTTGGTTCAGCCTTTGTTTCAACTGCTAGGGCTTGGTAGTATCTTCAGCATGGATGTTTGGGTTATCTCGCTTATGTGGTTGACACTCAGGAGAAGGGAAAAGTTTCGGTTTCAGATGTACCAGTGGTCAGAGAGTTTCCAGATGTATTTCCATAGGTTTTACCCGGTGTTCCTCCCGTGAGGCAGGTAGAGTTCAACATCGATTTGATCCCCGGTGCAACCCTGATTGCTAAGGCGTCGTATCGCCTCGCACCACCAGAGATGCCGGAGTTGTCCTCTCAGCTTCAAGAGCTATTGGGCAAGAAATTTATCAAACCGAGCAGTTCGCCCTGAGGAGCACCGATTATGTTTGTGAAGAAGAGGAATGGGTCTCATCGCATGTGCATAGACTACCGAGAGTTGAACAATTTAACTGTGAAGAATCGTTACCCATTCCCTAGGATTGATGACCTCTTTGATCATTTGCAGGGTGAATATTGGTTTTCCAAGATTGATCTGAGGTCGGGTTACCACCAGATGAGAGTTAGGGAATAAGACATGGAGATGACAGTGTTCCAGACTCGTTATGGTCATTACGAGTTCGTGGTGATGCCGTTTCGGCTCACAAACGAACCTGCATCGTTCATGGATGTGATGAACCGGGTATGAAGGCCGATGCTTGAGAGGTCAGTTATTTTTTTTATTGATGATATTCTAGTCTACTCTTAGACCAAGGAGCAGCATGAGGAGCACCTTAAAGAGCTACTTGGAGTACTGATACTGAAGAGGCTGTATGCCAAGTTCTCCAAGTGTGAGTTCTGGTTTCAAGAGTTCGAGTTTCTGGGACACCTCGTCAATCAGAACAGTATTCTGGTCGATCCGGCCGAGATTGAGGTTGTGATGCAGTGGGAGGTCCCGAAGTCCCCATCTGAGATCATGAGTTTTTGTAGGATTGGCTGGTTATTATCGAAGATTCATTCAGGATTTCTCCAAGATTGTTGTTCCTTTGAGCTACCTGATGAAGAAGAGTATGGATTTATATTAAGGGACTGAGCAGTAGAGTGCATTTAAGACTTTGAAGAGAAAGTTATGTTAGGCCCCGGTATTGACCGTCCCTAAGGGTGTTGAGGATTTTGTGGTATTTTGTGATGCGTCGATCACATCTTTAGGGGCGATTCTCATGTAGCGAGGTAGAGTCATTGCTTATGCATCCATAAAGTTGAAGCCTTAGAGGTTAGATATCCGACTCATGATTTGGAGTTGGGAGCAGTGGTATTTTCCCTAAAGATTTGGAAATATTATCTCTATGGAGTCCGATTTACCATCTACACATATCACAAGAGTTTGAGATATCATATGGATAAACCGAATCTGAACACGAGGCAGTGCAGATGGGCTGACGTGGTCAAGGATTATGATTATGAGATTCTCTACCATCCGAGGAAGGCCAATGTGGTCGCCGATGCTTTGAGCTGCAAGGCGGCTAGTGCACCTACCCGAGAGCATTGTTTAAGGATGAACATCCACTCGCCACTTCTAGATTTGATCGTGGAGGCTCGGGCCGAGGGAGTCAAGAGGAAAATTGGAAGCAGGAGAGGATTAGGGGTGAGATTGACAGGTTTTCTACCGACAATCTCGTACTTGTGACCCGATGCGGTCGAGTATGGGTTCCATTTCTGGCGGGGTCCGACGGATAATTTTGGAGGACGCTCATAGGTCCAGGTTCTTGATTCACCCTAGATCCAAAAAGATGCATCGGGACTTGAGACTTAGTTATTGGTGTCCATTCATCAATCGGAAGATTGCATGGTATGTTGATAGATGCTTGACATGTCGGGTGGTCAAGGCTGAGCCCCAGAGGCCGCATGGAAAGTTACAACCCTTAGAGGTTCCCATGTAGAAATGGGAACATATCACTATGGATTTCATCACCATGTTGCCGAGGAAGACCAAGGGATTTGATGCGATTTCGATTATCTTTGATCGGTTGACCAAGAGTGCCGACTTTCTTGCCATTCAAGAGAGTTCTTCGGCGAAGAAGATGGTCGATGTGTATGTACGTGAGATTCTACCTTACCACGGTGTACCAGTCTCTATTGTATACGATCGTGATGTGAGGTTTACTTCCCGGTTTTGGCATAGGTTTCATGAGGAGTTAGGTACTAAACTGTTTTTAACACCGCTTATCATCCTCAGACTGATGGATAGAGTGAGCAGACCATTCAGACACTCGAGGATATGTTGAGGGCTTGCGTCATTGATTTTGGTGAGTTGAGTTTTCCTACAATAACAAATATCATTCTAGTATTGGTGCACTGCCTTTCGAGCTTCTCCATGGAAGGAAGTGTCGTACACCAGTGTGTTGGGATGAAGTCAGCCACAGGGTTATAGGGAAGACTTAGGTAGTCCTCCAGATGACAGAGCTGATGTAACAAATTGGGTAGAGATTGCAGATAGCTCAGAGCCGATAGAAGAGTTTTCCGGATATGCGACGATCCGATTTGGAGTTTGAGGTCGGGGATATGGTTTTGCTGAAGGTATCACCCTGGAAGGGTGTTATACGCTTCAGGAAGAGGGGCAAGTTGGGACCCCGATTTATCAAACCATTCCGAGTATTGGCCATAGTAGGCAAGGTAGCCTATCGATTGGATCTCTCTGAGCAGCTTAGTCAGATTCATGGAACCTTCTATATTTCCCAGCTCTGGAAGTTAAGGAGCTTAGTCGATTTAGCGGTGATGCCTTTGGATGACATTAAGGTTGATGAACGCCTGAATTATGTGGAGAGGCCGGTGGCGATTCTGGACAGGAAAACGAAGGCCTTAAGCAACAAGTTTGTATCTTTTATCAATGTACAGTGGCAACATCGTAAGGGTTCCGAGTGGACACATGAACCTAAGGCGGAGATGCATGAGCACTACGCAAATTTATTCGCAACATCGGACTTCTAAGACAAAGTCTGATTTAAGTGGGGGAGAATTGTAACAGCCGATTCTTGCAGGTAAATTCTTTCCCTTTGATCTTAATTTTTAAGTATTGAATGTGTGTCTACGCAGGGCGTAGATAGCCTCTACGCGATGCGTAGAAGGAAATTGGGGGCGAAGTCTTTAATGATCTACGCAGGGCATACGTGGCTAGAGCCTAAACTCTAATTTTGATGTTTTGAGCCCTATTTAAGGACCTTAACCTTCATGAAACCCTTCCATTCTTAGCCACCATTTCCCCAAACATCTCCCATGAAACCCTAACCCCAATTTGGTGCATTGTGAGCTTCAAGTGTGTTTTTGGGTGCTTTTGAAGAAAGAAGAAGGTTGTGGAGTTTCTTGGAATCTTGAATCAACCTTGGATCTGGAAGTTCTTCTCCCATATTCATCTCTAAAAGGTATAAACTTTGCACCTTTATGCTTCCATTGTTAGATCTAGAAAGTTATGCCATTTTGTCACATTAATTTGGGCCATTTGAGTATGAACGACTCTAGACCTTGAAGAGTGTATTTACAGGAGTATTTAAGGGCATTAAGTCATAAAAATGGTGTCTTGTCTATATCCAACCATCCATGCATAAGTTTGAGATCCTTAGAAGTTGTTATAAGATTAGAGTTTGTTCTTGAGCCTTGATAAGCCATGAAAGTGCATATGGTTTGGAACATTATCACTTTGGACATTTATTTAGACCAGATCTGAGAATTGGACGTGATGCCTTTCTGTATTAAGGACTTAATGGAATGTTTGGCTTCAGCGTGAGTACGCAGGGCATGATTATGATTACACTGTTGGATATAGTGTCTAAGTCCATAACTTTATTTGGTATGTACTTGACCCGACCCGACATGGTCCATTTGGGTTGCATGGCATTGCAATACTTGGATAGACTAAATGAGAGAATAAGGCACTTATGATTATTAATATATTATAAGTTCTAATATATTAATAATAGTATTATTTAATTACTATTGATCAAGTATTAATCTAGGATTAATTTGGTGATCAAAGTGAGACTAATTAAATATATAGGGTTGATTATGACAATCATCAATTCTTTGATGGTGGATTAATGATCCATGGTTTATGGGTTATGGATGTAACCAAATGGAGCTCCATGGATAGTCCATGGGAGTTACAAATCAATGGGTCATGGGAAATCAAGAGTCATGACAATTAAGGGCATTCATGTGTAAACCCTAATTGTGACAACACTATAAAAGGAACCCTATGGCTAGCAAAATGGTGACCTAGTAGAGCTAGTGGACCTAATGTTACTAGAGAGGGCATAACCAATTTTGAGTGCTAGAAGTATTCTCTCAAGTTATTCCAAGTCTTGTGGTGTTGTGTGAAGCATTTGAGGCACAACATTTGGGGTGCTAGGCTCACAAAGTCTTGAAGGAATCCAAGCAACAACAAGGTATGTATTTCTACTAGTTTTTATGTTTTATGTAATCCCCATGCCATGCTAGTTAAGAAATAACCTTGACAAAGAAATTTGCATGTATATAGAGAAAACATAGATTCAAGGTTATTAGGGTTGCATGTACACTTAGGAAGTGTTAGAATGCTCAAAACCCATCAGTGGTATCAGAGCCTAGGATTGTTTTCTGTATACTTGATGCAAAACTGCTTAAAAATCGAAAATTATGCATTCTGACGACTGGACTCGCCGAGTCCATGGGGAGGACTCGCCGAGTCCATGGGGAGGACTCGCCGAGTCCATGAACAAATTCATTCTACTCGCCGAGTAGAATAATGCACTCGGCGAGTAGGAGCGTGCTGGGCAGTTTTTTCGAGTTTTGTTGCTGGAAATGGATGAAGATCATTATCCCAATCTGTTTTGGACTTTTAAAATCTGTTTTTCAAAATGATAATGATTATGTTAACCCATTTTACATGACTTTTATCAATTTTCAAGTATTGTATATGTTTATATGATTTCTTGAAATTGCTTGACATGAATTTGTGTTCTTATGAGTTTTTAGAAGATCATAGGAATTATGTGTAACCACCATGTGTGTTTAATTCACGATCTTAATGGCTATGATGGTGTCCATAACTTGTCCTCAAGTTATGGATAACCAAAAGTCACTTCTTTTAATTGTGATTAAAGAACTAAAGAGGTTTCATAAAATGAAGAGTCTTCATTTTTATGAACCATTAAAACTCATAAGTTACAAATTGAAGAGACTTGGAATAGTTTCAAATCTTGCCCTCAAGTTTTGGAATTTGAAAAGTCTTATACTTTAATACTTTAATTCCAAATTAAACCTTAGATTTTTAAAAAGTTTAAAAATCAACACTTATACTATTATTATAATTTTATTATATAGATATGTATAAGAATATGTCATTCTTACCGTTAGTAGGCCTCATTCACGAAGCCGGTCTATAAGGGGGTATAAGGTTGTTGTCTATAAAATGGTGACTTAATGGGTGTCCACTCTCACCCACCGCTTCCTTGATCGGTGGAGGGTCGTTAGCCGAACGGGTAGGATACGACTTTAAATACTTGTTAAAAGTATAATGAATTATAAAGTAACTATACATTATAAATTCCCAATCTTAGTTACTTTAGGAAAATGTGAAATTGGTGCTAGCCCATAAAATTACACTTTGTACCTTACCAAGTCGTTAGTGGAGCGTGTGTGGTTAACCGGCACACTAACATGGACTAGTAAGAGTGGCAAAGGGTAACTTGACTTTATTATAGATCGGTGGAGCGTGTGTGGTTAACCGGCACATCGATTAGGTAATATTGTTAAGGGTACCAAGTCAATTTGTATGGTTATTCACACCTTGTTTGTGATCCTCGGCATCCCAGTCACAAACTTGAGAGGGCACAATCGAGATTCAAACATGCCATTGAAAAGTTCAATGTATCTCAAAAGATCTAGGAGTTTCAAAACCAATAAAACTTAATAATAAAATATTTCGTTCTTATGGTGGAAATTGGTAAATCGTCATTTACCTACCTTCAAATATTTTATAGTATGGATTACGGCATCCCTCTTCCAACTATAAATAGTTTGTTGGATCCTAGCCTTAATATTTCATTTGGGTGAATTATTAAGGATTTCTAATCTAATGAAACTTGTCTTTCTTTCCTTTCAGATGTCTTCCAACAATGCTTCTGGCTCAAACCCAACAGGCTCCTTTTCCCTTATGAACTTGTGTGGTAAAGTCATCTTTGATGGATCCAATTTCAATGAGTGGATCAGAAACATCAGAATGATTACCCGCTATGAGGACAAAGAATATGTCCTCGATAGGGAGCTTAAGGTTGTGAATGAAGCCACTGCTACTCCTGAAGAGTTTGCGGAGTTTGTTGCACATGAAAAGGATGCTACTAAAGTAGCATGCATCATGATGGCCACCATGACTCCTGAAATTCAAAAATCCTATGAAGATTTCTACCCCTATGAGATGCACCTGGATCTGATGGAAAGGTACCATCAGAGTGCGCGTCAGGAGAGGTATGAAATCATCTCCTCCATGATAACCGCAAGGATGAAGGATGGTGAACCCATCACCGGTCACTTGCAGAAGATGCAAAGGTTCGTTGACCGGTTGCTGAAGCTAAATGTTGACTTTCCTGAGGAAATGGCGATTGACATCATTCTCCATTCCTTACCTCCAAGTTATGATCAGTTTCGTATGACTTATCATATGAACAAGGAGGAAGTCACACTTAGCAAACTTCAAGGACTCTTAAGGACAACTGAAAATGGCCTTAAGGGTAAAGCGGTTGCTACTTCTACTCCTTCAACAACCCATGTTCTGGCTATTGGGCAGGGAAAGGGTAAGAAGAGGAAAAGCCCTTCGAAGGGTACCAAGGGTAAGACTCTTGATGGTTCGTCTTCAAGTGGGACAAAGAAAGGTCCCATTACTCATTCTTCAAACCCAAAGGAAGCACAGTGCTTCTATTGCCAGGATAAGGGACACTTCAAGCGAAGCTGCCCCAAATATCTGCAAGATCTAAAGGATGGGAAGGTTAAACCCACCCATGCAGGTATTTACACAATATTGTCTAACAACTCATCTAATGCTAATTCTTGGGTGCTTGATACAGGGTGTGGTATTCACATTTGTACTGATTTGCAGGCACTAAGAAGAAGTGAGCAAGTGGAGCACGGGAAGATAAACTTAGTCATGGGCAACAGGAAAGCATCACCTGTTACCAAGATATGAGTTTATTCTTTATTGCTTAATAATGGGTTAATGTTAGATTTGAATAAGTGTTGTTACTCGCCGAAATGGCGAGAAATATTATTTCCTTTCATGGCTTGTACAAACAAGGTTTTACATTTTCATTTGATAATAAAAATGGTGCTATTAATGTTTATTACAATGATGTATTTCACTTTAAAGCATTACCTTGTGATGGTGTATATGAAGCCGTGAATGTTGTAGACAATCTAGGAAATAATGTGTTGTATATTGATTCTTCAGATAGCTTGGATAAAGCATCCTTGTGGCATTGTCGTCTTGGACATGTTAACAAGAAGCGCATAGGCCAACTCCAAAAGGCTGGAGTCTTGGAATCATTTGACCTCAAGTTAGATGATAGTTGCGAGTCTTGTTTACTTGGAAAAATGACAAAGTCACCCTTCACAGGTACTTGTGATAGGGGTGAAGGTTTGTTGGACCTTGTACACACGGATGTGTGTGGGCCCTTCAGAGTTGCTACAAGGGATGCTAATCGCTATTATGTGACTTTTACTGATGATTACAGTAGATATGGATATATTTACTTGATCAAGCATAAGTCAGAAACCTTTGAAAAGTTCAAAGAGTTTAAGCAGGAAGTTGAGAATCAATTGGGCAGGAACATCAAGATGCTCCGATCCGATCGAGGAGGAGAGTATCTTAGCATTGAGTTCCTTGACTATCTTAACGAATGTGGGATTGTCTCACAATTGACACCTCCCAGGACACCACAGCTGAATGGCGTAGCTGAGAGGCGCAATCGAACCTTGTTGGATATGGTTCGTTCCATGATGAGTCGAGCTTCGTTACCAATCTCTTTCTGGGGGTATGCCTTAGAGACTGCCGCCCATATCCTTAATCTAGTCCCTACTAAAAAGGTTGCCAAAACACCTCACGAGATGTGGACTGGGAAAGTTCCCAATTTGGACCACATCAAGATTTGGGGTTGTGAAGCTTTCGTGAGGCGTGAGACTGATGATAAGCTTGAACCTCGAAGTAAGAGGTGTATTTTCATCGGCTACCCACAGAGATCCTTTGGTTACCTCTTCTACAGACCCAGTGATAATGTGGTTTTTGTAGCAAGAAGAGGAGTCTTTCGTGAGAGAGAATTCATAAGCCAAGGGGACAGTGGGAGGCAAATTGACCTTGAAGAGCTTCAAGAGTCAAGTGGTGAAGGAACCTCAAATGCTATCGACCAACCTGAGGAGGAAACTCCTGTTGATCCGATAGATGAGTCTGTACCTCTAAGACGTTCCACTAGGGTGAGGAACACACCTGATTTTTATTATGGTTATCACATCACCACTGAAGGTGATACATTTATTAGTGATAGTACACTAATAGATTTGGATGAACCTAATAATTACAGGGAAGCCATGGCAGGCCCTGAGTCTGCTAAATGGAAGGAGGCTATGGACAGCGAGATTCAGTCCATGTATGACAATCAAGTTTGGAACTTGGTTGACAATGTACCAGGTCGTAAGACAGTTGGGTGCAAATGGATCTTCAAGAAGAAGACCGACATGGATGGGAAGGTACACACTTATAAAGCGCGACTGGTTGCGAAGGGCTTTACTCAAACTCCGGGAGTTGACTATGATGAGACCTTCTCACCAGTAGCTAAGATTAAGTCTATTAGAGTATTATTAGCCATAGCTGCATTTCATGATTATGAAATATGGCAAATGGATGTCAAAACCGCTTTCCTTAATGGAAAGTTGGCTGAGGATGTTTACATGGCTCAACCAGAGGGTTTTGTCGATACAAGATACCCTAATAGAGTGTGTAGGCTTGATAAATCCATTTATGGATTGAAACAAGCATCTCGCAGATGGAATCTTTGCTTTGATGAGAAAGTCAAAGAGTTTGGCTTTTCTAGGAGTGAGGATGAGTCTTGTGTGTATGTCAGGGCTAGTGGGAGCATAGTTAGCTTATTGGCGTTGTATGTGGATGACATACTTCTCATAGGAAACGACGTCCCAACCTTGCAGGAGGTTAAGTCCTGGCTTGGGAAGTGTTTCGCTATGAAGGACCTTGGGGAAGCTGCCTATATCCTAGGGATAAGGATATTGAGAGATAGGAGTAAGAGACTAATTGGACTTAGTCAAAGTACTTATGTGGATAAGGTACTGAAGAGTTTCAGTATGCAAGATTCCAAGAAAGGAGAATTACCAATCCAGAGTAATGCCAAGCTAAGTAAGACTCAGAGTCCGAGTACAGAGGCTGAGATAGCTGAGATGAGTCATATACCATATGCTTCCGCTGTGGGCTCGATCATGTATGCTATGACTTGTACTCGCCCTGATGTGGCCTTTGCTTTGAGCATGGTCAGTAGATATCAAGGGAATCCTGGCAAGACACACTGGACAGCAGTAAAGAACATTCTCAAGTATCTGCGGAGGACTAAGGATTGGGTCCTTACCCTTGGAGGCAGTGATGACTTGAGAGTGGAAGGGTATAGCGATGCTAGCTTCCAAACTGATAGGGATAATTTCCGCTCTCAGTCGGGCTGGGTCTTTATCCTAAATGGAGGGGCAATTACTTGGAAAAGTTCCAAGCAGGAGACAGTAGCTGATTCTACTTGTGAATCAGAGTACATAGCAGCAAGTGAAGCAGCTAAGGAGGCGATATGGCTAAAGAACTTCATCGGAGACCTTGGAGTTGTACCAGCTATAAAAGAGCCAATGGAAATTTTCTGTGACAGCGAAAGTGCGGTTGCTTTGGCTAAGGAACCGAGAGATCACGGGAGATCTAGGCACATTGACAGAAAATACCATTTCATAAGACATCGAATAGAAGAAGGACTCCTCGTGGCTAAGAGGGTATCATCAAATGAGAACCCGGCAGATCCCCTCACGAAGGGACTGAGCAGGGTTAAGCATTTACAGCATGCGAGGCGCATTGGGCTGAGGGATGATATTTGTTTCAATAATTAGATTCCTGAAACTTGTAAAATGTAATTGACATTTGATGATAAATAAAAGTTGTTATTTATATATGAGTAAGGTGTTACTATCTTGTGTTGATTGTTTACTATGTTTCAATTTTGCATGTTTTTACTTCCAGAATAATTATGTTATTATTCAAACCATCCACAGTCAGTCAAACTTTGGAAGTAAGTATTGATTTAAGACTGTCATGAATTTGGCTTGTATGATTTGTCTAAAAGTGCTTTGGACAATGTAATGGTTGCTACAACATTCATGAGTGCTCATAAGGGCTGAGTATTGGATCCAACCCACGCTCACTTGCATCACTTCATGGAATTTATCTCGAGTGATCGTGAGACGGTAATATCATATAAATCTTCAAACCTAGAGATATGAGTTGTTGACTATGAGTTGGTTATTCATTGATTGTACGAAAACGCATTGGTAACTCGATGTTATAAAACGTGCCTTTGTGAATAATTCAACAAGTAGTTAGTACAAGCATATCAGTCGAAGTTTATCTGTTCCTTCTAGAAATAGAAGCGATATCTGGGCCCCTCGATGATTTGGTTTTGACCTATGTACCGGGCCCGGTCAGAACCTAATTGATGTGTTCAATTTAGTTCTATGTCGAAACAAATCAGAGATCGAGAAACAAATACTGGACAATAAGTAAGACCATGTTCCATGTGTTTGTCCGGCTGATATCATGAGAACAGAGGATTATATGATCACTTATCTTAAATGGCGTATCATCATCATCTCAGTTCCGAGAGACTTTGAAAGAGCTACGATTGCTAGTCGGATTTTGAAGTCATATTTGCAAATATAGTTATTAGACTTATCCAAGTGGGAGACTGTTGGATATAGTGTCTAAGTCCATAACTTTATTTGATATGTACTTGACCCGACCCGGCATGGTCCATTTGGGTTGCATGGCATTGCAATACTTGGATAGACTAAATGAGAGAATAAGGCATTTATGATTATTAATATATTATAAGTTCTAATATATTAATAATAGTATTATTTAATTACTATTGATCAAGTATTAATCTAGGATTCATTTGGTGATCAAAGTGAGACTAATTAAATATATAGGGTTGATTATGACAATCATCAATTCTTTTATGGTGGATTAATGATCCATGGTTTATGGGTTATGGATGTAACCAAATGGAGCTCCATGGATAGTCCATGGGAGTTACAAATCCATGGGTCATGGGAAATCAAGAGTCATGACAATTAAGGGCATTCATGTGTAAACCCTAATTGTGACAACACTATAAAAGGAACTCTATGGCTAGCAAAATGGTGACCTAGTAGAGCTAGTGGACCTAATGTTACTAGAGAGGGCATAACCAATTTTGAGTGCTAGAAGTATTCTCTCAAGTTATTCCAAGTCTTGTGGTGTTGTGTGAAGCATTTGAGGCACAACATTTGGGGTGCTAGGCTCACAAAGTCTTGAAGGAATCCAAGCAACAACAAGGTATGTATTTCTACTAGTTTTTATGTTTTATGTAATCCCCATGCCATGCTAGTTAGGAAATAACCTTGAAAAAGAAATTTGCATGTATATAGAGAAAACATAGATTCAAGGTTATTAGGGTTGCATGTACACTTAGGAAGTGTTAGAATGCTCAAAACCCATCATACACAACGCGTAGCCCTGTGTTGTCCCGTAAAAGCCAAGTGATGCTTTACGTATGGTGTAGAGCTGGTATGCAGGGTGTACTTAGTCTGAATGTTGAGATTTGACTTTTTGATCGTTGACCGTTGACTTCGACCAAGTTTGACTTTAGGTCATTTAGGCTAATTTGAATAGTAGATTGAGACTGGGTCCTTGTTTATTGTATATGTGACGTGTACAGACGATGTTTGGATCAATGATCAGTTCATTTATCTTTCAGACTGTGAGGTGATTTTTCCTCACTGTACTTGTTGGTCGAAGGTACCAATGCCGACCCACTAGGCTGTGTATCCTGGTATATAGATTGATTTTATGTTGGTATTATGTTTGACTGGGAGATCTGTATGATTACCTGTATTCGTTGACGATATGTTAGAGTGGTAGATCTATATGATTACATGTACTTACTGGTTATTGATTATTATTGCGTATGTCGACATGTTATTGTTTTACTGGGTTGAGGTGATCTTGCTTTGTGTTGAAGGCCAAGATATTCTGGTTGTCCAGTTGATACTGTAGGCTCAAGGGAGCGGTCCAGCTTATGGTGAAGGCTCGAGAGCGGTCCAACTTGTAACCAAAGGCTCGGTGGCGGTTTAGCCTTGTGCTTTAGGCCTGGTTGCATGCTTTGTATATCTGCTGTTGTGTGGGGTACTTTGGGGGAACTCACTAAGCTTTGGCTTACAGCTTGAATTTATGGTTTCGGGTACATCAGAGGACAGGGGCAAGGCAAAGGCGTGATTGTGCACATCATCATGGATATTTATTTGACCTATGATTGTGGGATGCTCTGATTTATAATTATGACTTTTGGAAACTGTGTTTTTTTTATGATTTATGGATTTTGATATGGTTTTAAAAATGAATTTTTTTTCATGATTTTTGGGATGTCTTCACACCAAGACTCGCGTCGGCCAAACCCATATCTTTCATGTTGAATTTTTTCCTTTAGCATGTTCTTTATTGATTGAACCATTTTGTCATTGCTACCAACAATAAGCATGTCATCAACATAAAGGCACAAGAAAACATAACCCTCACTTGTGTCTTTAACATAAAAACACTTGTCACATTCGTTAAGTATGTATCCACTTTTGTGCGTCACATGGTCAAACTTCCGGTGCCATTGTGTTGGGGATTGTTTTAACCCATATAATGAATTCACTAGTTTACACACCTTTGTTTCTTTTAGTGGGGCAACATACCCTTATGGTTGTTCCATACATATTTATTCTTCTAAATACTTGTTTAGAAAAGTTTTTTTAGCATCCATTTGATGTACTTCAAGATTTTGATTGAATAAATGGAAGTACCAATCTAATGGATTTTATATGTGTGATAAGAGAGTATGTATCAAAGTAATCAAAGCCACTTTTCTATTTATTTCCTTTTAGTATTATCCTTGAGTTGTACTTGTGAATGGATCCATCTGCTTTCATTTTCTTCTTAAAAATCCATTTATAGCCTAGTGGTTTGCATCCTTGAGCTAAATCCACTAGCTCTCATGCGTGGTTTTGCAAAATGGAATCCATTTCTCTTTTAATTGCCTCTTTCCATCGAGTTTCTTCTGAGGAGGTGAATGCCTCTTTGAAAGTTTGAGGCTTTCTTTCAATAATGTAAGTGTAGAAGTCATATCCAAATGATTTATCGACTTGTGCCCTTTTACTTCGACGAGGATCTATTTCTTCCACCAATTATCCTTCATGGAAATATTAATTTTGCTCAACTATTGTTGGAGAACTTGTCTCAGCCTTAGTAAGACATAGAAACACATTTTAAAAGAATGATGCATTTCTTGATTCCATTATTGTACCTTTGTGAATTTCTCTTATTTTTGACTCACGCACAAGAAAACAATCAGCACTATTGTTTTTTGCATATCCAATAAATATGCAATCCGCGATTTTAGGTCGTACCTTGATGACCTTGAGGCAGGTACCATGTACGACATTTGCAAGACACCCCCACACTCGAAGGTATTTGTACGATGGTTTCATACCCGACTATAGCTCGTCTGGTGTTTTATCCATTTTCTTGTTTGGATTCGACTTCTTGTCGCACACATCTTTGTGAATTAATCCAAGTGATTTATTTTTTCCTTTCAATGGAATTGAATGATTTCCGAGTTAACTTTGATTAAAAACAAGTATTTCATTTGTATTTTGAGTCAATGTGAAAGTGTGGTATGCGACCGAGTTTAATTAAACTTAAAAAAGTATCAAAACTAACATTTCCTAATCTAATATGCCAAATATTTGAAAACTCAAGAGAGTAAGTAGAAGAGTTACTAATTTCATAATCACTTGGCTTAATAGCCATTACATAAATTTTGAACATACCCATATCAACATACCCTTTACGCACATACACACCATTTTTAGTTAATACAAATTTATTCGAAATCAAACACCAACCGAAAACCATGCTTGTTCAACAACCACAATGACATAAGATTTTTACAAATCTCTAGTACATACAACACTTCATTCAACACACTCTTTCTAACACCTTCGATATAAGAAGTTATCGTGTTTCCCATGAATACTTTATCAACATTGTCCACAACCTTAAAGTTTTTGAACCATTCTCTTTTCACGCAAAGATGACGGATAGCTCCTGTATGAATCTGCCATTATATTGGATTAGACTCCACAAGGTTAAGTTAAGAGATAACTGCTGCAAGATCAAGGTCTTACACATCTTTGGTTATCTTTTTCACAACATTTTCCTCCTTTGCTTTGTATCGCTTTGGTAGCTTGCAATTTGCAACCCGGTGACCAGTTCGGTCATAGTTGTGGCAGTTACCTTGAAAAGTTTTCTTGAAATTTCCACATTTAGCTCCCAAATTTACACTTTTCCCTTTCTTTTGGAATATTCCTTTCCCAAACTTGTTCTTCCCAGAAGCTTGACCATAGTCCACCACATTAGCTTTTCCAGAGGTAGGGTTATAACTACTATTTTGAGCAATATTATTTTTCTCTTCAATTTGAAGGTGGATAATTAGGTCCACAATGTTCATTTATTTTTTCTTATGTTTCAAGTAATTCATGAAATCAAGCCTACCG
The DNA here is from genome assembly GCF_052849685.1 of Lactuca virosa. Taxonomy (NCBI): domain Eukaryota; kingdom Viridiplantae; phylum Streptophyta; class Magnoliopsida; order Asterales; family Asteraceae; genus Lactuca; species Lactuca virosa. Next base: position 184,640,515 of record NC_136428.1, read on the forward strand.
GGGGTAACTTCCTAATCATAGAAGCAACATAAAAAGGATCAATAAATCCAATACCCTCTGCATGGATATCGTGTAGGAGGACTTATAGTTCTTGGAATTGGGACATAACACTTTTACCATCAACCATTTTAGAGTCTACAAACCTAGAAACCACAAATTTTTTGGCCATGAAATTTTCAAATTTTCATTTTTTATCCAATGAGTCCCATATTTCCTTGGTTGTTTTTGTTACACAATACACAATATAATGTTAATCAACAAGACGATTAAGAACATATTTCCTACACAAAAAATTAGAATGTTTCGAAGCATCAATAGAACTTAAAGCGTTCACATTTCCTTCTCCTTTGGGCATCCTTGAAGCCTCTTTGGTTAAATATCTAGAAAGATTCAGCGTGGGTATGTAGAAGAACATCTTTTGCTGCCACCTTTTAAAAAGCAGTCAGAAAAACATTTCTGGATTCTCTTTATGATTAAGCGACATGGTCATCGTTGGAGCTACTTGAGAATTAAAAGAACTAGTAGGCTTAGAATTGGATCCTTCAATAGTCATGCTACAAATATAAACCAATAGTTTCAATTATACTAATATATTACTGAGATTAGTAAAGGAGAAATCAAAAATAACAAAAAATAAAAAAATTGATTTCATTGTTCTAAGAACAAAAGCGTAGACATTATTTTTTTCAATGTTAGTTTTGTACAAACAAATTTGTTTTAATATTTTCAGGAAAATATAACCCAAAAATTAAACGAAATAACAAAACATAAACTATATTTTGAGGCCTGTCTTTAACACGGTGTCCTTAAAACAAATTTGCAATATATGGGTGTTTGTTTCCCAGAATAAACCAGCTGGAAAACGATTCTTCAAGATTGACCAAGCCTTTACTTTGACGGAAAGTACCTTGGTTGTAGAAAGAGATGAAATACGAAGCAGAATCGTAAGAGAGGAGTGAGTGTTATTTAATTAGGCGTGTCTCGACTAGTCACAGTGTCGTTGTATTTATACAACAAAACGTATCAGATGTTTTATTACCATTTCATAGCTTATGGAATTAATTGGTATAATTAATCAAGATATGAAAACCGAAATTTTGTGATTAATAACCTCACAGCGGATGTTATTGTTAACTGAAAAGAAAATAATTGCAAAAAGTTCTTTGAACTTTTCTAGTCGACCGGTGGTGCACTCGTACGTGCAAGACGTGCGCTCACACACAAGTTCAGTGAACCCAAGCCAAATTGGCTCGCATTTGCACCGACCTGCATGTGCAAAGGAGATCCTTTGTGCCATTTAAACTTACAAGGCTAAGAAGCCTTTGTAGTTATAAATCCTTTTCCGTTTTCTTCCTCCAGCGTATATGGGATAAAGAAAAACCCAATAACCCACTTGTTTATACTCTTCCAAACACCTCACTTTAACATTTAATTTCTCATTAATCTTCAATACAATTTTCCAATGTTTAGTTATTAGATAGATCTTATTGGTAACTCTAAGGTTACTTTTTATTTAAAGTAAAATCTATAGCTCTAAGTTAAATTCTAAGAAACACTTACATTTATAAAAGAAAAAAATCTATAACACTAACATAAAATCCAAGAAACTCTAATATTTTGGTGTTGAGAGTGTTAAAATATCATTTGGTATAATTGGAATTTATATGCATATGATATGAGATTTAGACGGTTTTCTAATACAAGTAAGATGGTAAGTCAAATGATGTATAGTAAACAATTGTATAAAACTAGTTTGATCGTGAACATCAAGATTATCGGGGTCCAGGGGCCGAGCCCATTGTGTAGGTCCTTCTAGACCGTAACCCCTAACTAACCGGGTGGGTAAATATATAAGGGTGTGTCTGGATGGTGATGGTTGTAAACTCTAAAGAATAAAACTATCAGCTCTGTGAGACTAGGCTAACAACCTACATGGTTAAGTTTTTTTAGCAAATTTATTATGAAGCTTGATGTGTTTGGTAAAAAATGATTATCGAGTTTAGTTAGTGGTCTGATAATTGATTAATGTGGTTAAAATAATGTTAAATTTAGACAAGTTCTAATGAGGTTGGTATATTATCCGAATAGGTATGGACAAGTAATGAGGTGGAAAGTAGCACGGAGCTTGACGGGTGTATAAATACACTCCTCTTCTAGATAAATGTTATCTAGATTCATGTTTATTATGGTATTGCGTGATAAATACGATATATTGGTTATTGTGAAATAATATGTTATGGATTTAGAGTATGTAGAGTTGTATGCATTTAGAGTTGTAGTGAACTGGTATAGTTGATTCTTAAATAAAGTTATTACTATATGGAGTGATTTAGCGAAATTATAAGTAATTTACACTATTCATATTAAATAGTTAATTAGAATTTGTTTTAAGAATTGAAGTATCAATGTAGCTGTTTAGGGCTACGTGTAACAAAGAATGAATATAGTGGTTTATAGCTGTAAAATGTAAATATATGGTTTTTTTTGATAACCATCAAACTATACGAGAGGATTACTCTCACTATATTACATTTGACATTATATGTCCATTGTATGGTCGGATGTTCATGTAGCGTTAGTGTATAAATGTGTATTAGACTAAAGTAGTCTTATTATGTTAGTTAAAGAACATTGTGATGAGGTTATATGCGTCTAATGGAATTATGGAAAACACGACATGATATACTAAACAGGGACATGTTAGTACTGACTAACATGTTTACACTAAGGGTCGTTGAATAGAACACGAGATCGACGTGGGTATATGGATTTGTTTGAAATTAGAATAAGTTATATGCTGTTGATACATGTGTGAGTAATGACTTATATGGAAGAGATTTTATTATATGAATGATAGGACCAAGAAACTATATCCTTTAGTGACATGTGTATGTATGAAAGGACATTTCTCCTTCGAGGATCAGTTGAAAAGGGTTATAATTAACCTTATGGTGCTAAGGAGTTGCATAATGGTAATTGAAGAGTCATATGTGCTCTTGAAGGCACATTAGTCTTTTAGTGAGTAATCTTGCTCTAGCACCAGATGCTTATGTGTGATGTATTGTTGTATTATGTAATATATATTATGATATTGGTGAATAATTGGATGGTAGTCCATTGGTAATTATTGGTGAAAAATTGGAATGTGTAAATCCATTGCCAGTTATTGGTGAATCATTGTACAATGTAAGTTCATTGGTAATTCTTCGTAAACCATTGGATGGTCTCAATCCATTGGTAATTATTGGTGAACCATTGGACGGTGTAAATCTATGGTTAATTATTGGTGAACAATTAGAAGGTGTAAATTCAATGGTAATTATTGGTGCAGATTTGGGTGGTGTATACCCAAAGGGAGATATTATGGAGATTATATGTTTATTAGTGAGCCTTATGGATGTTGTAAGGAATCATTCTTTTATCAGTGAGTCCTATGGCTGTTATAAGAAGTCACTCTTAAAGGTGTTAATTGACTTGTAGATGTTGCAAGTAAGATGGTGTGACTTGCGCATTATTTCATGTCAATATTCATTTAACGTGATTATGTTATAATATAATTGGTAATATTTATTGGTGAGAGTTATTTCTATTATACGGCAATATCTAACTGTGGGAAAAACATTGGTATATCTTATATGGTGTCGTAAGATAATAACCAAAATGGTATTATTATAAGGAGATATGATAGTTATGTTTATATGTGAAGTGATTTTGTTTGATATTTCACCACAAGAGTTAGAGAAGGGCTTACTAAATGGTGGCATGATTACCCATAGATTCAGAGTAACTTAGTAAAAGGTGGTATGATTACTAAGTGTGATTATGAAAAAAATTTATAGACTAAACATTTATGAGAAGGTAAATAATGTATAAGATGAGAAAGGTTCTATACAGGAGGGGTCCTCTATAGAATGACAAGTGTTTTTAATTAGAGGATAATTGTGAACTCATTCCTATTTTGAATGTCACATATGGTTCTTATAAAGGATCTAGTAAAGTAATATAGATAGGATCCTAAGACATGTTTACTTAAATTAGTTCCATGAAAGGTTTTGAACATACTAATACATAACATATACCAGTGGGAGCATATTATAACATTCTAGTCAAATATTCAATCTAAGCCTACAGAGATCCTATATTCATATTATTATTACAACTAAAGAAGAAAGTTAAGATTTCATATCTCGTTGACGGCCAAAGTTCTTCTAGCTTGTGATATTGTTCTTGCCACCTTGATTGGATGCCAATGATCCAAAGTAGAATCCAACCACACCGAATAACTCAAAATGACAAAAAAGACAAACCCTAGGAGAGGGGAGAGAAAAACTTAAAACCACAAAGCCTAGAAGGTTGGGTTTTTTCAGCCTTAGGGATCAGCAAGGGAAGGCCGAATTTTAGGTAGGTTTTAGAGCAATTAGGATTTGATCCTTAGCTTCATATTTATATGCATCCAATGGTTTAATGCTAAAACAACTGCCTTTTAGCAGAATACGCCCCCTGGATTATTCCAAGTAATTAAACATTTAAATTTATTAACATCTAGTCAATGTAATTAGTTAATTCACAATTAATTCGAAAATAACTTGTAATTAATTTAACATAACATGAAAAATTAATAAACTAATTCATCCAAATCCTCTTTCTCATTTAATTACTCAACTGAGTCTTAATACTTTCAAATTATTAAAAATATTACCAATAGTTATGACATTCGACAATATTTACAACAATCTTCCACTTGGACATGTCATGAATAATATGAGGTCTAATATTTTCAAATAATTAACAGAGAGTATGCCATCCAATGTAACTGACAGAATATAATCAAATAAAGAGGCAACCCTTGGAGAAGAGATCAAATATTCCTTTGTTCTACATGATATATGTATGAACCTGAGATATTGATAAGGGTTCATTTTAGTTTCAATGTTATGTTTTGCGATAAAGAATTTTGACGACCACAACAAACTACTAAATTGAACATGTCTATTTTAGTCTAGGCGCGACCAAGCACTTAGATGTCAATATCAAATCATCGAGGTGCCCATATATATTTATTCTCATGTTGGGGAACAAGGACCAAAAAACCTCATGTATCTCTGTTTTAAGAATAAGATATATTATCATCATAGAATTACTTGTGACTTTTTCCATAAAATAATCTCTAAGTGCAGGGACTCCAATACTTAAGTCTCCATTAAATACTCATGAGTGTTAGTCATAGTCTCTATGTTATGTCTAATTACTATGGATTATCTACTAATACTCCCTGATGGTCTTAAATCGCTACTTACTTCCTAGAGTATAACCGACTGTGGAGGTTTGAGAAAATTAATACTTGGGAAGTAGGTTCGAAACATGCAAAACGAAACACATTAATAAACTAATGCCAATGGTAGCAATCCAACATATTATTAAGTAACCACAAAATAATCACTAACAACTAAAACTTTTATGCCATATCACTTGCAAATTTAATGCCTATAGACCTAGTATGATCATCATGCTTGGTCAGCACCAAATCATCGAGGGGACCATATATATTGTTTCTCCTGTTAGGGAAGAAGGAACAAAAAACCTCATGTATCTTTGTTTTAAGAATAAAATATATTATCATCGTCGAATTACTTGTGACTTTGTCCATGAAATAATCTCTAAGTACAGGTTTAATGTAATACTTAAATCTTCATTAACTACTCATGAGTGTTAGTCACAATTTCTATGTTATGTCGAATCACCATGGACAATCTTCTAATACTCGATGTCAGTCTTAAATCACTATTTACTTTCAAGAGTATGACCGATGGTGGAGGTTTGAGTAAGCCAATACTCGAGAAGTGGGTTCCAAACAGGCAAAAAAAACACATTAATAAATTAATGCAAATCATAGTAATCCAACATATTATTAAGTCACCACCAAATAATCACTAAATCATATACAAATTGTTCTGTGTAAGTTTCAAAACATCAAACTAACAACTAAAACTTTTATGTCATATCACTTGAAAATCTAATGCCTATAGACCTAGTATAATCATCATGCTTGGTTAACGACATTGTATTCATGAAGGGATCAGACGGTTTCTTCTCCGATGACACTTTATTCAATATGATGTCTCTTTCTTCAATTCAATATATTGGCACTTCTTGAGTATATGTATCGATTCCCCTGATCGGTAGGTTCTTTAGTCAAGGCGACTACACCCCCGTTATCATAGAAGATTTTAAGGGGTTCATTGATGCTAGGAACAACACAAAGCTCACCTATGAAATTCTTCAACCACATAGCCTCTTCTGCAGATTCACTAGCTGCTATATACTCGGACTCGCACATGAACTCTTCCATTGTTTTTTACTTGGAACTTTTCCATTTCACCGCTCCTCCATTAACCAAGAACACCCATCCCGATTGTAACAATAGTAGTCCCTGTCTGTTTGGAAACTCACATCAATGTAACATGTTAATCTTAACTCTTCTATGCCTTCATAGACTAAGAACATATCTATGGTTCTCCTTAGATACTTAAGAATGTTCTTTACTACCGTTTAATGACTTTCACCATGGGAGTCGACTCATTTTTCCAGTTCTACACTAGTACCGGGACGTTGATCTTGATTCAATTTAATGTTATGTTGCATGGGTAGAAACCCTTTCTTGGAATCATGAATCTTGAATAGTTTTCAAGATCTTATCCAAGTATGTATTTTGGCTAAGTCCAATTAGACGCTTTGATTTATCTCTATAGATTTTTATAAAAAGTATATATGTTTCATCTCCTAAGTCCTTCATAGTGAAACATTTCCCAAGCCAAATCTTCATACTTTTCAATGTTGGTATATCGTCTCCTATAAGTAGTATGTCAAAAAAATAAAACACCAGGAAGACTACAACATTCCCACTAGCTTTGACATAAACATAGGACTCATCTTCACTTCTTGAAAATCCAAAATCTTTGACCCTTTCATGAAAAAAAGATTCCATCTACGATATGCTTGTTTGAGTCTATATATGGATCTAGTAAAGCTTACACATTCTAGTTGGATATTTAGAATGTACAAACCCTCTGGTTGTTCTATATACACATCCTCTGTGAGTTTTCAAGTTAGGGAAAGCAATTTTTACATCCATTTTCCATACTTCAGAATCATAAAATGCAATTATGGCAACAAATATTTTCACATCCCCCATTTGTACGGTCATTTTAAAACTTTTATTTATGATCACAAAATATCTTTTATTGTGGAAGTGGTCCAAAAATATCTTTGACATGGTATAACATCAAAATCAAGGCATTTTAGAATATTTTATATTTTAAAAGCCTAGGATGTCATCAATGATACAAAACAAAAGCTTAAACAGTCTTTACATTTATTTACACTACTGATCTATATCTTCTTTAATCTCTCAACATAATGTACCTTCGTATCGTTATTGTTATACAAAGAAACTGTGTGGGTCAGGTTGGGAAACCCGGTGAGTACATAGGGTTTTCAACCCACAATAATATAGTTAATATGATTAATTATCAAACAGTTAACTTGATTACCCATCCCCGTTTTCTTCTTTATTTTTTCCTAAGGATCTATCCTAAGGGTCATCATAGTCATCATTGTTGATAGTAGTGTTACATGGATTTCTCCGCAATATGTGTCAGTAGGTTTTCTTTCTGTTTTCATTCCTAAGGATATGTTCTAAGGATCATCTTAATCATCGTTGCTGACAGTATTATTAAAGGGATTTCTCCACAATATGTGCCAGTAGGGTAGAGTAAATCAAATGGGCACGAATTCCATCACCTACATGTTATAAACCTTCCTGTGTTCCACTGGACTATCATCAAATAGTCTGGTGGTCGTCACCTATATTCTATTAGGTAACTACATCATTGGTACACCATCACCATTCCTACATCGTTAGTACACTAGTACCATTTCTACCTCATTAGTACGCTACTACTATGAAATTTGTGACATCCTATTTGATGGGTTTTGAGCATTCTAACACTCCTATAGTGTACATGCAACCCTAGATGCTTTGGATCTTTGTTTTCTTTAATATACATGCAAACTTTTTTTTTTCCAAAACATCATTCTAACTAGCATAAAATGGAATATCTTTACTACAAAATTCTAGTTAGATGACATATCTCTTGTTGTAGCTTGCTATCCTTGATGTATTTGACCTTTAAGAACTTAGCACCAATAGTGTGAATGCCTCAAATGGAATCACAACACACCTAGGACAAAGGATAACTTGAGAGAGAATGGCTTGCTCTAGAAATCGGCTCTATGACTCTTCTAAAGATCACTAGTGCCAATTTCACCAACCAAGGGGCTTCTTATATAGTGTGGCACAATTAGGGTTATATCATGCAAACCCTAATGTGCATGACTTTCCACATTCCATAGGCTCCATGGGTTCTAACCTCCATGGAGTATCCATGGATCACCACATGGGTTTAGCCCAACATGAAGAAATATGGATCACAAGCCCACTTTATAAGAATGAATGGTTTACACAATCAATCCCCATATATTTAATTAGTCTCTTTTCATTACTAAATTAATTCCAAATTAATTCTTGATCAATACTAATTAAATAATATGATTTCATATTAATATATTAGAACTTAAAATATATCAATAAATCATAAATAACCTCTTCTAAAAAGTCCATCCTATCAAATTTCCCTGATGATATGCAACCCAATTGGACCATGCTACTCTCGGGTCAAGTACATACCAATTATAGTTATGGATTTAGACACTAATCCAACACTATTGTCATTTTCATCTTTCGTCATGATATGACATCTTATAAGCTTTACCTCTCATCATACTATGTCATCTTAACTCTCCTTAATCTTCTCATTACCCTTCATTACCCAATGTATTATATTCTTTGAAATACATATACGACATAAGTCATATAAAATTTATCTTTATAATATTTCATCTATCACAAAACATCTTTGCACATAAGCACATATAACATTCATTTACCTAAATACTTCATATCTATGTTTAAGATGAAAGTAACTATGCACTCACTTGATTAGAGTGGATGCATCAGAATTTGGGTAGAACTTCGCCTTGATACCTTTAGATTTTCTTTGAACGTGACCTTGGTTCACATAATTAAATCTTGGTGACTAATAATTGTCTAGATTCCACACTAATCCCAATGTCTACATCAAGATCTATCAAATAAGGAATAACCAGGTAGGATCATATCAGAGGTAGGGTCAGTTTGGTGTACGGAGTATACTATTTGAAATCACAAGTTAAACACCTCACAAAATCCAGCCTAGACATCATCCCCGTAAGTAGATCAATCAGTATAATGACTTGGAATTACTGAGAAATCTTATCTATAGGTTCATAATAACGACTTATGAATATAAATATAAATTACACTTAAATAATGTTGAGTGTAATTTATCTTACAAAGATGTCCTAGACAAAAGTCCAAAAATTGTGCTGGCAGGACTCCGACCTGATAGCTACTTGTTGTCGGGCTCCTAAGGACATCAGGGCTTCGCCGAAGACTAAAACTAAGGGAATTGTGGGTCAATTATAGAGGATTTAGAGAGAGAGGCAAGGGAAAGGTGTGAGAAATGAACTAAAATTCGAAATCCATTTATATGGGAAAAAAGCAGATGCGCGTCGTGCACGCTGTCTAGGTTCACCGTGCAAGTTTTCGGGTGATGACATGGCCTCTGTCCGTGTGCGCGGCTACGCATGATTTTTTATAAAACCTTTAAAAATTCATATATCTTCTTCATATGAGCTCCGTTTGCGACGCTTTTATATCCACACCTAGATATCGACGAGATCTACAACTTTCATTTAGACTTCGTCGGCTAATTTTGACTTTATTTTTAAAGGTATATTTTTAACAAGCTTAGACTGTTAAAGTCCAATAAAAATTCATAACTTTCTTGTTCGACGTCCGGTCATGAGTGTTTTTATATTGTCGAGTTCCTATTAATTAGATCTTCGATTCTCGTTTAGATTGTTTCGGCTAATAATCAACCGATATAAGAGTTGATACCAATGTTGCACACTGCTGCGTTGAAACTAAGAAAAATCATATCTTCCTCTCACGAAGTCAGATTTGGACATTTTCTATATGCACGAGTTCGCTTTCTCGTTTACTATGACTTTTGTTTAGACTACTTAGGCTAACGAGCGACCTATCTCTGATTCATTATTTACGACATACTGCTTGAACGCAAAACTTCGGGAGATCATAACTTCTACACTTGAAGTCGGATTTTAGAGTTCTTTATATGGACGGAATCCTTGTCACATACACTATAACTTTGGTTAAGATTATTTATCCTAGATAATATTCTATCAAAAATTCATTTTATCACTTATTTGACTAGCCCGTATCTACGGGCGTTACAAATATCCTAACAAATTTCATATTGGCTACTGGTAAGATAGTTTCCTCATAATCAATCCCTTGAGTTTGAGTATAACCTTTCGCCATTGGTCTACCCTTAAACACGTGTACATTCTCATCCATATTGGTCTTCTTCTTGAAGATCCATTTAAACCCGATGATTTTAAGCCCGATTATATGATCTAGAAAAATTTCAAACTTCGTTATCATAAATGAAATGAATCTCACTCTCCATGCTCTCTTTCCAATTGGCTGCCTCTAGGCCCGTTATTGTTTCCTTATAACTGGATGGCTCATCCATACTAACTAGTGTTTTACTACTAATCAACATGTCACCTTCTATCTGATCTACGAACAAGAGGTGGAGATATGTCAATTACCACAAGTATTTCAACCTCTAGTGAAGTGCTAGTGTCAACTATAGGTTTTTTTGTTTGACTGTTGAATTCATTCAAGATAAATTCGGCTCGAACTAGCTTCTTTGGATATGAGCTCCCTATCAAGGAAGAATCCCCTTTGAGCCATAAACACCTTGTTCTCAGAAGGATTGTATAACAAGTATCCAAAAGACTTTTAGGGACAAAAAAAGAAGTAACGTTTCTCTAATTTGGGTTCTAATTTGTCATGGGCCTCGGAACGAACATAGACTTCACAACACCATACTTTCACATGTGTTAGTGAAGGACGATTCCTAGTCTACATGTCATAGGGTATCTTTGCAACCTTCCTAGTTTGCACGAGGTTTAGCTTACATGCGACTGCCTCTAAGGAATTACCCAAGAAACAGACTTGAAACGTAGCTCGACTCATCATAGATCAAACCATGTCTAATAATGTTCGATTTATTCTCTTAGCGACACCGTTACGTTGTGTCGTTTTCAGAGGAGATAATTATGAAAATATTCCATAGTTCTTAAGATGATTGTATAATTTAAAACATAGATATTCTCCACCTCTATCATATATGAGCATCTTGATCTTATTGCCCAGTTGCTTCTATACTTCATTTTAAGGCTCTTTGAACACTTCAAATGTTTCTGACTTGTGTTTAGTCAATTAAATATAGACATATCTACTAAAATCATAAGTAAATATAACGAAGCGTCGTTCGCTGTACCATATGTCGGATCAGAACGGTCCACACACATCTATTTGGATAAGGTACAACAAATCCCTTCCAATTTCACATTTTATGTGAATGGTGTTTTTGTCATCTTGGAATGTAAGAAAGATTCGCATACATCATCTGACTTTAAGTCAAATGATTCCAAGATCCCACCTGATTGGATCATGGCGATGAGTTTCTTATTTATATGACCAAGACGACATTGCCGCAAACACGATTCATCCAATAGATTTTCGAAAGAATCAACATTTATGATTATATTGTCATCTGTACACACGGAAAAATCATTTTCATATATACCATTGCAAGGACTTGCTTAAAATAAAAACAATTATTTATAAGCCAAAATGTCTCCATTATCATTATCAAACGAAAAACAAAAACCATCCTTAAACAATGCATACAATGAAATAATGTTTTGTCCCTTTTCAGGCTAGTAGCAACAATTTAATAGCATTACAAAATCACCACTATTCATCATGAGTTCGTAGTCCACAATCCTTATTATAGAAGCAGTACAGGTGTTTCCCATGATTAGGTTGAGCTCCCCGTGCTTCAGCTTCCTACTTTCCCTTAGTCCCTGTATGTCAGAGAAAATGTGAGTACCACTTTCTTACCAACCTGAGACATAGATAAGGTTCAATTTCAATTTTAAATATTATGTTTCTCGAAAAAGATTTGTGAAGACCACATTAGACTACTAAGTCGAACACGTTAATTTTAGTTTGGGCTCAATGAAGCACTTATGTCACACCCCCAAACCGAAACGGCAGAAACGTTCGGGGCGGAGGACGTCATGTACAGTATCACAACAATTGAATAATAGTAATCAAAGCAACAACAACCATTGTATTACTAGTATAGTGTTTACATTACATTGAATTATACATGAATGTCTTCAAAAGTAAATAACAAGTAAAGACTCAAAGCTACTATGCTCCGTCTTCTTGAATCAGGGAGTGAACCTGTCTACTAATGTCCTGAGAATACAAGTAGGTTTTGAAAGAGCATCAGCATAAAGCTGGTGAGTTCATAAGCGTTTAGTTTTGGAAAACAGTTCTTTGTTCTTTCAAAAAGTGCGTTATGTTTCTCCAGAAAATCTTATATTTCTAATGTAATGACGTGAAAATGATTCTTACAAGTTCTTCCTGCGAGTACTTAGTGTATACAAATCATATACAATCCACATCAAACAAACAATCGATTGTGTGGTTCTGCCCCAAGCCTACAACCAAACAAGGAACATGAAGTGAGGCGGAGTCCACACATTCCACTGGTTGTCGGATCCTCATGTACAGAAGCCTGAAGTATTCACTAGATACTTGCAAAGTTAACTGTATTGTTCCTTTGATATCTGTTGAAAATGTTCCTCAAGAAAATCCATTATTTTCTTATTGTATGTATGATTAACCAATTCTTTTTATAACTACTTAGCTCATACTAGCTATGTATAATCCAATATCGAACAAACGATTGATTGTGTGGATCTGCCCTAAATCCACAACCAAACAAGGAACAGGAAATGAGGCGGAAACCACACATTCCATGGTTTGTCGGATATTCTTCACACATAGCCTGGATGCATAAACTAAGAAATTACCGAATTATTAGTAATGTTCATTAGTAAAATGAATAATCGCTTGTTTGTAAAGTACCAATGTTTACCCTGGAAAATCCTATATTTTCCTAAGTGTATGTTATGTATGTGTTCTGTATGAAAACCTTTGTATGAAAACCCTTGTATGAAACCATTGTATGAAACCATTTTATGAAACCATTGTATAGTAGTCTTATTACATAAATAAAACTAGCTGAATGCATGTTGTACGGTATATCGAAGTGTTGTTAATACCCTCCTATGATCACCAAGTACATACGCGTTATAGAAATCTAGATCGAACAAACTGTCGATTAGGTGATCCCGCCCTAAGCCCACAACCAAACAAGGAACAGGAAATGAGGCGGAGATTACACATCCCACTGCAACTCGGATGTTAATTTCATATTATCCTGGTGTATATACTAAGTTATCACATAGTTATTAACCCTTAATGTTTGTTCGTTAGGTTTATTATTACGTGAACGAGTCGTTGTTTCACCTGTGGATTCTTATAACCATACTATGGACGATCAACAATACGACGTACTCGGACGTACGTCGATAAAAAATGACGTTTTTCACCCTCGGTTGACTGTAGCTAATACTCAGGGTACGGGATTGTCACTCCCGTATAGATCTATACACAAAATCACGCTCTCCCTCCAGGAGACTCTGGTTACAAGGCGTCTCACATTGTTGGCTCTCTCAACAAATTCACGAATAATACTATGAAAACCCTGTTTGTTATGAATCCTTATAAAATAATATCTTTTATTTCATAATTCATAAGTTTGTTTCCTCTGTTCTGAAAACTGTGTTTGTAATGTTTGTGTTTCAACATGTTTTGTAAAACCGATTTCAAGTCTAGTAGTAACGATGTTTACCATGTATGCAAGTTCTATGTTCAATGTATACTAGTAATAGGAAAATATAATAAACCAAAATTATATTTTAAACACAAGATTACTTGTGCTTTTACTTGTATTCCCCCCCCCCCCCTGAAAACATTAAAAACTAGGAAAAATATAGGGGTATGAACTCACTGTTAGTTGTGTGCAAGCGTCGAATCAGCAAACTGGAAATGAAGACACTCGAGTTGTTGTATGTGACACTTAACGGAGTCCTAATGACAGTTAAATACATATATGTATCTCAATTAGCGATTTCATTAGATAAAGTGTTAGAAAACCACTTGTTTTTGGTTAAGGAATGTTACCGGGACTTGATCGAATCGAGGGAACGGGTTTTTCACCACTTAGGAAGGGTTTGCGGCCATGAAGGGGGTTTACGGCCGTGAACTGCTTCTTGAAGGGTTTACGGCCTTTGAAGATTCGATGAGTGTACGGCCGTAAACGGGTGTACGGCCTTTGAAGATTTGAAGATATGAAGTGTGTACGGTCGTAAACTCAAGAACGGTGATGTTGGATTTCGACGAAAATGTGTTCTAAATGCTCCGAAAATGACTCCCAATGGTGATTCTCGATGATTTCCGGAAGAATAAGGGTGTTTTTGGTGTTTACGGTCAAGAGTTTAGAAAGAGAATGAGAGAGTTTTCGGCCAACAAAGTCTAAATGAAGGGTAGGGACACTTATTTATAGGGGGTTTTCATGGTCGGTGGTGGGGTCCACCTGGCATTGACCGCAAACGAGTTTACAGCCGTAAACAGGTTTATGGCCGTGAAGTCCAGTCAGGTCGTGATCTGCAGTTCTGTTCGAAGAAAAACTCCAATTTCACGCGGTTTTGGTCCCTACTCGCATGTAAAGTTCAATTATATAACTAATTTGATTTTCCAAACCGAAGGAATTTGACAAGATTCAATAAAATTCAAACTTTTTATTAGCGGAAGTTGATTAGTGGTAACGAAAAAAGTTTCGGGTTGTCACAACTTAGATGGCAGTACCAAATCATCGAGGACCCATATATATCGTTCATCTTGTTAGGGAAGAAAGAAAAAAAAACCTCAAGCATCTTTGTTTTAATAATAAGATATATTATCATCTTAGAATTACTTGTGACTTTATCCGTGAAATAAAATCTAAGTGCAGGTTACTCCAAACTTAAATCTCCATTAACTACTCACGAGTGTTTTCGTTGTCTCTATGTTATGTCCTTTCACTATGGACAATCTACTAATATTCCATGACTACTTAGTTCCATGAGTATGATCAATCGTGGAGGGTTAAGTAAATTAATAATCAGGAAGTGGGTTCCAAATATGCAAAACAAAACAGATTAATAAAATAATGCAAATGGTAGCAATCTAACATATTATTAAGTGACCACAAAATATTCACTATATCATATACAATTTGTATCGAATAAGTTTTAAAACATCAAACCAACAACTAAATCTTTATTCAGTTTAATGTTATGTTGCATGGGTAGAAACCCTTTCTTGAAATTATGTATCCTCAATTTCTTCAAGATCTTATCAAAGTATGTATTTTAGCTAACTCTAATTAGACTCTTTAATTTATCTCTATAGATTTTTATACAAACTATATATGTTTCATCTCTAAAGTCCTTCATAGCGAAACATTTCCCATGCCAAGTCTTCACACTTTTCAACGTTGGGATATCATTTCCTATAAATCGTATATCATCAACATAAAACATTAGGAAGACTAAAACACTCTCACTAGCTTTGACATAAACACATCAATCATCTTCACTTCATGAATATCCAAAATTTTTGACCCTTTCATGAAAACAAAGATTCCATTTGTGAAATTCTTGTTTAAGTCCATGTATGGATCTCTCAAGCTTGCAAACTCTATTTGGATATTTAGAATGTACACAACCCTCTAGTTGTGTCATATACACATCCGCTGTGAGTTTTAAAGTTAAGGAAATTGTTTTGTGCGGCCATTTTCCATAATTTAGAATCATAAAATGTAGCTATGGAAAGGAATACCCTAATAGATTTCATCTTTGCTACTTTCCATAAAGTTTCCTCATAATCAATCCCTTGAGTTTAACTATAACCTTTCGTGATTTGTCTAGCCTTGAACATGTGTACATTCTTATCCATATTGGTCTTTTTCTTGACGCTCCACTTAAACCCAACAATTTTAATCCCATGAATAGGATCAACCGAATTCAAAACTTGGTTATCATACATGGACTGAATCATCGCTCTCCACACTCTCTTTCTATTTTCCTGCCCCTAGGCCCATCATTGCTTCCTTATAGTTGGATGGCTCATCCATACTAAGAAGTGTTTTACTACTAATTAACATGTCACCTTCTATATGTAATATGAAAACAATAAAACTTTGGAGGGAGTTGAACTCTATCTGATCCACGAAGAAGATGTGGATATACATCAGTTTCCTCAACAAGTGTTTCAACCTATGGTTAAGTGCTAGTTTCAACTATACGTTTTTCTGGTCGGTTGTTAAATTTATTCATGATAAATTGTGCTCGAACTAGCATCTTTGGATATGAGATCCCTATTAAGGCTTATAAAACAAGTATCCAAAAGACTTCACAACCCCATACTTTCACATGTGCCGGTGAGTAATGAATCCCATTCTACATCTCATAGGTTGTTCGGTTTTTATTCAAAAATAGTTTCAAAAACTCAATATTTAGCAAACATGACACTTAGAATTTAATGAAACCTAAACATGTTTATACCCACCAAGGATCATGTTCCAAGAAATTGAAAGAAAACCACAACCATAGAAGGTATAAGAAAATAACAACCTTTATAGTATTTGGTTCCTCAAGGGGAGCCTTGGAAGTTATAGAAGAATGTGTAATATAATCCTTCCTTAGATGGACACAAACCAGACGACCATCTTGAACAAGATGGTGGTCTTCTAAACTCTTAACCTTTGAGCCAAACCCAAGTATGAATTAAAGAGAGCAAATGCAAGCTTTGATCCAAACCCAAGTATGACTCAAAGAGAGTAAATGCAAGTAACCAAGATTAACACTTTTTTCAATAGAGAATGAGAAAGTGAAAGGAGATACTTACGGTTCTAGTAAGCACAAAACGTAGTGCATGAAAGCCTTTCATACATAAATTCTATTACACATAAGTTCTTAAGTAGTGAAGTACTGTATCCACCTAAAGGCTATTTCTTCCACATGCTTGCAAGTCATGCCATTTCTTTTGATTAAAAAAACTAAAAACCAACTTTATTTTCCCCTCTCTGTATATGGTTTTAGGAAGAAAAAAGAAAGACTTCTTTATAAACTTTAAAAACTAGTTTATAAAATATAAACCATAACCTTATGGTACAAGACAAAAAAAATTGTCTAGTATAAAATGTTGTACATGACTTAATAAACCATACCATATGATATATATTATGTTAGTTACCATTGAACAAGATTATTTACATGAAATAAATAATTTATAATTAATTATAAAAGTTTATGAATATTTATTAAAATCAATTTCTAATGAATAATTAATAGTACCAAGTTGTTGTTAGTGTAACTCTTGAGCATATATATATATATATATATATATATATATATATATATATATATATATATATATATATATATCTTTCAATGGGTTGCTTTTTATCCAAAGTGATGTAAATGAAAGTTGTAGTACTGATCGATACAAAGTCAAGGATATAAAGAAAGTGAAAAACAAATTTTGTATGAAGAAGTTATGAATTTCACAACATTAATTATAGTGTAAGCCTTCTCGAACCAAATCACGAAAAAATAAATTGAAGATTAGCCAACGAAGTCCAAACGGAAGTTGATGTATACAAAACTACAAATCCGTCGATATAGAGAACATCGAGAGTGGAGCTCGTACGAGAAAGATATGGACAAAACTTGGTCCTTACTCTTCGAACATGACGAATTCGATACAGATTTGTAAATTTGAAAAAAGTATGAGAAATAGCCAACAGAGTCTAAATGAAACTTGTAGTACTCGTCGATACAAAGCTCATGATATAAAGACAGTAGAAAATGGAGCTTGTACATTGAAGATGCAGGAGAAACTTGGTCCCTACTCAAAGCCCTAAATCCAGAACCCTATAAATACAAGTTCAATTTTGTTCATTTATTTCTCAAATATTCTTCAAATTCTCTCTAGAAATTCCATTTTTTCATAACTGATTCTTCTTAGCTTTTAGAGTTCTTTAAGGAGGTTCTGTGGCATTAGAGAGCCGACGAAAAGAAGATCTCAGAGTCTAAGTTCTCCCCGCGAACTTTCTGAACCTCTATCATAAAACCCGGTAAGTTAAGTTGCACTTACTAGACTTTGAGTACAACTTATTATGTTTATAGTCGTTACTATGAACTCATAAATAAGATCTATCAATAATACCAGTCATTATACTGATCAATCTACTGACGGGAATGATGGAAAGATAAGATTATTGAGGTGATTAAAGTTGATTTTCTAAACAATATATCATTATATGCCAAACGGATCTTACCTCCAACGCGATCTTACCTGGTTGTTTCTTATCAGCCATAATTCAATTTTTCGTTTGGGATTATTGATAAATCTAAAGAAACAATAATTATAACCGCGAATAATATAAACGATGACTGGACATAGTAATATCTCTAATTTTTGGTTCTTTTTAAAAGAAAAAGTTGAAGCGTAATTTGAACGCAGACTTAACTAAAAGTCATCCACCTTTAACAGGTGAATGCATAGTTACTTTCATCTTACAAATAAATACAAAGTATTTAGATAATTAATTTCTATATGTGTTTATCATCTGTGTTCATAATACTTGTGGTAGATGCAATAATATGATATGATTTACTTGTGTATATATTTTATCATATTTAAAATGTGCTGGGTAGTGAAGGGTTATGGAAAAATAAAATAATGGTGAGAGGCCATGCATCGTACTATTGTACAAATGGACCAATCATCTATGGGGGTATATATTACAACCACTGACTATTCTTGATAGTATGGTGGAACACTAGCTGTCTCGCTACCTGTAGGTGTTAATGATCATGGTTTTCAGGGAAAAGGAAAGAATGTTCGTACATGTACTCCATCCTCATTGACATATATTGCTATGGAATACCCAAAGCATTATTTTGTACTCATTTCTTATAATGAACCCTTAGGGTAGGTACAGATCATAATATTAGGATGAGGGTGTGAGAATAACGAGAATGGGTAATCGGGTTAAGTATTTGTGTGGTATATATATATATATATATATATATATATATATATATATATATATATATATATATATATATATATATATATATATATATATATATATATATATATATATATGTAAAAGATATAATTATATTATTGTGGGTTGAAAGCCTTATGTGCTCACCAGACTCCCAAGTCTGACCTACTTAGTTTCTTTCTATAATAGGTAACAGTACGAAGGAATACAAATAGTGATTTAAATTTGCTGAGAGATTTAAAGATTGTATGGCCTGTAATGACTAGTTTGTGCTTATGCTTTCTGTATCAGTTATTACATATGAGGTTTTTAAATATTAATGAAAAACGTTTCTTCGAAAATGCTTTGATGTAAATTTTATCTTAAAATAAAAATGTTTTGGGACAAAATCCGCACAAATATATATTCTTTAAAGAATACTATGGTTTAAATAAGAATAAAGAAAAAGTTTTATTTGGCCGGAAAAATATGGGATGTCACAGTTGGTATCAAAACATTAGTTTAAGCAAACTAGGAATTATAAGGATTTCTAGACTTAAACTTAGAGCTTAAGCGATGATGGGGAGATGTTTCTAGCATGTTTTAGGTTGTATACCTAAATTAATAATAAAGACACGAGCACTCGAATATGTTAGGGTAAATGCCTTAATTAAATATTATGTGCTAATAAAAAAATTAATTTATACCAGGCCTTAGCTTGTATACCTTACTTGCTATTAGGTGCACTATCATACTTTACGAGTAATGCATTATGTGCTAATATGTGCTAAATTTTATATGTTATAGCATGCTTTAGGTTGTCTACCTAGATTTCTATTAATTGAAAGAATTTAAGATCTATTGTTGACCTTGATTAGTATATAAATACCAATAGAGTAGTCTGGTACCTTCACAGTGCGTTTGGCGAAGTGATAGTACCTTCAGGAAGGTATCATACGGTTAAAGTACGTTGAAAACTGGCGGGAAGATAGAACTTTGGCGTGATCGAAGAAGTTGCCTCATCGCCTAGACATTGTACAGCCGACCAGTTTGAAGTAGAGATTGCTAACAAATTTAGAAGTACTGAAGATGATGATAAATACCTCAACTGTATTGAAGTTGGAGTTATATGATATAATATGAATAATTTAGAGAATTCGGAAAAGATGAAAGGAAAGGTCGGCAGAGTTTTCAGACTATTTAGTAATACTAACTGAGTAATGGAGCGTTAAGAGCTGATCTATACCATATACAAGATGCCCTGACTTAGTATTTAGTAATACTAATTGACAATTGACTCATATCACATCCTTACAATATATACATATTGTGTTAAGCTGATTTTAACATATAAGACTAGGATGGTGAAATTAGTTATTGATATGTGAGGTGCTAAATAACTTATCGATTAGTAAAGTTAGAATATTTAGCTAGAGTAGCGATACACCCATAGTATTCCACGAGAATAGATATTAATGTCAAGGATGACAAAAGAACTAAGTGGAAGGTAGTAGAACATGTTGAGATACAGACTTCTTAGGATTGATTCCTATAGAGTAAATGCTAATGAAGTAAAAAGAAAGAATAATATGCATGGTGATTTGCATATGTCAGCAGGAAATATGAATAGTTATTAGAGAACCTGATGAAGAAGAGAAAATTTCTAGTGGAGTCTAAGGAAAATTATTATATGTGCTTATTTGGACACATTTTTGTGTTAAACTGTTTTTTGGCTAGCATCTATAGTGACTTGGGAACTGCGAGGCAGTTCTTGGGACGAGTACGCATAGGTGTGAATGGTAGTATAGGTATGTACTATAGGAAACATAATATTCCTACTTTGATCAGGGAGAGTCATAAGGTTACTAAGACACTAGTAATTGAGTTCATTTTTCCGTAGTTTGTGATTACTATCGTTTCGGTGATGGCTAATAAGACGATTTTTTGTTCAGACCCTAGCGGTCATAAAGATTTGAGTCTAATTAAGATAAATATGCAAAGTAAGTTACCCGGTTCAAAGAACCATGTGTGTTTTATAGACCAGCTTTAGTCAAATATTGGAGAAAGAGATGATCGAAAGGATAATTACAAGAACATCAACTGAAGTGCGACAAGATTAATCGTCCCAAAAAAAGAGGGAAGAATAATATTGAGTTCGACAACCGATGTTGTTGCTTGTAGTTCCATTATGTTAGTAATATCCTCTTATAACCATTTTCCATACATGTGCATTAATGGACGACTTCGTGATTGTCGTAATCTTGATCAAACTATGATCATGTTATGCGAGAAGATCACTCGTTATAGACACAAACAATATTACTAGGTTGAGGATGTTAAGGTCATTGATATGACAATTAAGTATTTCTTCTAGTAAACATCACATAACTTGAACCAGTTAGGCTTTAATCAGTTTTGAGTAGTAGTAAGTAAGGTTTCAAACCCAAGTAGGGGAAAGCAAACCCTTAGGAAAATAGTGTGAAAGGTAATTCGACTTCAGATTCAACGTCAAGATATTGGAGAGTTGCAGCACAGGAAGCTAGGAGAAGAGTTACTAGCTTTGATTGTTATTATGTAGATAATAGAACGAATGTTTTGTTTGGAAAGAAAGAAAACGACTTCAAATATCATGAGGGAACTTGAGACATTTACTTATGCCTATGGGTAAATAAAACGATCTTGCCTTGGATCTCATTATCAAGTGTCCCAGGATTGTGCATAAACATGATGTGTTATGGGTCAGAATTGACCAAGCAATAAAATTATACCTTCCTAGGTATCACATATGTAGTGAATTGGTCTAAACAAAATGTTTTCATTGATTTGTCATCAGGAATAAGTAAAGATTTCAGTCTGAGACGCTTCTCTAACCTTCTTAAGAATACTTATGATGTTGATAACGTGAAAACTATTGTAGTCTGACAAAGTCAAAACCTGAAAGGACCACGAGACAACTAAGTTAGTTAACTTTTTCAAAATTTTGGATTTGTAGAAATGGTAGTGTGAGGAATTTGTCGTAACAAGGTCACTTAAATGAAACCTAAAATAAAGTTAATGTTATGGAATCATGTCGAAAGGTTGTTATGCTTCCATAAAGGAACCTAAAACATTATTTAGTGTATAACACGGTGGGATCAAGAGGCGATTGAGGAATTGTTATACATATCCTTTTTGCTGCTAAATGATTCTAGGACGTAATCGTTCTAAGTGAGAGGTAATTGTAACGCCCGTAACTTTAAGACCTGGGTTTAGAGTATAATAATAATTATATATTTTAACAATCAATTAAAATCCTTGATTAGAGTAATTGTTCTTCATATGTGTTATGAGATAATAAATAATTATCGTGTACACATTAAGTGGACAAATATTATGATTATATAATATTTGTAGAAAATCTTAATATAAAATTATCGTTAAACAATAAAATAAAGATTAAAAATAAAAGATTTTTTGGATAAATAATATTAACAAAAGTTATAGTAGTCGTGACGATGATTTTGCGGATATAAAGAACGCCCAAATCTGACATCATATGAGGAAGTTAAGATTTATCTAAGTTTCACGTCCAAACCGACACAACAAGATGCATCATTAAAAGTGAACCAGAGATGAGTTGCTTTTTAGTGAAAGTGATGTAAATGAAAGTTGTAGTACTCGTCGATAAAAATTCAGGGAGATAAAGACAGTCGAAATGGAATTTGTATGAAGCAGTTAGGAATTTGCAGTGTTAGTTATAGTCTAAGCCTCCTCAAACCGAATCATGAAAAAATAAAATGAAAATTAGCCGACGAAGTCTAAATGGAAATTGATGTCTATGAAATTACAACTCCATCGATATAGTTAACATCGAGAACGGAGCCTGTATGCGAAAGATATGGACGAAACTTGGTCCCTACTCTTCGAACGCGGCTAATTCAATACATATTTGTAAATTTGAAAAAAGAATGAGAATTAGCCAACATAGTCTAAATGAAAGTTGTAGTTCTTGTTGATACAAAGCTAAGGACAGACAGGCAGTCGAAAACAAAGCTCGTATGCGGAAGATACATATGAAACTTGGTCCATACTCAAAGCCCCATATCTGATTCTTCAAATCCTCTCTAGAAATTTCATTCTTTCATATCTTATTCTTCTTTTCTTTTAGAGTACTTTAATGAGGTCCAGTGGCATCAAAGAGTCGATGAAAAGAGGTTTTCAAAGTCGATATTCTGCCCGCGAACTTTCTGAACTTTTGTAATAAAACCCGGCAAGTTAAGTTGCACTTACTACACTTTAAGTACAAGTTATTATGTTTATAGTTGTTATTATAAACATATACATAAGATAGATCAATAATACCGTCGTTATACTGATCGATCTACTTACGGGAATGATGACAAGGTAAGATTAGTGAGGTGTTTAAAGTGGATTTTCCAAACAATATATCTTTATATGCCAAACGGATCCTACCTCCGACACGATCTTACCTAGTTGTTTCTTATCTACTATAAGTTAGTGTTTCATTTGGGATTATTGATAAATCTACAGAAACAATAATTATAACCGCGAATAATATCAATGATGACTGAACATAGTAATATTTATATTTAGGTTATATTTAAAAGAAAAAGTTGAAATGTATTTGGAGCGCATACTTAACTAAAAGTCATCCACCTTTAATAGGTGAGTGCGTAGTTACATTTATCTTACAAATAAATACAAAGTATTTAGATGATTAATTGTTATATGTGATTATTATTTGTATTCGTAATATTTGTGATGGATGCAATAATATGATATGATTTACTTGTGTATTTATTTTATAATATTCAAAATGTGTTGGGTAGTGAAGGTAAAATGTGTTGAGTAGTGAAGGTTTATGGGAAAATAAAATAATGGTGAGAGGCCATGGATCGTACTATTGTGCAATTGGGAACTGTCATCTATGGGAGTATGTAGCTGACAACCACTGACTATTTTAGATAGTTTGGTGGAACACTAGCAGGCTCAGCACCTGTAGGTGTTAATGATCATGTTTTTCAAGGAAAAGGAAAGAATGTTCATACATGTACTCCATCCTCATTGACATATATTGCTATGGAATCCTGAAGCTTTATTGTGTACTCATTTTTATAGCGATCCCTTAGGGTAGGTACTTTGAGATCATCATATTAGGATGAGGGTGTAAGAATAACTGGAATGGGTAATCGGGTTAACTATTGGTGTGATATATATATATATATATATATATATATATATATATATATATATATATATATATATATATATATATATATTTAAAAGATATAATTATATTTTTGTGGGATGAAAACCCTATGTTCTCACTAGGCTCCCAAACGTGACCCAATTAGTTTCTTTGTATCACAGCTAGCGGTACAAAGACACATGAATAGTGATTTAAATTTGCTGAGAGATTTAAATAGTGTAAGGCGTATAGTGACTAGTTTAGGTTTATGCTTTATGTACTAGTTAAGAAATTTGAGGTTCTTAAATATTAATGAAAAACGTTTCTTCGACAATGTTTTGATGTAAATTTTATATTACAATAAAAATATTTTGGTACAAATTCCGCACAAATATATATTCTTTAAAGAATACTCTATTTTAAATATGCATAAATAAATAGGTTTATTTCGCCGCCAAAATAGGGGATGTCACATATATGGATCGCAGTCAATCTCATTTAATTGTTCAACTTTAGATAAGGCCTTAGATATCTAACTCTCAGTGAATAAGATGAACAAATCCCATCATCATTGCGTATGCCTCTTGCATGGTTCACATCATGCCTGACCATTTCCGTTATAAATATTTGTTTAAAAAACAACATTTGACTGCATCAAAGCATAACATTCCCTATACTTAAGTCCCAAATACATATCTCAAATAATGAGGATAAAAAGATGATACCTTTAGTAAGTATCGTTCATGATAGCGACCCATTAAATGATCTTGAATGAGTCTATCATATAATTGTTCTCTACTAACTGCCTATGAAATTGGTTATAATGCTTTGTCACCCATTCCAAATCATATTAGTTCTACTTTATTATTGCTCCCACAATAATAACCGATTATGGTTTTTAGAGTGAATAAATTTAATCAAGTATTAAACATGTTAATAAAGAACACAACAAATATTTAATGAAAAGATCATATATATATATATATATATATATATATATATATATATATATATATATATATATATATATATATATCATAGTAATTACAATATATGATATTTTATAATGTTCCATCATTCAATACTAAAACATATATCAAAGCCAATCACTAGAATAGCGAGTCCAATGCCTCGATCACGTCTTTCAAACTTTTCTTAAGGAAGGGGCTTCGTGATAGGGTCCGCCAAATTTTAATATGTGTGAACTTTGTGAATACTGATTTCACCATCTTCATTTTCATGTCGAATGCATTTTAACCTCTGGTTCATGTTTCTGGTCTTCTTATGTGATATGGGTTCTTTGGCCAAAGCAATATGACCCTCATTTTCACAGCATATTTCTAGGGGATCCTGAACGGAAGGAACAATGCCTAGATCTCTAATGTATTTCTTCATCCAGATAACTTCCTGTGCAACTTCTAAAACAACATTGTATTTTGACCCTGTAGTGGATTGCGCTACAAAACTTTGTTTAGAGCTATTCCAAGAAACTGCACCCCCATTGATAATGAACATATATCTTGATTGTGACTAACAAGCATCTTGATCATGTGTAAACGAAGCATAAATGTATCACGCTACACTTAAGTTTTCTTGCACGCCTCCATAGAGGAGGAATATATTCTTAGTTCTTGACAAGTATTTAAGGATGTTCTTCAAACCTATCCAATGATTCTCCAAGGAATTTTTTTGTACTTTCTTGTCATACTCATAGCACAAGCAAGATCATGTCAAATATAATTCATAACATACATGATAGATTCCACTGCCGAATCATATGGAACATTTTTCATCTTGTCTAGATCAGCCTTTGTCCTAGGACATCGAGATAAACATAATACTGTTCCATGTGCCATTGGTACATATCCTCTCTTGGAGTTTACTATCTTGAACTGTTTCAAGACTTTTTCAATATATATACTTTGGCGTAAACATATTAATCGTTTCAATCTAGTGTAGAATGTTGTAAATGACTTAATAAGTCATACCATATGATATATATTATGTTACTTGCCATTTAAAATTATTATTTACATAAAATAAATAATTTCCAATTAATTATAAGAGTTTTTGAATATTTATTTAAATTAATTTCTAGTGAATAACCAATAATATCAAGTTGTTGTTAGTGTGACCCTTTAGGATCATACGTTAATTAGTAATATCATTCTAATATGACTCTCGAGCAAATATAGATATTTCAAGGGTATCTTTTCAACCTTTTTAGGTGGTATGAGGTCTAAGATATGAGTAGTTGTCTCTAAGGAATTACCCCTGAAACTTACTTGAAATATAGCTCAACTCATCATGGATCGAACCATATCTAATAATGTACAATTTCTTCTCTCAGCAACACCATTAAGTTGTGTCGTTCTGGGAGTAGATAATTATGATTGTAGAATTGATAACTTAGTTATTATCCATCCCGATCAGAGTGGAGCATCATGTTCTTCTTTTTTGGTTGATTATCTACTTTATTTTGAAGCTATTTGAACACTTCAAATGTTTCCAAATTGTGTTTAATCGAATAAATATATCCACATTTACGGAAATCATCAGTAAATCTAACGAAGTTTCGTTCACCGTAACTTAGGGCAAATTTGAACAATCCACACACATCCGTGCGGATAAGTTCAAAAAAATCCTTGCTTCTTTCACATTTTTTGTGAATGGCGTTCTTTTCATCATTCTAAGTAAGAAGTATTCGCATACATGAATTTAATTTAAATGATTCCAAGATCCCATCCGATTGGATCTTGGTGATAAGTTTCTTATTTATATGGCCAAGATGACATTCCACAAACAAGATTCGTCCACTACATTTTCAAAAGGATCAACACTTATTATTATATTATCATTCTTACTCACGTAAAAAACATTTTCATATGTACAATTGCAAAGACGGGATTTAATGAAAAAACAATGATTCTTATAAACCGAAATATATCCATTATCATTATGAAAAGAAAAACGAAAACCATCGTTAAACAATGCATAAAATGAAATAATGTTATGGGCTATTTTAGGCGAGTAGCAACAATTTAATAATTTTATAGAAACACTACTAGTCAGCATGAGCTCGTAATCCCCAATCCTTATAATAGCAACAATATGTGTGTTTCACATGATTATGTTGAGCTCTCCATGCTTCAGCTTCCTACTTTCCCTTAGTCCCTGCATGTTAGAGAGAATGTGAGTACCACATCATGTATCAAGGACCCAAGAATTAGAAGTTCTTCTACTATGGAGTTCAATCATAAACATACTTGAGGTGCCAGACTCCTTGACTTTATTCTTCTTAATATCCTCAAGATATTTTGGGCAGCTACGTTTCCAATGCCCCTTCTATTGGCAGTAGAAACAAATGGCATCATTTGTGTCACTGATAAGATCTATCTTAGAATTAACCTTTTATCTTGATACCTTGGTTAGATTGTCCAATATTGGGCTTTCCCTTTCCTTTGGGATGAGAAACTTTCTTCCTTTTAATGCCACCATGACCAATGGCCAGAAGCGGTGGATATTGAGCTATAGTTTTTCATCATACTCACTTTGGTAGTTTTCATCATGTCATGTAGCTCCATCAAGGTCTTACCCAAGTTGTTCATATTATAGTTCATACTTGAAGATTTGAATGTTGTTTAGTGAGAGTCGAAAGTTCAATCTTTCAATTATTATTTGTATGTGTCGAAGGTAGTTGTACTATCAACACAGTATCTATTTACAAGCCATTGTATGTTTCGTTCTGTCATGTTTAGTCCATGTACTTTATGAGTCTATTGTATCCTATAAATAGGATAAGTACCTACAGTTAGAGTAATGATTCAAACTTTCAGTCAACTTTTTGTATTCTCTTTCTGTGTATTCTTTAGACAATATAATGAGCCAATCAGATCTTATTCAGATCTCGTGTCTTTGATTCCCTTTTCAGAATCGATTAAGACTTCTAATCAATTGTAACATACTTTAATTGGTATCAAAGCAATATTCATATCATCGATTGAAGTTTTTTCGTATTTTTCATCTTTTTGAATTGATTGATCCGATTCAAAATATTCTGCAGATTGAAACCGAAAACTTGTGTCGATCGATTGATTTGTATCGATTCTACGTTTTGTGTGTTAAAACAATTGATCTTTGATTGATTTCTGATTGTTTTTGATTGATTTCTCTTTGATTTCTCTTTTATTCATAAATTATTTCTTCTAAATCCGTACAACAATGGCGAACTTCAACATGAATATGATGACTAATTTCTCTCATCTGCTTGGATCTGCAAAAAAAATTCCTATGCTGATTCCAAGGTACTATGAACAATGGGCTGACAGGATGGAGGATTACTTGGATGGTACTGATGAAGATCTGATGAGATCCATCAAAAGAGGACCATTTAGTCCAGATATGTTAGTTAGTGTTGGTACGTCTATAACTTCTAAGGACATGATCACAAGAGGAAGCAAGATGCAGGAAAATGATAAGAAATGTATGCGTGAAATATGTGGTGCTCTTCCACTAGTTGTTTACAATTATGTTCGAGGATGGGTAACTGCAAAGAAATTTTGGGATACTGAAGGAGAAGTATCAAGTAAATAAGAACTCAAAGAAGATTTCTGTTACACAATGTTTGTTGTAATTAGGTGATTTCGAGCAGAAAAAAGGTGAATCAATTGAACCATTTTATGTTCGATTAAATGAGTTGATATTTAAGTGTTCTAGATATGGAGTTACACGTTCGTCTCTGGAGTACAATTTGAAATTTCTCATGGGATTGAGAAAAGAATGGAGGAACATAAGTCTGATGATAAAAACATAGGAGAACGTTGATGGTATTTCACTCTCTAATCTTTACAATATCTTGAAGGCTCATGAAAATGAGGTTAAAGATATTGATGCGGAAAACAAATTCAGTATGGGTGGACCTTTATCATTGGTGTCGAAAGTTTCTGTGAAGGAAGTCAAATCAGATGAAGAATCCAAAAATGGTGAAGAAGTATTTTTGGTTAAATATGATGACGAAGTTGTTGCATACTATTCAAATAACAAGGTGAAGAAGCTCTTTAAGAAACCATTTAATCCAAAGTTCAGGAATAGTTATGAGGGTCAAAGAGTTATGTCATATGGAAAAAGTTTGAAGGAGGATTCGAAAGTGGAGAAGAAGAAAGAGTTGAAATTGAAAGGAGACTCAGGTTGCTACTGTAGGTATTGTAATGGGTCTAACTATCTAGAAAAAGATTGTATGTTGGCGAAGAAGGAAGAGAAAAAGGAAAGAGTTAAAGACGAAGCTTACTACGTGGAAAGCCTTGAAGAGATTTGATCTCGGACGAAGAAAATTTTGTTAGTTGTAAGCGGAAATGATGAGGAAGATGGTACCTATCAAATCTGGTCTTCAGGATCAGATGATAAGGAAATGCGCCATCCAACTCATGGTGCAATGTATGTGAAGCTGGAGGAGGATGAAAATGAGAAGGTTGATTCGGATGAGGAGAATGAAGGAGAAATGATTTCAGGAAGGTGTTTCGTGTTGACATAATCGACTAAATCACCAACGACTGCAAATGTACGTGATCTTCTTAACTCATTTAAAATTCCTTCATCTTCTTATAATGATGTTTTGTCTAAGTTTGATAATACTTGTGCTTATCTTAATGACATCTTAATCTCCATGAGTAGTGACGCAAAAATGTCCAAATCCCAATTATATGAAGCTAGGAATAGACTCGAAGAAAATAATGGATTAGTGGAGTCTCTAGATATAGGAATAGTGAATATTCTAGTAGATAAACACACACTTAGAATTGACAATATGATGCTTGTCAAACAGAGGAACATTTATTGTAATTTAGCTAAAAGTCTGCATGGTAAATTGACTAAATTTTATCATTCTGCTGACATCTGTGATGAACATCATTGGAACTTACTTCCTTTCCTTTCATATTAAAGAGAACAAATTGATGAAACAATATATGATTGTGAAAGTAAGATAGCTGATTTTAATAAGATACCTAATGACTCGTATGCATATGGTATTGTCAATATTGATGAACGTTTGAATTCTAATGATCTTGTGAGAATTATGAATGAGACATTAACAAAAAATGAACAATTTAAGATTTTGAACATGACTGAGAAGTCGACACAAAATTCTCAACAAAATTTTGTTGATATTGAAGATAATTCCGATAATATTAGTGAAATTGAGGAAGATGAATGTGTTGAGTGCTCACGATTATTAGTCATGAATTTCAATTCAATGTCTAAAGGCAATGATAATAATGATACAAAGACAAAGTCAAACAATGATCAATCTTCAACAACCAATAACTATGATTTTCATGATAATACTATTGTTGAGGACTATCTGAGTGATGATGATGAAGTTTCAAACGACAAACCGATTCCACGAGTGGTGGAAGATCAAGTCTATGAAGACTCGAAAGAATACACAAAAGGGTTGAAAGACAAACCAGGACATTATCTTGAAACGAATTTTGTTGTTTATCCAAAGTTCAAGGATACTAATAATGTTGTTTTTCCAAACCAAGTCTTCATAACCAAAGGAAATGGAGACAAGGTTAATCCAGAATTAAGAAAGTTGGTAGTTAAAGAGAATTCGAATGTGATAGATGAAGGATTTTATTCGAACCAACGAACTCTTGAAATGGTCTGAATAAAGCAACAAAAGAATCTCAATGTCAAGATAGAATAAAACATGTTTGGAAAATAAAATTGGAAAAATCTGTTGTTGAAAAAAAAAATAAAAAAAAAATGTGTCGAATCTTTGTCTAGTAATCCAACATATCAAGAGGCAAAGACACAAATTTTCAAAAGAACAGTGGAAAAACTAACTTCTGAAAAAGGAATTGTGAAAGATATAGCTTGAAACAAAGTGTATTGGAAAACTGAAAAAGATTTTCATAATTAAAAAGTTTTCAAAAAAAAATCATGAGGTTTGGAAAATTGGAAAGAATTTTCAAAAAAAAATCTTTTCAACAGAAAAATGCTTTTCAAACGAAATCAACATCGTGTTCAAAATAACTTTCAACAAGGTCATACTCAAGTTCGAAATAACTTTCCACAAGGTCAAAATCAAGTTCAAAATAACTTTCGATGTGTACAGAAAAACTTTCAAAAGCAAAATGGTTTTCAAGGATTTGCTCAAAATCAAGGACAAATGTATTTTTCTCAAAATCATAAAGTTTTTCAACAAAATTCACATTTTGGTTATCAAAACCGATATCAAAATTGTTTTCAACATCATTCTCACAAATCATTTTCCACAAGATATTTTGAGAAAATGGACATCAAAGCAAAGAAAAATGTGCCTTTAAGCCTAATAATCCAAATTTTCCAAATCCATATTCAAAGCAAAAGATGAAAGCTTCATTTGTTAAAGGAAGCAATGATTACAAGAATTTCAATCATTGGATTGAAGGAAAAGGGAAAGAATATCAATCACAAAAAAATTCTAAAGAGAAAATTCAAAATGCTTACGAGAAATATTTGAGTGAGTCAGTGAGTGGAAGTTCTTCATCATGAGAATCTACTCCAATAGTGCCAAAATGGAAAAGTGTTCCAAGGAAGAAAATTGATGTATCTTAGCATAAGGTTGAAAAATAGAAAATCAAAGTTGAGATTTCGTCATTGCATGATTATATATCGATGCCTAAATCTGATGAAGTTGACTTAAGTGAAAATTTAAAATCGAAAGTTCGTAATTGGGTTTTAAGTTCATCTTTGCATAATATGTTCTAAACTAATGTTCACGGACCCAAAAGGTCATGGGGACCTAAATTTTTCTAACTGATAGTAGGTACTATGTGATGAACAATATGACAAAAGTTGGTATGTCGATAGTGGATGCTCGCATCACATGACTGGAAGGAAAGAGAATTTGAGAGATTTTCCAAAGTTAGAGAATGTTGGTGTTGTCAAGTTTGGAAATAATAAAAAATGTAATGTCAAAGTCTATGGAAAAGTAATGAATGGGAAATTCATAGTGAATCGTGTTGCTTATGTTGAAGGATTGAAGCAAAGAAATGAAGGAGGTTTTGCTAAAGTCAAAACGAAAGGGTGAAATGTTCACTCTCGAAATGAAACCAATTGTAGGCATAACCTATGTGTGCTTGCTATCGAAAGCATCTTTGGATATCAGTTAGTTATGGCATCAACGTCTTTCTCATCTAAACTTTAAGAATTTAAATAAACTTGTTCTTAATGGTCTTGGTCGTGGCCTACCCGTTCTGAAATTTTACAATGATTCATTATGTGGAACATGTGAATAAGGAAAACAACATCGTCAAAGTCATACAATCATAATTGATTCAAAGATAATTGAACCATTGGCACTTCTTCAGGTTGACTTGTGTAGACCTTTGACTGTTGAGTCACTCAATAAGAAGAAGTATATAATAGTTATTGTTGATGATGTTTCAAGGTTTACTTGGGTTTTCTTTCTTTGAAATAAGTCTGAAACTGCTCAAGTGAGGATTGATTTTAGCAAGAACATTAAATTGCGCTTGAAAAGAAAAGTTCGAGTGATAAAAAAGTGAAAATGGAACAGAGTTCAAACGTAGAATCTTAGATAAGTTTCTGACAGAACTGGAAATTTCACATAATTTTTCATCTCCATACACACCACAACACAATGGTGTAGCCTGTAACGCCCGCAGATTCGGCTTGTCAATTTAGACACAATGAGCGTCAAAAACGACTTTTTGATAGAAGACTATTTAGAGTAAATAATCTTAACCAATTTATATTATATGTCACAAGGGTTCCGTACATATATAGAACGCCAAAATCCAAGTTATAACGAAGAACTTATGTTCCGTCGAAGTTTTACGGCTAAACCGGCACGACATCACGTAACGTAAAAAGTGAACTTTTGATAAAATACTTTTTAGCCTTAGCGATCTAATCAAAATTCGTAGTATACGTTAGACCGAGAGCGTGCATAAAAAGAACATCCAAATCTGACTTCGTATGAGGACGTTACGATTTTTCTAAGATATAGCATAGAAATGCATAGCCCGAAATTCAAATTTTAGATCGGTCGATTTTTAACCAAAATAATATAAACGAGAAATGAAGATATCGTTAATAGGAGTTCAATGATAAAAAGACAGTCGAAATGGAGCTCGTATGCGAAAGATATGGACGAAACTTAGTCCCTACTCTTCGAGCGCGACAAATTCGATACAATTTGGTAAATTTGAGATAAAATGAGAATTAGCCAACGGGGTCTAAATGAAAGTTGTAGTATTCGTAAATATCAATGTGTGGATATAAATAACGTCAATAATAGTGCTCGTATGTTAAAGATATGGATGAAACTTAGTCCTTACTCTTCGAGCGTGATAAATTTGATACAGTTTTGTAAATCGGAGATAAAATGAGAATTAGCCGATGGGATGTAAATGAAAGTTGTAGTCCTCGTAAATACCAACGCGTGGATATAAACAAAGTAGAAAACAGATCTCGTACGCGGAAGATACGGACAAAACTTAGGGCCTACTCTATGATCAAACCCCTATAAATAAAGGATGGATTCTTCATATTTTAATCACACCATAAGCCTTTCTTTCTCTTTCTAACTTCACTCTAGACTTTCAAAACCCCTCTAAAGCCCTAGTAACCTCAAGGTGATAGAGGAAAGCCCCGGAGCGCCCGAAGGCCCCGAGAAAAAGAGCTTTTCGGCTCAGAAGCTCTGCTCCAGCGGAGCCCGATTTTTTAGCAAAACCCCCTTGTAAGTGAGTTATGCTTACCCTACTTTAAGTATAACTTATGTTTAAGTTCATTTTTGTTATTATGAACCTATAAACAAGATTTATCAGTGATTGCAAGTCGTTATACTAATTAATCTACTTACGGGGATGATGTCTAGGCTGTGATTTAGTGAGGTGTTTAAAGTGGGATTTCCAAATAGTATATTGCGTATACCAAACGAACCCTACCTCCGATATGATCCTACCTGGTTGTTCCTTACTTGATAGATCATGAAAGTAGACTTTGAGTTAATGGTGAATCTAGACTAATAATTAGTTGCAATAAAGATTATACTAAAACTTAGCGATAATAATGCTAGGTTTCGTCAAAGGAAAATAGAATCGTTAGAAGCGAAGCGCTGCCCGAGTTTGGAATCATCAGTTTAACAAGTGAGTGCATAGTCCCTTTCATGAACATGATTTTAATACAAGTATTAAATAATATACGATAATTTAGGATACAGAGTAAACCTAAACTAATTAAGAGGAATGTTGGGTACTATCTCTTTATGAGAACGAGTGAGATATACACAGAGAGTCGAAGAAATTTGACATTGATCCGAGAGCATGGATTAGACATAGTCAATTGTCCCTAGTCCGAGACTATGGAATGGGCATAATTATTGATCCGGGAGTATGGATCAGACATACCCGATCCGAGAGTATGTATTAGGTAAGGAGGTTAATTTCAGATCCGGGAGTATGGATCGGGTAAAATATCTAATTTTAGATCCAGGAGTATGGATCAGGTAAAAAGTTTAATTTTAGATCGGAGAGTATAGATCGTGTCGTTGTGAGGGTCGTCGGGGTGGGATGAAATTGCTTATATGATGTGAAATTGTATATATTGTGACTTCTAAATTATATATATATATATATATATATATATATATATATATATATATATATATATATATATATATATATATATATATATATATATATATATATATCATAGTTGCAGAAATCGGGATTAATCGGCGATTAATCGTGGATTAATCGCTTGGCGTTCTCCAACCGTCGAGGATTACGACATTAATCGGAAATTTAGGATTAATCGGGTTTGGCGGGATTAATCGGCCTCGGCGGGATTAATCGGTCAACAAAAGTCAAAAAAGTCAAAAAAAATTCAAAAAAAAAGATCAAAATTATTTTAATTTTTTTTTAAAAAATTCAAAAAACCAACTTTTTTTTTACTGCAAAATTTTCAAAATTTCAAATATTATACCAAAATGTTCATATTTTCGTATTTCCAAATTACAATTTTTCTTATTTTCTAATTTTGAAGTAGTTGTTTTTCTTAAGAGATATTAATATTTAATTAATTTTAATATTTTATTAATAATCTATGGTCTCCGATTAATCCTCGATTAATCCCCGGCAAGACCGATTAATCCCTTAACACCAGTCGACCGTCAACCTACCGTCAAACGATTTTTACAACCTTGATATATATATATATATATATATATATATATATATATATATATATATATATATATATATATATATATATATATATATATATATATATA
Organism: Lactuca virosa; assembly: GCF_052849685.1. Classification (NCBI taxonomy): domain Eukaryota; kingdom Viridiplantae; phylum Streptophyta; class Magnoliopsida; order Asterales; family Asteraceae; genus Lactuca; species Lactuca virosa. The sequence continues at coordinate 184,676,273 of NC_136428.1, forward strand.
TATATATAACATTGTGGGATTTAAATCCGTATGTACTCACCAGGTTTCCCAACCTGACCCACTCAGTTTATTTGTATCACAGGTGTCGATACGAAGCTACATTACACTGAGAGATTAAAGAAGATATAGATCACTAGTGTAAATGAATGGAAGGTCTCTTTATGCTTATGTTTCTGTATTGACGATTATATCCCAAAGTTTTACTCAAAACAAAATACATTTCTTCAGAATGCTTTGATAATATATATATCATGTTTTTCTTGGAATAAATTCCGCAACATATTTCTTTAAAAACATACTTTGATTTTCAAACAAAGGATAAACAAATTGGTCTTTTTCGTCCGTGAAATTCGGGATGTCACAGTTGGTATCAGAGCATTAGTTTAAGCAAACTAGGAATAATGATTTATTTCTAGACTTAAACTTAGAATGCTAAGCGATGATCGTGAGGAGTGTGTCTAATATATTTTAGGAAGTACACCTGAATAGACACAAGCACTAAGCTTAATTAAGGAAGATACCTAAAATTCTTTGTGTGCTCAATGATTTGTGATGCTTTATCCTATCGTTTGATCGGATCTATGTTCTTTTGTCGACCGAATCTGGAAACTTTATGTGTTCAGATTTCTAAACTTTTAATTACGGTATTAGAACTGGCATGTAACCTTTCGAAAAGATAAGGAGATTTATACGTCTATCATAAATAAAGCTTTCATATCTAAATTCTCGTCACTACACACCGAACGTCTGATTTGGTGTATAGATTGACATGGTGAGAACTCAAAGTGGATTGGGAAGTTGTAATCTGCAGCCTGAGCCACGAGTGATTGAGCATGCACCAGAGGTAGTAGCTACTCCCGAGCCAATCATGATGGGAGGAGTCCAAGCAATGATTCGGGCTATGATGGCCGAACAAAGGGAAGAGATGAGGCAGATGTTACAGAACAATAGGGATAAACCAACTATGCATGTTGAGCAGACTGAACTGAATGAGGGTCAGCCAGAAGAAGGAAACTATAGTAGAACCGTTGGCCATGCTGAACCGCCAGTGTTTAGAATAAATAACCAAGATGAAGGGATTGAAAGAAATGGATGCAAGTATAAAGACTTCACGACTTGCAAACCATCAACATTCATTGGGAAAAAATCCAATCAGAGTTATGGACTGGATCTCTGAGATGGAACTAGCTTTCATAACGTGTGGTTTCAAGGGCAAGATACAAACCACATATACAGTGCGTCAGTTTAGAGGTGGGGTTGTTCGCTGGTGGAACACATTTGGAAAAATCATAAGCCCCAATAAGACACTACAACTGACATGGGCAGAATTTTTGGTACACTTTAAATGCAAGTTTTGCTCAGCTCAAAACATGTTCGAACTGGAGAATCAGTTTCTGGCGTTGAAAAAGGGACACATGTTCATTGATGAGTATACCAATTCCTTCACAGACAAGATGGAGTTTGCTTTGTGCATCGTCCCTGACGAGTTGACAAAAAGCGATAAGTATACAAAGGGACTACCATGGGAGTACTCTGTGTCAGTGCGCCATGCACCTACTCTTGAGGCGGCCATCTGGACTGCAAGGTCTGTTGAAGAAATGATCAAAGGAAGAACCGCCAATAAGATTGAAGTTGGCGAGAACAGGAAGTTTTATGGGTCTTCAAGATCCGAAAACAAAAATAGGTTCCCAAGGTCGGACCCTAACAAGAAGAGATATGGGGATAACAATGAAGAAAAGTGGTGTGACACGTGTAGAAGGAAACACATTGGGAGATGCTCTAATGAGGTGAACTGCTTCAAATGTGGGAAGACTGGTCACTATGCCGGCGAATGCACGACTAAGAGAGAAGTCTGCTTTAAGTGTGGTGAAGAAGGACACTTCACACAAGACTGCCCAAATAGGGAAGGAGCTATGAAGCCAAACGTACCACCAAAGCCAAAGGTAAGAGCATTCCCGTTGATCCTTAATGAAGCAGGAAAAGATGCAAGGGATCAGGAGTGAGGATCCATATATATATCCACATATCGGGATATAAAGTAGCCATATAGATAGGATCATGTGGTGTAGCCTATTATAAGAGGCAAGGTGTAGGGTGAAATTGAATACCCATGTAATCGTTTCGAGAAGTAATATAAACCTTAGTTATGTTATATAATGTGTTAAATGACTATGTGAAAATCTTGTATGGTGACTTGGAAAACTGCAAGACAATACTTGGGATGAGTATGTGTTGGTGTGAATGGTAATAGAGGCCTATACTACCGGAAGCACTTGGATTAACATGGCACTAGTAATTGATTCCGTTTTGTTCATGACTATCGTTACCATCGTTTCGGTAATGACTAAGAAGATGATTATTATTCCGACCCTAGTGGTCATATCAAATTGATTCCGGATAAGATAAGTATGTTACGTGGTTCAGAGAACCAAGTTCGATGTAGCATCCGACTTAAGGCAAAACATTGAAGTGAAAGATAATCGAAGCAATCAATAGAAGTATCACGATCATCGTTAAAGTAAGAAGCTTCTATATAGAAGTGCTACATGCTAGAATTTGATTATATCACATTAGAACCTGAAGGAAGGTATCTTTATTTCAGGAATCTGACTCAAAGGATCTGAGTCTAAGCGTTTAGAGGTCATTAGAAAACATGACCCATCAGTCTATTATGGTAGTCGAAGTAAAGAACTTATCCTAAGTTAAGTCTGTTAAAAAGAAGGAGGAGTCTCCAATAAGGATTTATTTTGTAACTCGAAGGTTACGATTGAAAGTCCAACGCGACATAGAAGGCGAGTGCAAGATTGAGCACCGCCTACAGTCAAGAAGTCCAAGAGTTAGATACTCGTTTGAAGGAACATAGAATTTACATTTATTACATAGGATGACAAGATAACACATGGAGTCATTATACAAGCCCTGTTTTGCTGATGATTTCGGGACGTAATCGTCCTAAGGGGGAGGTAATTGAAACGCCCGCAGATTCGGACTAGTCAATTTAGAGACAATGAGCGTAAAAAATGACTTTTTGATAGAGGACTATTTAGAGTAAATAATCTTAACCAAGTTATAGTATATGTCACAGGGTTTCTTACATATAAATAACGCCAAAATCTGAGTTATAACAAAGAAGTTATGGTCCGTCGAAGTTTTACGGCTAAACCGACACGACACCGCGTAACGTAAAAAGTGAATTAATTAGAAAATTCTTTTTAGCCTTAGCGATCTAAAAAAAAGTAGTAGTATATGTTAAACCGAGAGCGTGCATAAAAAGAACATCCAAATCTGACTTCGTATGAGGAAGTTACGATTTTTCTAAGATTTAGCAAAACAATGCATAACCCAGAATTCGAATTTTATATCGGTCGATTTTTAGCCAAATTAATCTAAATGAGAAATGAATATATCGTTAATAGGAGTTCAATGATAAAAAGACAGTCGAAAATGGAGCTCGTATGCGAAAGATAAGGACGAAACTTATTCCCTACTCTTCGAGCGCGGCGAATTCGATACAGTTTTGTAAATCTGAGATAAAATGAGAATTAGCCGACGGAGTCTAAATGAAAGTTTTAGTACTCGTAAATACCAATGTGTGTATATAAAGAACGTCGATAATAGAGCTCGTATGTTAAAGATATGCACGAAACTTAGTCCCTACTTGTCGAGCGCGATAAATTCGATACAGTTTTGTAAATCGGAGATAGAACAAGAATTAGCTGACGGGGTCTAAATGAAAGTTTTAGTACTCGTAAATACCAACGTGTGGATATAAAGAACATAGAAAACGGATCTCGTAAATACCAATACGGAAAAAACTTAGGGCCTACTCTGTGATCAAACCCCTATAAATAAAGCATGGATTCTTCATATTTTCTTCACACCATAAGCCTTTCTTTCTCTCTCTAACTTCTCTCTAGACTCCCAAAGCCCCTCTAAAGGGCCAGTAACCTTAAGGTGCTAGAGGAAAGCCCCAGAGCGCCCGAAGGCTCTGAGAAAAAGAGCTTTTCGGCTCAGAAGCTCTGCTCCAGCGGATCCCAGTTTTTTAGCAAAACCCCCTTATAAGTGAGTTATGCTTACCCTAATTTAAGTATAACTTATGTTTAAGTTCATTATTGTTATTATGAACCTATAAACAAGATTTATCAGTGATTCCAAGTCGTTATACTGATTGATCTACTTTCGGTGATGATGTCTAGGCTGTGATTTAGTCAGGTGTTTAAAGTGGGATTTCCAAACAGTATACTTCGTATACCAAACAAACCTTACCTCGGATATGATCCTACCTGGTTGTTCCTTACTTGATAGATCATGAAAGTAGACTTTAAGTTAATGATGAATCTAGACTAATAATTAGTCGCAATAAAGATTAGACTAAAACTTAGCGATAATAATGCTAGGTTTCGTCGAAGGAAACTAGAATCGTTAGAAGCGAAGCACTGCCCGAGTTTGGAATCATCACTTTAACAAGTGAGTGCATAGTCCCTTTCATGGACATGATTTTAATACATGTATTGAATAATGTATTAAATGTTTGTTGGTATGTGAAATATTTGATATTGCCTGAAATACATAGTAAACCTAAATTAATTAAGAGGAATACAGGGTACTATCTCTTTATGAGAACGAGTGAGATATACACAGAGAGTCGAACTTTAAATTTGTCATTGATCCGAGAGCATGGATTAGACATAGTCAATTCTCCCTAGTCCGAGAGTATGGAATGGGCCTAATTATTGATCCGAGAGTATGGATCAGACATACCCGATCCGAGAGTATGGATTAGGTAAGGAGGTTAATTTCAGATCCGTGAGTATGGATCGGGTAAAAAGTTTAATTCTAGATCCAGGAGTATGGATTAGGTAAAAAATTTAATTTTAGATTTGAGAGTATAGATCGTGTCGTTATGAGGATCGTCGGGGTGGGATGAAATTGCTTATATGATGTGAAATTATATACATTGTGAGTTCTAAATTATATATATATATATATATATATATATATATATATATATATATATAGTATAACATTGTGGGATTGAAATCTCTATGTACTCACCAGGTTTCGCAACCTGACCCACTCAGTTTATTTGTATCACAGGTGGTGATACGAAGCTACATTACACTGAGAGATTAAAGGAGATATAGATCACTAGTGTAAATGAATGTCAGGTCTGTTTATGCTTATGGTTCTGTATTGACGATGACATCCCAAAGTTTTACTCAAAACAAAATACATTTCTTCGGAATGCTTTGATAATATATTTATCATGTTTTTCAGGGAATAAATTCCGCAACATATTTCTTTAAAAACGTACTCTGATTTTCAAACAAAGGATAAACAAATCCGTCTTTTCCGTCCTTGAAAATGGGGATGTCACATAGCCGAAAGGAGAAATCGTTCCTTATGTGAAGCGGTGAGAACGATGCTCACTTATGCGAATCGGCGTCATTACTTATGGGTTGAAGTTGTTTCCAGTGCTTGCTTTACACAATATCGTTATGTTATTCATCGTGGCTTCAATATTACACCCTATGAGATTATAAACAAAACGAAACCTAATGTTAAATTTTTCCATGTTTTTGGGTACAGATGTTTCATCATGAAACTCAAGGATAATCTTTCCAAATTTCAGACAAAGGCCGATGAGGGAATTTTCCTGGGATATTCTCAAAATTTTGTAGCCTACAGAGTGTTGAATAAGCGAACTAGGAAGACTGAAGAAACTTTCAATCTTACATTTGATGACTATTATGTCAAGAGAAGCGAACAATCTTTCATTCAGAAATCAATAATATCTGAATCTAATGATGAGTCTGAAAAAATGTTTACATTTCATGTTGATCTTGATTTAATTTTTGGTATTCGTGATAGAGAAATTCACGCAGAGAACAATGTTGAAGATAATCAAATTCTTGAGGCATCGAAACATTCTGATAATTCAACAATTTTCAATTGAAGAAATTGATGCACATTCTTCATCAACCTCAAGAGTTAATATCAAAAGAACGCAAGTTTCGACTGATGATCAAGTGGAGGGGGAGCACTTGATTTCTTCGTCACACAATGAAAGAAAATATTTTGATGTTGAGGGGGAGAATATGTTTAACCATCCTGATATCAAGGGGGAGCATATGATGAATCCATTGGCTGAGGGGGAGCCAAGCGGATCGACTCATGATGAGGGTAATGATGGAAATAATGATTTTCATGATTTTACTGACAATATCTCAATTACAGGATAAGGACAGGATGCAGACGAAGTTTATGAAAAAACACCACTGGAATTTGATTCTAACTTTCCACGGATGGATAAATGGATGAAAAATCATCCAAAGGAACAGATTCTTGGTGATCCAGATTCTGGTGTTTTGACTTGAGCCCAGATTTTAGCCGAAAATGAAGTTTTAAATGTACATCAAGAGTTTTGTATGTTCAACGTTTTTCTATCGAAAATTGAACCAAAAATTGTCAAGATTGCATTAGAACATTTTGATTAGGTTGTTGCTATGTAATCTGAGTTGGCAGAATTTGAATGAAACAAGGTTTGAAGATTAGTTCCTAAACCTGATGGTGTTTCGATAATTGGTCTCAAATGGGTTTTCAAAAAATAAAATTGATAAAGAAGGCAAGATTGTCGAAATAAAGCAAGATTAGTTGTAAAAGGTTATTGTCAACAAGAGGGAATTGATTATGAAGAAAAATTTGCTCATGTCTTAAGACTCGAAGTGGTAAGAATTTTCTTGCTTATGCAGCTCACAAAGATTTTGACGTTTTCCAGATGGACGTAAAATGTGCATTCCTCAATAGAGTTCTTGAAGAAACAGTGTATGTCAAACAACCACCCGATTTTTTTAACGATATGTATCCTAATCATTGTCATATTCTCGACAAGGCAGTTTATGGATTGAAACAAGCACCTCGTGCCTGGTATGCAACTGTTACCAATTTTTTTAAATGGCTAAATTTAAACAATGATCTGTTGATCCTACTTTATTTCGAAAGAAACTAGGGGATCATTTGATGCTTGTTCAAATTTATGCCAATGACATTATAGTTGGTTCAGTTGATCCTTTATTGTCAAAAAAGTTTGAGGAGCTAATGAAAAGTCAATTTGAAATGAGCATGATGGGTAAGATAAATCACTTTTTGGGTTTGAATATTCGTCAATGCAAGGAAGGAATCTTTATCAATGAAGATAACTACACTCGAAATTTGCTTGAGAGGTTTGGGATGAAGAATTGCTTGAAAGTCAATGTACCCATGGTTGTTGGCACGTGCGTAAGTCCTTCGTTGGATAAGCATGTTGTCGATCTTACAACATATAGGATTATGGTAGGTTTGCTTTTGTATTTAACTAGAATTCGACCTGATATTATGTTTTATGTATGTAATTGTGCCAGGTATCAATCGAACCCAAGAGAACCCCATCTAACTTCAGTGAAGAATATGTTTCGATATCTTCAGGGTACAAAAACGTTAGGATTTTGTGGTATCCGGCGAAAACTAGATTCTTTATTCAAGCTTTTAATGATGCGGATCTTCGGGGTTGTCAATTGGATCGAAAGAGCACTACTGGAGGATGTCAATTATTGTACGGGAAACTTGTAAGTTGGCAATTGAAAAGGCAGACATGCATTTCTATTTTGACAGCTGAGGCTTAATACATTGTTGCTGTTGCGTGCACATCTCAAGTGATCTGGATACAAAGCCAATTGCATGACTATCCAATAAACATGAAGAAGATACCTTTGTATTGTGATTCACAAAGTGCTATTCGCATTTGTCACAATCAAGTTCAACATTCAAAAACCAAACATATTGCTCTTCGTTACCACTTCATAAAAGATCACGTTGAATATCGAAATATTGAAGTTCATTTCGTCAAAACAATAGATCAACTTGCTGATATTTTTAAAAAACCTTTGGACGAAAAATCATTTTTAAGAATTTTACATGGTTTGGGAATGATGGATGCATGTTCTGTTCCACATTTTACATAATTGCTCTGGATGTACGTTTTACCTTACTTTTGATTGTTTACATCACTTTCGATTTGTAGGTATGAGTTTAACTTTCGTTTCTTGTTTTATTCTTATTCATAGGTTATTGTTCATGTTAAGCGTTCGACTGCCTTCGCATTCGAGTTCATTCTAAATCATTCAATATCACTTTCGACATTCGAGTATAGAGGATGATTTGTAGTTATGAGTTTTAATTTTCGTTTCTTTTTGATGGATGATCACACTTACCATATCATGATTGGAACGAACAGATCTTGGTAACATTACTATTTACCTTATTATTTATTTATTTATTTATTTGCTTTCTATAAATCGAAAATCCAAAAAGATTTTCTTATTTTTGTTTTTTCTTTCTATAAATCAACAATCCAAACAAATTTTCTTATTTTTGTTTTTAATTTCTATAAATCAAAAATCCAAAAAGATTTTCTTATTTTTTGTTTTTCCTTTCTATAAATGAAAATTTCAAAATTGTTTTTGCTTTCTATAAATCCAAAATCCAAAAATATTTTTGTTTTATTTAAATTTGGGGAAAGTTATTGTAACAATATGTTGTACTTTCGCAAGCGACATGAGTATCTTCAAAAGGGAACATGTATGATTTGAAACTATAAACTAGTTAAGTGTCCCTAGATGCATGATGCAACATTTTATCCTCAAAGCCTCAAAGACTCTATGTGTTAGAAGCCTTAATGAAACTATCCACACGAAACATTCTTCCCAATCAGGCTATATTCACATTAGTCAACGAGCTACCTTTCTCCTCTCACAATGAGTAATGAGATTTCTACTAAGTCCAAAATTTTTGCAGAGGTACAATGAGTCTTTCTATCCAATCTTTTCCAGCCAACATTCTTTTCTATATCACACACAATGACGAATACCCAAGACATTTCTGGTCGAAACCTACCATGATATAGGTATGCCACAACTCTGTGTTAATGATCATGAATCATTTTTCTGTGATGATGGTGAAATCCAAAAAACTTTAACTTCAATGAATGGACGGCAAACATTCTTGTTCAATATTTTAACGAAAATTTTGTTTCAATGTACCAATTTTTGATGTTCAATATCGCATTTCATGCGTATTGCGTCATCTTGATAAAATTTACTAATCCTTAGTCATTTTTACACAACATATTCTAGTTTTTCATTTGATTATGAAATGCGATTTTAGTTTGAATATCTTTTTCTGCATTCTTAGTTACCCAAATTTTTCACAAGTCGACTTGTTCTTGAATACATTAGTCACCCAAGTATTTTTACATATTTTGTCACACTTATGTTAAGTTGTGAACTTATGAGAAAAGGAAACTACCTCCGAATCTAATGGAAAGAGGCCCTTCCATACTCCTCAAAGAGTTTTTCGATTGTACTACACAGGAAACCACACATGAAATTTGCCATCTTTCTTGATGTTGAATGAAGATATGTTTTCCTAGGATCACTCTATTTTCATATCAAATTATATTTAATATCACGATACCCACATTTTTTTCTTGCTTCTATCTCATTCTTTGGCACACGAAAGAACTGAAATCCTTGCGGTTTTGGGTATTACCAACTCGAAACTTAGATTTTGCAAAGACTGGAAAATGATTTTACTTATCCTTCCCAGAAGTGAATAAGCCTAGCCTCCATGACGAAGGACAGTTCTCTATTGATCATGAAACTTTTACGATCTTTCTTGGTATATCGAAACTTATGACGGTTCTTATTTGTGTGGGGGAAGTGAACGATCTGGTTTAAGTGACGGTTCAAGATTTACACAGGAATTTATGAGAAAAGTAATCATCACTTTTCAACGTGGCATTTTTCCATTAGGCAACGGTTTGAATTCGAAGTTCATGCCAGTCATATGAGGAAAATTGGTCTTCCGATTTTCAGTTTATGCTCTATCATTGGGGGTTTTCATTCAAAAATTCTTCCAAAAAATTATCTCAAATTGCTGCTACTCACCTCAATGTCGATCCAGTTACAACCAATGGAGACGAAATTTCCCAACTGATGATGAAGATTTTGTATAACAATCTACGTCTAATTCCATCTCTAGATGTGTATCCGAGTGAATTTCATCTGCTTGTTCACATTTTGAACGATAGTGTTCTTTCGTTTGCTTTATCTTGAATGTTTGAGATTCCAATGGAATGGTTATCTCTTGCTGCTTCTACGATTGTTTTGAACAAGACAACCAAAGTTCTCACTTTCTAGATTTCCTCTTCAAAGACAATGAAGTTCACTCGGAAGATGTTTGCCAAAATATCGAAGTTACCAACTTCAGGTAACTTATATGTAGTTTCCAATGATCAGGTCATTCACATATTCAATGAGATGCAACAAAAAACTTTTCTAGTGAATATTAGTTCATTTAAGAAGTTGAGCCTTCCCAGTATTTGCAGTTTTCTATTTGGGATTATGTTAAGGTGCTTGACAGGGAGGAGTTATGGGTTGGATAAAGCTAAACTAGAGGTTTATTCATTGCTGGCGGGTCTGTATGATGGTCTGAATGTAGACTATGCTTCACTGTTGTGGGAAGCATTTGGGACATCGATTTCGCATTGTAAACTAGCAACTAGAGTGGCGAGTGCTAGGTTTTGGGGGTTGATTTGAAGGAAATTTACAGTTAGGAAAGTATTCTTATTCCATCAGGGGTAGTTACAGATGAATTTCCCACAATGGCAGTTGCTAAGCTGATTGTGGATGATGTTACTATTTTTTTTGTTGTTGCTCGAATCCCTAATTCGATGCTCAATCTAGTGGACCCTAAGAATAAATGGTTGGTGGAGTATTTGGCTTCCATTTATTCGAATCCAACTGGTTTTCTTCCACTAAAGGTTTCTCAAAAAGGGGTCGAAGGTTTGTCAAAAGGGTCTAAGGTTCAAAAGATGAAGAAAAAAACATCCAAGCTCAAAGACGTAGAGAAGGATTTGGTTAAAGAGACTATAGCAACAAAGCTTGGTAACGGGGGACTCAAACGGACCAAGAAGCCATCCAAGAAAACTTCTGATTTTGCAATCATGAAACCTACTCACGAGCTAGAGCCAATTGTCAAGACTGTGGAGCCCATTGTTGTTGAAACTTTTGTTCCACGTACAGATATAATTACATAGTAAAGTGTACCAATTGGCAAAAAAGGCGGTTTAAAAAGAGTAAAGAAGTTACAGTTTACTTGAAGGGGAGTTGTCGTCCATGATATCTCGAGTCCTGGTTCCCCAACAACAAATAATCATCGAGTTATAGATGTTGTGAAAAAGATAAAGAAGAGAAAGAATGATCATGTTGAAATTCAACTTGAGGAAGTAACAGTCGAGGCTAAGAATGATAGTGATAGCGACAAGTCATACATTCAAATTGAGGATTCTTTTATTGGATCGCCACGAAAGGATACCCTTGTGAAATCGACTTTTGAGGAGACAAGTACTCCTGATTGTCACTGTAAACGTATCTGATACAGGTGAAAACATTGATTCGGGTGACCAACAACAAAGCAACATCCCTAAGAAGGCTTTAGTCAGCCCATCCGGGGTTTTATATACCGAGTCCTTTAGGGAGGAGTTGGAACTCCAGACATCACTATGAACTTATGTAATAATGACACAAATTTCAACATGAATGAAGGGATGATTAATCTCGAATCTACTGCCACAACTTCCATTGTAACTTCAACAGCTTTACCACCACCATTATCAACCATTCCTACTTTTGTTTCTGTTTCTACTGTCTTGGTGAGAACCCATCACAACTCTTTTCTCCTCATAATCAACTAAAAAGTCACATCTAGGAGACGAATAGGATGATGAAAATTTCATGGTTTCGTTTGTAGAGCTTCAATTCAATCTAGAAGAAAATGATATTCCTGATGAACTCATCATGTCAAGTAAGCATTTCATGATTCTGAACTCAAAGATCAATTATCTTCTTCAAATTACAGGTGATACTGGAGGGAGAAATTATGTAACTGGGGTTGAGATGGATTATTTGTTGAAAGATCAACAATCACAATTGTGGAATTTGATTGAGGGTGTTGAGCAGAAACAAGAAGAACGATTGGCTACTCATCAAAGTGTTTTAATTATGAGATGAAAAAGCATCATGATGTTTCTAAGGAACGTCATGAACTTTTTATGGAAAATGTGAATGCAACGAAGGAGTCTCTTGATTTCAAGGTTGTTGAGATAAAATATTTGATGTCGGAAAAAGTCAAGAAACTGGAGAGAAATTACCATATGTTGCATGGAAAAGTGGATGTCATTACTGATGCCATAACTCATTTGGTTGAGTTCAACAATGAGTATACAAAGCAGTTTCAAGCTAAGTCTGAGAAGGATGAAAAGGTCTTTGAGAAAGTGGAGGAATTATTGTCTGGGATTAAAGACAATTTATTGAAGATGGATCTTTCGAATCAATCTAACATATCTCAATGATTGTTTCAAATATTTAGTAGAACGTCAAAGTTGAGCTGGCTCCAATCCTTATTTTGGTACTTCGTTTACCAATAATGCTCATCGTATTACACAAGTTTCTCAAGGGGGAGAAACAGGAGATGGAAGAGCTGGATCTTCAGAAGTCTCAGATGATAATACAAGAGTCGTTGTTGGGAAGGTTATTTCGACTCAAATTCCAACAACACTTTTGATGAACCCATAATTGCTTCGTCGACAACAACTCCTAAGCCAACAAATGTGTCGAAAGTTCCATTGAAAGGGATTTTGATCAAGGAGAGTGAAAAAGGTTCGAGTACTTCTCTTTTCAAAACAACTTCAATTGTTGATCCAGAAGATAAAGGAAAGATCATTCTAATTGAACAATCAGATGAGGAAAAGAAGAAGTTACAAGCAGCAAAGTTGGAATGTCAAACTCAGATAAATAGCATTCTTCGAAAGAGGGAGAATGATCTGCAAGGCCTAAACAAATGTGACCCAAACAAGCACTGTGTTACCAAACAATACAAATAGCTTCTTGGGGAAGAATGATGAATTTCTCAGAAGACCGAAGAAGAACTTTGAGACTGAAAATTTTGATTTCAATCAACTCGATTTTCTAATCAATCATATGTTTTTCACATCTCCATAGTTCAAATTGGCAGATAACTTCAAAGACAAAAGCGAATAAAAAAGGTTGAAGATTCGCTTTCAAGCAATCTTAGGAAATAATAGACAAGATGTATGGTCTTTGGTGAAGATTGTGAAGGTGATGAAAATTGAAAAGGATACTATATTCGAGGGTTTACTTCAGAACTTCTGTTACTCTGTTGTAAGACCAAACAATATGTAGTTTGAGTTCACGATTGCTGATTTTCCCCTGATGAATTTGAATGATCTTATCTCAATCATGAAGATAATGATCAATGTGGATGTGTCGAAGATTCCGGAGATGAACATAAATGACTTCATTCTTGGATTTGGTCATATTAAGGCTTTTTTGGATTGCTACTATGATTACTTGACTATTACAAATATTGATCTGGCCTTAGCTATCAAGAAGTCTACGAAAGTGCCAAAAAAAACTCTGGCGAAGGCAAAATTGAATATTAATGAATTTGAAGACGGAGATAACATTCATTAGCTTCATGGTGTGGCATTCCGGGGGAAGAACAAGAGAAGTAATTTGACGAAGTTTTTCTTTAAAATCTCTAATCTGGAATGATATACAAATTTCCATTTCACAAACATTTTGATTCGAATAAAAAATTGCAACAATAATGATGATGGAGATAAGGCAGTGGTAAAGAAGATTAACTTATGGTATATGGAAATTCGAAGAGAGTTTATACATGCAATAAAGATTATAGCTTCATGTTTCGACTGTTCCCACTAAGGGGGTAATTGTAGAGTCAAAAGTTGTTTAGTGAGGGTCGAAAGCAGAATCTTTCAAGTAATGTCAGTTTTACATTCGACATAGTATCTATTTAAAAGGCATTGTATGTTTCGTTATATCATCTTTAGTCCTTGTACATTTTGAGTTTGTTGTATCCTATAAATAGGATAAGTACCTAGAGTTAGAGTAACGATTCGAACAATCAGTCAACTTTTTTTACTCTCTCTTTCTCTCTCTATTTCTTTCTTTCTATCTCTCTCTCTCTCTCTCTCTATCTCTCTCTCTCTCTCTCTCTCTCTCTCTCTCTCTCTCTCTCTCTCTCTTTCTCTCTCTATCTCTATCTTTGTGTGTGTATTCTTGATACAATATAATAAGCCAATCATATCTTATTTAGATCTCATGTCTTTGATTACTTTTGCGGAATTGATTAAGACATCTAATCTATTGTAACACACTTCAATACTAGATTGTTGGTATGAACTTGAAAGCTATTTTAGTACCTTATCAATGGCTAACTCCTTGGGAAATTGGACACCAAGATTCTCCAATCTGAATATTTATAGTTTCATCTTCTAAACCTGCGTACCCACATATGCTCCTTCTTGAAGATTTCACACCGTGAGGGACTTTATGATCTCGAATTGTTCCTACCTTGCCTACTCCTGAAACATTTTCTTGAGCAGGTAATTTATTTCATACACGCCAAGATTCTCAATGTCCTTTTGGAGCTCGGAGGACACGGTCGCTAACAGAAGGCAAGCAACCTTAGTCGACTCATCATAGTTCTTATCATATGCAACATGTTGATCATCAGTAGCATCATCAACAAGTTTTGGGATATGCTCATCCAAAATGTACTCTTTGTTCTCGTACCTTAAGGTGATCCTCAAGCTGCGGATCCAATCAAGATATTTGGGCCCATGAGTATCTCTCTTGATAGTAAGGAGAGGAATGAGAAGTTTGACTAAGGTAGAGGTGGAGGAGGAAGAGGTAGAGGAAGGTTGATATGATTAATCCTTAAAATTGTTACCCAAAACAAAATTATTTAACAAATCTAGGATCCATATTTCAATTTATGATTTGAAGAGGGACGTTGTAGTCACATCATGAAGATACCTAGGTAAGCAACACTATGTACCAATTTCAGTCAATATGAAATTCCTAGATCATTGAGATTTATTAACTAGGTTCAATGGCACGTTATCTCGACTATTCTCATATTAGTCCGTGATAGGATGTCGTGGATCAACCATGCACAAACACATGATTCCTGACTTAACATACGCTTGAGTATTACGAGTACCACATAATTTTCAACAATACTCTCAAATAGTCATGCTAGTGCACCATCCGGAGTTTTAAATACCGATTCCTTTAGGGAGGAGGTTGAAACTCCAGACATCACTGTGAACTTATCTAATAAGGACACAAATTTCAACATGGATGAAGGGATGATTAATCTCGAATCTATTACCATAACTTCCATTGTAACTTCAACAACTTTACCACCACCAACATCACCCATTCTTACTTCTATTTCTGTTTCTACTGTCTCACCGACATTTTTTGGTGTTATGCAAGAACCCATCGCAACTCTTTTCTCCTCACAATCAACTGAAAAGTGACATCCATGAGACGAATATGATGATGAAAATTTCATTGTTTCATTTATAGAGCTTCAGTTCAATCCAGAAGAAAATGATATTCCTGATGAACTCATCATGTCAGGTAAGCAATTCATGATTCTGAACTCAAAGATCAATTCTCTTTTTCAATTATAGTTGATAATGGAAGGAGAAATTATGTGACAGTGGTTGAGATGGGTTATTTGATGAAAGCTCAGGAATCACGATTGTGGAATTTGATTGAAGGTGTTGAGCAGAAACGTGAAGAACAATTGGCTACTCATTCAAAGAGTTTTGATTATGAGATGAAAAAGCTTCGTGATGTTGGTAAGGAACATCAAGAACTTTCTATGGAAAAAGTGAATGCAATGAAGGTGTCTCTTGATCGCAAGTTTGTTGAGATAAAATATTTGATTTCGGAAGAAGTCAAGAAGCGATAGAAAGTGGAGGAATTATTGTTTGGATTAAAGACATTTTATCGAAAATGGATCTTTTAAATCAATCAAACATCTCTCAAGAATCTATTTCAATGATGGTTTCGAATATTGATTCGAACATCAAAGCTGAGATAGCTCCAATCCTTAGTTTGGTACTTCGTTTACCAATAAATGCTCCTCATGTTGTGCAAGTTTTGCAAGGTGGAGAAAAAGGAGTTGGAGGAGCTGGATCTTCAGAAGTCTCTGATGATAATACAGGAGTCGTTGTTGGGAAGGTTATTTTGACTCAAATTCCAACAACAATTCTTATGAAGCCCATAATTGTATCTTCGAAAACAACTTCTAAGCCAAAAATGTGCTGAAAGTTCCATTGACAGGGATTTCGATCAAGGAGAGTGAAGGAGGTCCGAGTACTGCTCTTTTCAAACCAACTTCAATAGTTGACGGAGATAAGGCAAAGATAAAGACATACAAATTCCCATTTCACAAATATCTTGATTCGAATCCACAATTGCAATAATAGTGATGATGGAGATAAGGCATACAAATTCCCATTTCACAAATATCTTGATTCGAATCCACAATTGAAATAATAGTGATGATGGAGATAAGGCAAAGATAAAGAAGATTATCTTGTGGTATATGGAAATTCGAAGAGAGTTTATACAGACAATAAAGATTATAGATTGATGTTTCGACTGTTCTCACTAAGGGGAGATTGTAGAGTCGAAAGTTGTTTAGTGAGGGTCGAAAGGTGAATCTTTCAATTATTTTATGTATGTGTAGAAATAAGTTTTACTTTTGGCATAGTATCTATTTACAAGGCATTGTATGTTTCGTTATGTCATGTTTAGTCATTGTACATTTTGAGTCTGTTGTATCCTATAAATAGGATAAGTACCTACAGTTACAGTAACGATTCCAACAATCAATCAACTTTTTGTACTCTCTCTCTCTCTCTGTATTCTTCAGAAAATATAAAGAGCCAATCATATCTTATTTATATCTCATGTCTTTGATTACTTTTTCTAAATTGATTAAGACTTCTAATCAATTGTAACACACTTTAACACTAGACTGTTGGTATGAACTTGAAAGCGATTTCAGTACCTTATCAATGGCTAACTCCTTGGGAAATTAGACACCAAGATTCTCAAATCTGAATATGAATGATTTCATCTTCTAAACATGTGTACCCACATATGCTCCTTCTTGAAGTTTTCACACCACGAGGGACTTTATGATCGTAAATTCTTCCTACCTTGCCTACTCCTGAAACATTTTCTTGAGCTGATAATTTATTTCATACACGCCAAGATTCTCAATGGCCTTTGGGAGCTCAGAGGACATGGTCGCTAACAGAAGGCAAGTAACCTTAGTCGACTCATCATAGTGCTGATCATATGCAGCAAGTTGATCATCAGTATCATCATCAACAAGTTTGGGCATATGCTCATCGATAACATACTCTTTGTTCTCATACCTTAGGGTGATCCTCTAGGTGTGGATCCAATCAAGATAATTGGGTCCCATGAGTATCTCCCTTGATAGTAAGGAGAGGGATGATAAATTTGACTAAGGTAGAGGTGAGGAGGAGGATGAAGAGGAAGGTTGTTAATAAAATTTGGAACTGACATGTACAAAAGAAATTTTAGTTAGGTTGACAACATTAATCCTTAAAATTGTTACCCAAAACAAAATTATTTAACTAGTCTACGATCCATATTTCACTTTATGATTTGAAGAGGGACATTATAGTCACACCATGAAGCTACTTAGGTAGGCACCACATTTGCCAAAAACACGAAACAGCCATTGAAGTTTGGTGTTTTGACGGATTCTGCCGTAACTTCAATTTTTCTTTACAAAATTAAACCCTCGACTATATATTCCACTTATTATTATTATTATTATTATTATTATTATTATTATTATTATTATTTTAACCCTTTTTATATATATAATGTCTTTTACTTAATTCATTCACTTTTGAAACCTTATAAAACATAGTCTGTAATTATATAATTATTTGTACTATTTATTAACCCTTCTTGGAAAAATTAAACGGAAATAAGGCGTTACAGCTCTCCCCCAGTTATTAAATTTTTGTCCCCGAAATGCACTCCTTGTTTAACTGATTAGCTTCTACGCACCCTGGAGTTTCTCATCTTGCTTAACCTTTTTCATTTAGTTTAGGTTTTGAATCCCTTAGTAACAAACAAAAAAGGACATACAAAGAGATATTCTTCAAATTCTTCAACCCAATTAAAAACCAGTCAGCAAATCATCGAGAAAATTCCTAACTATAGTACCTCAGTAATCGTCTGCCTCTTCTTCTCATGCCACAATAAAGTCATATGCCAGAAGTCCCGCACACCTGTGCTATAAATACCTCCTGGCATTCTTATCTACTCCGGTAGTCATGCTAATCCTTGAACTATTGTCTTGAAAAAATAACTCTCCCCTACTTGGAGTTGACTAATCTTTGTTGTTGTCCTCGATTTCTCAAAACTTAAGAACTATATTAATCTGAATTCCAAGAAACCAAGAATAATATGGAATCAAATAGTTATTCGAATATTTGAATCAATCTTAAACCCTTAATCAGCCAAGAATATGTAGTACTGTTAAGTCAAGAATTATAAGACTACGGTAATCCAACTATGCATAACACTTAGAAGGTACAAAGAAACCTCTAAACGTCCTACCACCGGCCCCCAAACTCCTATCTACATTAAAAGCCTCACTAACAGTAAGCGATTAAGTGAGCAACTTAACCAGGAATTCAAGGCTAACACAGGACTAGAGTCAATGCGAAGTAACTTTCCTCAAGGTCATCAAGAATACAAATAAACATTAAAACACAAAAAAAAAAACATATGAATGATATCGACAAATATTGCACTCGTGTGATCTAAAGAACCCTGATATCTCAAACCATGGTCTTTGGGACCTCGACTGTCCTTTGACGTCCATGTGGTAACTTCCAAGCTATGGGTATTGGATCCAAAACCATCTCTTTCGCCCGCCTAGAATAATCAACTTTAACATGACCTTGATGACTGCAAATCAACTATATCATCGACTATCTCTGACTATAGTTCTGATTGTAGTGATCCTTCTGACTGCATCTGAAACACAATTACCTTTATGTAATAACCCACATGTAATCTAAATAAAAGTTGATGTCCTCGAAAATACGAATCCTTTGATGTAAATAACGTCGAGAACGGAGTTCACTCGAAGAAGTTATGATTTATAAAGGAATATTTATGTAGTAAAATAAATTATAAATCATATATATATATATATATATATATATATATATATATATATATATATATATGTATATATGATATTAGTTTAGTACAAATATCATTAAATCTATTTAAAATAGTATTATAAAGGGGATTTAGTTGTTTAAGTAACTATAAGGGAGTTGTTTGAAAATTTCGTTTACAATAAATAAGAGGCTCAAGCCTCTCATATTTCTTGCACCATTCTTTTGATTCAAGAGTCTTTCTCTACTTACCCTCGAGCATGTCGGTCCCTAGTGATTCAACATCTCTTTCTTTAGTTTTAGTATCGTAAGCTGAGCGCTGAAGCGCTGGATGAATATTTTCCAAAGAAAGATTCAGCGAGGAGCATCTGCCTGTGGAGTTCTAAGTTTTCGCTTGGCAGTCTCATAAACTGAGTTACACTTACTATGCTTCTTAACTGTAATTTATATTTGTGTACAGTGTCATTGTTATGAACCTATAAATAAGATTTATCAATAATTCCAGTTATAATACTGATTGATCTACTTACACGAGTGATTTCTAGGCTAGTTTTGTGAGGTGTTTAAAGTGGAATTTCCAAACGATATATCTTTGTCAAACGGATCCCACCTTCAATATGAGTGGTAGTTTGGGAGCAGCTGGATGCATATTTAGAGCCTAAATGGAGTTGGAACTGAGGAAGGATGCTAAGGAAGCACATGGCGTGCTTAAGGTGAGGAATCGCGTCTGAATCAAGCCTACAACCCAAATCTGCGATCCCATTTTTTCATCTTTTTTCGCATAAAAGCCATCTGGAGAAAAAAAAGGAAAATATGGGATCGCATATAACCTTTCTGCGATTGCATTTTTCTCACGCCGCTCCAAAATGTTGAAAATTGCATCGTACATCATTAAAGGGAAAATCTTGAAAAAAAATTGAATTTTTGCGATCGCATATCTAAAATCTGCGATCGCAGATCCTGCTAACTTGCTCCGGAAGCTTCTGTCTTGCATATAATTAAATATATATCAACAATATAACTAAACATAATCATCAATAAATTTCAACAATAACACTAAACATAATCATGAATGATTAGCAAATAATTTTGGGGAAAAACCAACATTTGGGTTAAACTCATATGGATTAACAAATGCGTATAGACGTTCCATGGAATTATTTTAAGGAATTAGAATCAAATGCTTAGAGACATTACATGATAAAATAATGAAGTTGAGGAATGCTTTGGCGGTAGAGGAGTATACGAAGCAGCGAACACCCAAAGGGTCACCCCCACCTCTTGTCGCCGCAGAAAAACCTAAATTCGTCGTGCTCTGCCACCAACATCGCCGATCGACACCTCTACTGGTCCGAACGGTATCCTCCACTATTTCTTCTTTGTTTCATGATGACAGGAGATGAACAACAAGAGATTGTATAGGTAAATGACAATGAGTGATGATCCATCCTCTTTGCTGCTCTGCGTGGATCTCGTAGAAACAAATAACTTTTTGAACCGATCAAATGTTGTGGAAACAATTGATTTAGGGGTTGAGTTTTCTTTTGATATGTACGTTAAGCATATACAAATAGATATCATTTAGTAACTCCCAAGTTGTTAAAATCCGGATTGATCTTAAGATCTTACGATTTTAAAATCCTACAAGTCAAAAACGATTTTGATCACACTATAATCCCGATCTCACCTCATTAGTTTTATTATATAGTCGACTCTTAAAAGTCTGTCTATTCAAGTTAAAATCTACCATCAAAAGTTTCAAGAAGTTTTGTAAATCATCACCATTTCATCAATACATCTTGAAATAGGCATAACACAATCATAATAATATGTTTATAATCGTATGTATTTAGTTGTACATGATCAAAATGAGCTTTTTTTTTCTAATTAAGATCTTTTCTTCTTAAAATTTATGGTTTGTAGCAAAAAAATATGGTTCATACTTAAGAAGTTAAAGTTGATTCCATTATCAATGTCTTGCGAGCAAATTTCAATAAAAGTTCATTTTGATAAGATCTTTCAACCCGGATCCGATCTTACGATTACGATTTTTCAAAAGGTAAACCAATCTTAAGTAAAATCACGATTTTAACAACCTTGAGTAGCTAAATTATAGGAAATATGAATTATACGGAATATTTGGAATACCTGTTCTACCCTTATTTCATTCAAAACTTACACATTCATCCTTTCAGTTTTATAATTTACACAAATGACCTGCTTGATAATAACTCTAGATTAGAAGCTATGAGCGGTTCTTGCGTTCTCAACCTTTTCAGCATTCTCAAACTAACTTACGTCTCTCTCTCTCTCTCTCTCTCTCTCTCTCTCTATATATATATATATATATATATATATATATATATATATATATATATATGGGAATGTTCAAATGAGAACAATTATGAAATCAAGAACGCGAGAACAACTCTAAGCCACATATTTTTTTTTTGCCCGCAAAAGATTCAAGCATACCGACAAAGTTGTTGTTGACGATTATGGATATTCATATATAAATTAGTATATTCATATATGAATACATATGTATATTCATATATGAATATATATATATATATATATATATATATATATATATATATATATATATATATATATATATATATATATATATAGGGTTAGGTTAATGTGAGTCTATTATATTTTGTGAGACGAAGAGACACAATCCTAGCCACTCATTTTATAGATAAAAAAAATATTTTTAAAATGCAAAATAATTGAACATTTTCGAAAAAAAAAATTTAAAATTATTTTCGTCATTTATATTTTCCAAAAAATAATAATAATAATAATAAATTTACCGTTTTTTTTAAATATCTGTGAAATATTCTAGTAGAATATTATAATATTTTAAATATCTAATAAATATAGTAGAATATTATAATATTTTAACATTTAAAAAATCACATTATAATATTTATAATATAATATTCTATTAGAATATTTCACTTATTTTTCAAAAAATAAAAACACGGTAGTTTTTAAATATTTATTATTTATTTATATTTTTTTTAGGTAAATAAAATGACGAAAATAGTAATTAATTTTTTTTTCGGATTTTACCTTTTATTTTGCATTTTAAATTTATTTTTAGATTGCGTCTCAGAGTCTTACAAAACAACATATATTATTTGTCATTATCACAGAATACTAATATCCACACGTCCGCACAATAGATGTCAATCCACATTTCAACTTTACTATATATATATATATATATATATATATATATATATATATATATATATATATATATATATATATATATTCACTTGTGGGGTTGCATGCATAAATTCCCTGGCCACATGTTATGACCAAAGCAGCCAGCGAGCATACAATTAGCACTAAATTAGGACTAAATCATAGATATGTTGTTAACCAAATTGGATAAAATCTCCATTGGTATTATTGTAGTCCTAATTATTGAGCGATTATGAGATAAAAATAGGTTTCATTATCCTTTCACTGAGGTTTTTGTTTCAAAGTCAACCATCAACCCCGGTATGAAAATATGATTTTTGTTTTTTCGAAAACTCCTATTTCCATATCCATATTGGATTTAATTTTATTATTATTATTATTATTATCAAAAAGCTGGTAGCCTATCTAGGTGATGGTGGAAGTATGGTTTTCAACAAAAAGGAAGGTTTAAGGAGTTTTATTTATTTATTTAAAAAGACAAAAAAAAAAGTTAATTGTTTTATTCCCAACGATTAAGAATTAAGAGCTTGTTTGGGATTATGTTTCAAAACAACTTATTCTTTTATTGGTTTTTTCGAAAAGTCAATAAGTTAAAAAAAATTGGCAAGCTCAAAAACATTATTTAGAATAGTTTTTTCATTTGTTTTAAAAAAAAGATTTAAAAAAAATATGTAAAACTTGGTTTTTTTCTAGAGCGGTGGAGATTTTACTTAAAAAAATAAAAAATTAGCAAGAAGCTAGAAAAAGAACATTACAATAAAGAAGATGCTAGAGTAGGATTATAGAGCTACGAAGTCCAAACTAACTTAGCATTCCTACACCTAATGGAATTCCAGAAGAAAAAAAACTTTATCGACCACATCATAAAAAATAATAGATTTCCTAGGTAAAACCGTCCAAATAATAATAGAATTACAGAAATTCCAAAGACACCAACAAGAAGTCCACAAAACCGCCTGAAAAGCCGACCTTTGATCACTCGACAATGTCACTGTATTCGGCCAGGACATCAAGGACTCAATCGAATACGTCTCCGGAATATCTAAGCCCCGCCAAATAGCGATACAGATCCATAAGTGAATAAGCTCACTACAACCTGTGAACATGTGACCAACTGTTTCAATTGATGAGAGCAAAATGGACAAGTAATTGTCTCCACCTCAATACCTCGACAAGATATTCTCTCTCTAGTAGGAATACCAAATAAATGCAACGGCTAAATAGAAATATTCACTTTAATAGAAACCCAATTATTACAACGAGTCTCCATACCTCCCAAGAACAGCATCCCACTATCCAAGAAACCTCAAGCATAAGAGACTAATAAAGAAGCGATAAAGAAGCAGTAACATCAAGCAACCAACCAAGTCTATCCGGTCTATTGGCCAACTGATATCCATTAAAACTTGGGTTTTTGATATGTTAATACACAATTAGCATATATGTCTGACATTTATGTCATTTATGTACGTGGTATCTATCTATGAGATTGATAATATTAGTTAAAATGATAACCAATTGTCATTTTTGTTGACATGGATCATTTTTTTTACATGATTTGCCATTAAAACTCTCATTTTGTGTTTAAATTATGTTCTTATGTGTGACAACCTAGAAAATACTTCATCAACCGCCGATAAGCTGTGACAGAGCTTGAGCAAATGAGTTGGGGAGGGGGGGGGGGGGCGAAAGTAATATATATATATATATATATATATATATATATATATATATATATATATATATATATATATATATATATATAAGTTGAAGAACAGGGGGGCCATAGTCAAATTTTTTTGTTTTGGGTCTAATATGTAAAGTTTTTAATACTAATGGACTTGTTCTAAAAAAAACATGGGGGGCCACGACCCCCCCACGCCCTTATGAAGATCCGTCCATGCCGATAGGAACTAACGTTGTCAAGAAGTAATTAAACCACTCTGTAACCATTCGTTATAGGAATAAATATATCCAATTTTTTCCCTTAATCACGTCAACATTTAGGCTCAAACTTTAGTGCACGAGAAATCGTGTCATCTTACGAGCAGGGTAACATTTTAAGAGTGTACACATTACTGCAAACCCATAAATATAAACTCCATAAAAATCCAACTTAATACGGAAGAGATGATTTTTATAGGAAATAAAAATCTATCGTATGCAAAAAGTTACAACGTCAAAAAAGTACGAAGAGAACGCTTGACTTCTAACAGAAGTCGCCAAAAGAAGAAACGTAGGGCTACTTAAACTAAAAACTTAGAGACACATAACACCTAAATCGGAACTCGCATTAAAGAGTTAAGATTTTTATAAAATAATAACAGTTATAAAATACAAGCTAAAAATGAAAGTTGGAATTAGCCAAAAAAACCAAAAGGAGAGTTGTAGTATACGTCAACACCTACCCGGATATATAAGAGTCGTTGAAAACGGAGCTCATATGCGAGAGTTACAAATTTTTGAAGTTTAATTTTCACACTCGCGTGCACCCACGCGCAACGCGCGGTGTGCATTCTGACTAGACCTGGCAAACGTGTCGTGTCGTGTCGGGTTCGTGTCGTGTCAAGACATTAAACGGGTTGAAAGGGCTTGACCCTAACCCGACCCGTTTAATTATCGTGTCGTGTTGTGTCCACCCGTTTATTTTCGTGTCGGTTTCGTGTCAAGTTTCGTGTTAAGGTTTAGACCTTATAAATATGTTGTGTCATGTCGGGTTGAAATATTTTAAAGGTTGGAAAGTAGGAGTTGTGGAGGCAAAAAGGAAAAGGTGAAACACTGGAGTTACGAGATGGAATGACAAAATTTATAGTAAGTTTAAAAGGAAAAATGAATTTAAAGTTGGGGAGCAAAAGGGATATGTGGTGAGGATGACTAAAATTAAGTAACTTTGAAAATTTGAATATTACTTCTAATTATTGAGTTTGGCCCACTACAAGTCTATAACATATAATATATTTATAAAAATATGAAATTTATAATAAATAATATATAATTAAACGTGTCATATTCGAGTCATCTTCGAGTTGAAAGTCCTGACCCCAACCCAACCCGATTAATTATCGTGTCGTGTTGTGTCAACCCGTTTACATAAACGTGTCGAAATCTCTAACCCTAACCCGCTAATTTCGTGTCGGGTTCGTGTCGTGTTTTCGTGCCGTGTCATGTTTTTTCAGGTCTAATTCTGACACCTCGATCCGTCAAGATACAGACGACGTGGCACCATATTTTGCCTAGTAGATACTTTGCCCGACTTTTAAGAATAATATTATGCCTAGCTGTTATGCTAACCCACACTAATAGAAAACATCATACCTAGTTGATGACGTTGGCCAGTTGTTGGGAAACACCTTTTATCTAGTCAATTATAGCCAACCTTTAGATAAACTTAGGATCTAATGGTTCCTCTGCCCAAATACCCCAACTACACAAAACTCTTTAACTTAGTTATATATATGTATAAGACAATATATATATATATATATATATATATATATATATATATATATATACACACATACATATATTGTCTTATACATATATATAACTAAGTTAAAGAGTTTTGTGTAATAATAATAATAATAATAATAATAATAATAATAATAAGTATCTCGTATTAATACAACAAAGAATAAACACGCGATCGAGTAGAGGAGGACCCCACTAACAAGTGTTAGATGAGAACAATTACTAGGGTAACCCTGAGGAGAAATAGTTTGACAATCCTGAACCCACCAACACAAGCCTAGAAATACTACAAACGTTGACTTAAAAATACTGCAGAGTATTTTAAAGTATACAAAACTTGTGATCTCACCACCAATATGCTAACCTTTCAAAACCACATGTATTCCTAGGTCACCAATGGAAATGGAAGAACTTACAACAATGGCTGAAGAAATGACCAGTCGTCTACTGAGAAGCGTAATTACCAAGATAAAACCCAATGTAACAAATTTAAAGTCTTTATGAAGTTCAACAATTGATAAATGGAAGTGATATTTATGTTACAATATGTATGCGAAATCTTTGTTTCTGATCCAACATCTTAACGTTGCACAACTCGGCGTTTCTGCAGCCGACCGCGGATGTGACATTATGACTGACAATAACAAGTATTATCGGTTTTATCTCGTTAAATCGTATAACACAACTATTACAATCAAACACTCATTAAATCTAATAACCCCCAAACACGGTAATTATCATATTATTTAGTTATGCATTGAACACACCCATATATATATATATATATATATATATATATATATATATATATATATATATATATATATATATATATATATATATTTGTTTGTGTGTGTGTGTGTGTTGGGTGGGAAGACTTGATCAAATACAAGTAGGCATCAGGGATCACAAGTTAGCATCATGAATCACAAGTGAGCATCAGGATCACAAGTGAGCATTAGGAATCACGAGTGAGCATCAGGATTACAAGTGCGCATCAGAGATCACAAGTGAGCACCATGATCACAAGTGAGCATCAGGGATCCCAGTGAGAATCATGGGTACTCACATGTTAAAGATGCACCAGGAGGATGTTCATTACTTAAAGATTCTCAAGGAGGAGACTCGTCAATTGAAGATGCTCATGGATGACGCTCATCAATTGTCGACGCTCATGGACGATGCTCATAAGATTGAAGGTTCTAGAAGCACTCGCATGGAAATCCATGATTGGTTGGAAATAAGGGCATCCCCTTCATGGGATAATTATGGACGGGTATGACCTTTTATAATTAGGATTTCCCATGCCACCCTATAAATAGGTTCATATCCTCAACATTGTTAGTTGCTGGTTTAGTTTTTATAGAGAGATAAAAGTAAGATACAACACTGAAATAAAATTATCTCTCTCTCTCTCTCTCTCTCTCTCTCTCATTCTCATGTGGATGTAGGTCACCTTGACCGAACCACATGAAATATTGTGTTCAATTTTGATTTAAGTTTTTTCAGAAGTTTTTTTCCGCTAGTTTCACCGAATTTTGTTTGACATTTTTCTGAAATGCTTAGATTGTATTGTTGTTATTTTTGGATTTTTATTCAAAAATAGTTTAATTATAGT
Organism: Lactuca virosa; assembly: GCF_052849685.1. Lineage (NCBI taxonomy): Eukaryota > Viridiplantae > Streptophyta > Magnoliopsida > Asterales > Asteraceae > Lactuca > Lactuca virosa. Next base: position 184,703,761 of record NC_136428.1, read on the forward strand.
GACAAATTCCACGTAATTAGTAACGAAATCATTTTATAAATTCGAATAAACTAAAACCATTTTACTCACCACGTATCATTTTGCCAGACTTAGAAAGATTAAACAACCATAGAATACAAAAAGATTTCAACCTAACCCGACCCGTTTAATTATCATGTTGTGTTGTGTCAACCCATTTATTTTCGTGTCGGTTTCAGGTCAGGTTTCGGGTTAAGGTTTAGACCTTATCAATATGTTGTGTCATGTCGGGTTGAAATATTCTAAAAGTTGGAATGTAGGAGTTGTGGAGGAAAAAAGGAAAAAGTGAAACACTGGAGTTACGAGATGGAATGACAAAATTTATAGTAAGTTTAAAAGGAAAAATGAAAAGAGTTAAAGTTGGGGAGCAAAAGGGATATGTGGTGAGGATGACTAAAATTAAGTAACTTTGAAAATTTGAATATTACTTCTAATTATTGAGTTTGGCCCACTACAAGTCGATAACATATAATATATTTATAAACATATGAAATTTATAATAAATAATATATAATTAAACGGGTCATATTCATGTCATCTTCGAGTTGAAAGTCTTGACCCCAACCCTACCCGTTTAATTATTGTGTCGTGATGTGTCAACCCGTTTACATAAACGTGTCGAAATCTCTAACCCTAACCCGCTAATTTCGTGTCGGGTTCGTTTCGTGTTTTCGTTTCGTGTCATGTTTTGTCAGGTCTAATTCTGACACCTCGATCCGTCAAGATACAGACGACGTGGCACCATATTTTTCCTAGCAGATACTTTTCCCGACTTTTAAGAATAATATTATGCCTAGCTGTTATGCTAACCCACACTAATAGAAAATATCATACCTAGTTGATTACGGTTGCCAATTGCTGGGAAACGCCTTTTACCTAGTCAATTATAGTAAACCTTTAGATAAGCTTAGTACCTAATGGTTCCTCTGCCAAAATACCCCGACTACACAAAACTCTTTAACTTAGTTATATATATGTATAAGACAATATATATATGTGTGTGTGTATATATATATATATATATATATATATATATATATATATATATATATATATATATATATAATAATAATAATAATAATAATAAGTATCTCGTAGTAATACAACAAAGAATAAACACACGATCGACCAGAGGAGGACCCCACTAACAAGTGTTAGATGAGACCAATTACTAGGGTAACCCTGAGGAGAAATAGTTTGACGATCCCGAACCCACCAACACAAGCCTAGAAAAACTAGAAACGTTGACTTAACAAAACTGCAGAGTATTTTAAAGTATACAAAACTTGTGATCTCACCAACATTATGCTGACCTTTCAAAACCACATGTATTCCTAGGTCACCAATGGAAATGGAAGAACTTACAACAATGGCTGAAGAAATGACCAGTCGAGAAGCGTAATTTCCAAGATAAAACCCAATGTAACAAATTTAAAGTCTTTATGAAGTTCAACAACTGATAAATGGAAATGATATTTATGTTACAATATGTATGCGAAATCTTTGTTTCTGATCCAACATCTTAACGTTGCACAACTCGGCGTTTCTGCAGCCGACCGCGGATGTGACATTATGACTGACAATTACAAGTATTGTCGGTTTCATCTCGTTAAATCGTAGAACACAACTATTACAATCAAACACTCATTAAATCTAATAACCCCCAAACACGGTAATTATCATATTATTTAGTTATGCATTGAACACACCCATATATATATATATATATATATATATATATATATATATATATATATATATATATATATATATATATATATATATATAAGTATTGTCGGTGTCATCTCATTAAATCGTAGAACACAACTATTATAATCAAACACTCATTAAATCTAATAACCCCCAGTAATTATCATATTATTTAGTTATGCATTGAACACACCCATATATATATATATATATATATATATATATATATATATATATATATATATATATATATATATATATATATATATATATATATATATATATATATATATATGTGTGTGTGTGTGTGTGTGTTGGGTAGGAAGACTTGATCAAATACAAGTAGGCATTAGGGATCACAAGTTAGCATCATGAATCACAAGTGAGCATTTGGAATCACGAGTGAGCATCAGGATTACAAGTGTGCATCAGACATCACAAGTGAGCACCAAGATCACAAGTGAGCATCAAGGATCCTAAGTGAGAATCGTGGATACTCACATGTTAAAGATGCTCCAAGAGGATGTTCGTGACTTAAAGATTCTCAAGGAGGAGACTCATCAGTTGAAGATGCTCGTGGATGACGCTCATCAATTGTCGATGCTCATGGACGATGCTCATAAGATTGGAGGTTCTAGAAGCACTCGCATGGCAATCCATGATTGGTTGGAAATAAGGGCATCCCCTTCATGGGATAATTATAGATGGGTATGACCTTTTATTATTAGGATTTCCCATGCCACCCTATAAATAGGTTCATATCCTCAACATTGTTAGTTGCTTGTTTAGTTTTTATAGAGAGATAAAAGTAAGATACAACACTGAAATAAAATTATGTCTCTCTCATTCTCATGTGGATGTAGGTCACCTTGACCAAACCACATGAAATATTGTGTTCAATTTTGATTTAAGTTTTTTCGGAAGTTTTATTCCGCAAGTTTCACCGAATTTTGTTTGACATTTTTCTGAAATGCTTAGATTGCATTGTTGTTATTTTTGGGTTTTTATTCAAAAATAGTTTAATTATAGTGACAAATTCCACGTAATTAGTAACGAAATCATTTTATAAATTCGAATAAACTAAAACCATTTTACCCACCACGTATCATTTTGCCAAACTTAGAAATATTAAACAACCATAGAATAGAAAAGATTTCAACCTTTGAAGTATTTGCTTCCTTCTGGAAATTAGGAAGTTGAAGAAAGATGGCAACAAGTTCCAAAGTAAGAGATCTCTAGAGACCTCCAACATCAATTCTTCAACTTGATAAGATGGTAGTCTTCTTCTAGTAGTAACAAAAAACTCTTAAGCTTTTAAGATCAAAACAAATCTTTTGTTCGAAATGAGAGTTCAAGTAAACTATCAAATCTATCTAACTTTGATATTAACACTTTAAGAGCTAAAACTAGAGAGAATATTGATATGGGAAGGCCAATATTTCGTGGTTTTGGCAAGTGGAAATAATAAGAATGAAAGCATTCATAAAGCCAAAGCATTACCCATTAGGTCTTAACACTTTAAGACAAGTCATACCTCTTAATATTATTTTAATGTCTTGCTTCTAAAGCATGTCCCCTAGAATAAAATAAACCAAATACCATGTCTCCATTCTCTAGCCATGCTTATATTTTTATAAAGAAAAAGACAAGATTTTTATAAAAACTTTCAAGTCTTCATAAAATATAAACTCTTATCTTTTTAGTTAAAATACAAAAGTATTTCTAGTCCAAAATGATGTACATGACTTAATAAATCATATCTTATGACATATTATGATATATTTTGAGACTTAACATTGAAAATTAATTATTTCATGAAATAAATAATTTCAAATTAATTGCAAGAGTTATATTTATTTATGAAGAATCAAATTCTTATAAATAATATATTTGCATGAAGTTATTATTTGTGTGACCATTTAGTATCATTTATTATCTAGCAATATTGTTCTATAATGATTATTGAGCGTATAAATCTTTCAATCTCCAACTTGCACAAGACTCATTCTAGATTTGTGTAGATAGTGGTGAACATCTAGCAACATTTCACTTCCCCCACTAATATATGACCGAGTGTCATTCTATCAACATCCAATTCCTAAAAGCTCAAAGCCTCAATTGATGTATAAGTTAAGTTTATCAATTTTCCTTTTGTTAAAGACATCCTGTTGAACATGACACTTGAATCTCAATCAATCTCATTTGGTGTTTAACTTTGGGTAACGTGCCTTAGATGTCTAATGATCAAAATATAATAGGAACAAATCCCATCTTGACTACATAAGCCTCTTGCATAGTTCACACCATACAAATTAAGACTTTTTCAAGGATGTCATCACTAATATCCAAACATAGGTTACAACATAAATACTAAAAGGTTCGGAAATACTACTACAGGTTCATCTATTATTTCACTCAACATCCTAATTAATTTCTAGTAGCCTTAGTTTTGCTACCTATGACGCATATAAATTGAGTGCGTTAGGCTTGGGAAAACCTGGTGCGATGCATAGGGTTGTCATTTTAATGATAATAAATCATAATAACATTCTTGAAAAAACAACCATTACCAGATAATATAGATTTGTGAATATCCATAAGACAGTTTACCCAACCCAACCGATTCTTATGAATTCTAAATCAACGATCATCTAAAACAATCGATACTCCCATACTCCCTAATAGAGACTTGTTCGACCAACAACAAGGAAATTGTAGAGGCCGACCTACCTTTAGCTCGGAAAACCATAAGAAGAAAACTCCCAAGATAACCTAAGACTCATAAGGTCAACTACACCACACGCAAACTCAACCTTGGTGACCATAGTGCTAACTCTTAAGGCCCAGAAACTCTACTTCTAGGACACGAGGATCACGATACCTAGAACACCATTCAAAAATCCTCGCCAAGATAGGTCCGATAACCTATAGCCTTCGATTATCCTAAGAACTCAGTTTCGTACATTTCACATTCCATGTATTCAACACTCATAAGTGTCGGACCACCAAAGCTCTAGAAATCCCACTTGACGAGATCAAGGTAAACAAGAACCTACACCCCGAAGAGAAGCATGTGTAATAGACATTGGCAGAGCTTGGGATACCCACCTGCCACTAATCGAGTACTCATATAACAACAGCCACCACTCGAGCATAGAAATTGCACCCTTTGAGGCCCTATGTGGCCGAAAATGCAGATCATCCTCTGTTGGGCTGAGGTGGGAGACACTTAACTGAAAAAAGAGCAAACGCCTAACAGCACACTCACTGGACCTGAGATTATTCGAGAGACAACGGAGAAGATAATCCTAATCAGAGCACGACTCCAAGCATCGTGAGACCGACAAAAGAGCTATGCAGATAGTAGGCTAAAGCCTCTGGAGTTCCAAGTAGGAGATCGGGTGTTATTAAAAGTCTCCCCTTGGAAAGGGATGATATGATTTGGAAAGAGAGGTAAACTAAATCTCCGATACATCGGACCATTCGAAATCCTTGCCCGGATCGGTCTGGTAGCCTACAAACTCTAACTACCCTCAGAACTTAGTAATGTACACCCTGTATTCCATATGTCAAACCACAAGAAGTGACTATCAGACGAAACCCTCACAGTTCCACTAGGAGAGATTGAAGTGAGCGAGAACCTTTTATTCGTTGAGCAGCCTATCGAGATTATGGATAGAGAAGTAAAGCGTACGAAACAAAGCCACATCCCTATTGTGAAAGTTAGACGGAATGCCAAGCACGAACCTGAATTCACATGGGAATGTGAGGATCAAATGATGAAAAAATACCCTCACCTTTTCGCTAGTTCGTAAAGATAACTCCTAAAGAATTTCAGGACGAAATTCCCTTTAAAGGGGGGATGATGTCACAACTGGAAATTTCAAGTCCAAAAACCAAGCCAAAGGAGTCCTGTATATGTAATAGTTATAGCTATACTATTATTGTGTTTTTGGTAATGTAATCTTTGATAATTATACTACCCTAAAGCCTCCTAAGTCAATGCAAACAAATAAGAAATTTAAGTTACGTCCAGATATTAGTCATATTACATAAAACAAATACATTAAAGTTCATATGCATTCTTGACCATGAACACTTCCCTAGGAAGCATCTAAGACCATAAACCCTTTCATGAGGCCATGTTTGGCCGTGAACACCACTCTAGAATGGAAAGCTAGGCCGTGAACTACTCTAGAGCTTAAGGAATGGCCGTGAACACCACCCTAGGAAAGCTTTTGGTCGTGAACTCTTAAGGGAATCACTTTAAGGGCGTAAACACCTTGAGGATATGATGTATGACCGTGAACATCATCCTAGGAAGGAATCTTGGTCGTAAACCTTAGTTTAAGGTCCATTTAGACCATAAACCCCTCCCAACTCAAATGAGTTTACGGTGCTTGTTAGCTGTAAGTGGCTAATTCCCAATACGAATCACAGTAACTAATGAGTTAACTTCTAGAAATAGATATTACCCAGCAGTATTCCAAGTAAACATCCCATCAATTTCCCTATTCCATATGAATGGGGCGTAAACCCCATTCTACACTTCACAAACTCATTTTCACATTCTGAGAAACCTCCGTAAACTCTCTCAAGGATTCAACAAAGAACTCCAGAAGCCATTTATTCACAACTCCTTCTAATATTTAGTAAGTAATTCGTGCCTAGCTAGATATTTCATACATTTAGTTATTAAAACTCTTCTTAATCACACATAATTTCATGTGTTAACAACATTAGGATACCAAAATCTCCAAGGGATTCATCCAACACTTCAAGTGTTCTAGGGTCCAATTTCTCATCCCATCTCTTCAACCACACTTTCTCCTACCCAAGGTGAGCTTCATACCCCTCTTTTGATTTTTCGTTGTTTTTGGGGGAGGATACAAGTCAAGGGTCTTGTGAAATCGTTTCATATTTGCTTGTCTATAATTGTATGTTGTGATGTATGTGTTTAAGATCATGAAACTCCCTATAGAAGTCCAAAATTCGAGATTTTTGGTTAAGTCCCAAAAGTTTGGACTATATTTCACTAATTAGTGTTGATTAGAAGTAAAAACTAGTATCTATATGATTTATCATTTATAAAACCTTATATAAAAAATCACAAGGTTTGCTCAAAGGGATTGTTTAAACAAAAGGTTGGAACTAATATGTTGAAGATATTAAATTATGAAAATGTTGATATCTTGGGCTATTTTAGGCCATATAAACATATATATATATATATATATATATATATATATATATATATATATATATATATATATATATATATATATCATTTTTGGAACATGGAATAAATTTGAGGAATCATTGAACATCTCAATTTCTAAAGGACCAAATATGGGTCTTATTTGATAATTTATAAAAAGAAGGGCCATATTTGCCGATATCGATAATATTGGGTCATTTTTGACAATTATGATTCAAAATGGATTATTTTCAACAAACGAAACGATAGATCTAGTCAACGAGTACAACTATTGTTATTTATTTAATAAATAATGGATTTCAACGATTTGCTCAAATATCTGTTAGTATTCTAGTCAGACGCATCTTCACTGTACCTATATATATATATATATATATATATATATATATATATATATATATATATATATATATATATATATATATATTAGTGTACGTTTAAAGTCCTGTAAGAGTTATAACCAGAGTCTCCTGGAGGGCGAGCGAGAATTTGTGTATAGATCTATACGGGGTTGACACCCCGCACCTTCGCTGTTCGCTACAGCTAGACCGGCCAGTCTAGGGTGACAAATGTCTTAATCGAATCTGGCGCCTGAAAAACGTCTAGACAGGCACTCCGTCATATTAGTATGGTTATAACGACTCGCTTAGAATATAACAGTATGATTTTAGAAATTTACACAAGTTACACCTTTCGATTACAAACAACTATTGTTTGGATACTTTAAACGAAGCTTTTACCACACCAGTCTTAGGGTTTTAAGACCACTATTTTGTACATCATAAAATATAGGATTTTCTGGAGTAAACGATTTTATACGATTTCGAAAACGATAAACTAAAACACACACCCAACTATAAGAAAACAAGACTTACAACTGTATTCTTTTTAGAAAACATAGGATTTTCTGGAAACTATTTGTTATTACTACTGAAAAGAACTATTCTCAAATACAGCTTGCCTTTATAAATTATAGTACCTTCCAAAAATCACCCTTTATAAAGATGAATATAAGGTAATGACATGCATATATCCATGGTTTCAGAACGAGACTCCAAACGATTTTATAGAAAATATCGGATTTTCTGAAAGTACAAAGGGAACAATTCAAAACAAGTGTAAAACTATTTTTACACAAAAATGCTTATGAACTCACCAACTTTTTAGTTGACGCTTTTCAAAACGACTTGTATTCTCAGGGATCTAGTAAGCAGGTAATCACCACGATCGAGGGCTAGCGTCGCTGCATTATGCTATTTCTACCTTTGTTATTTTGTGTATAACTTTTGAACAAAACAAGTATTGTAAACAATCTAAGTTTAATATTAATGTATGATGTTTGCATTTGCTATGTTTCATTTATATTCAATTGTTATGATACTGCACAATGAAGTCATCCGCCTCCGGACGTTTCCGCCATTTGGTCTGGGGGTATGACATAAAGGCAACCAATGGTTAGAGTATTTGATAAATATGATATCCCATTTTATATACGTCTGTGCGTTATAAGTCCACAGTAGCAATGTAATTCACCAGACCACCTAGAATAGTCAAGCGTTGTCATCTACTCTGGTCGATAACCCAGACATACATACCATTTGTGTGATCTAGACCCTCTATTTATGTTCATCCAAAAAGAGGAGGACTACTACACTCTGCATTGATCTCACACTCTACCCCAGGATGAGACTTATTCGATATTCAACTTAATTTTGAACTAAACATCTTGTACAATCCTTTTAAAACTAGACAATAGTATAATAAATGCAATCGAGTCCTAGTACAATTCCTGATCCAATAGTACTATTATAGTTATACAAATAGCACATAGTATAGATAATATATTTTAGTAGGTGATAAATACTTTTATTAAATTATGCCCCTGAAATTATTAAATTATGCTCCTGAAAGTAACTACGTACTCACCTGACAAGAGTGGGTGATTTAAGATTAGGGCAACACTTTGCCTAATTGCTTTTCTTTTCCTTTCGAATGACCTAGATGTACATATCACTAAGTCTTAGTCTTAAATTCCTTGTGCCTATAATAACGATAGCCTAGATTACTCAATAATCCCAATGTCTACATTAAGATCTATCAAGTAAGGAATAACCTTGTAGGATCATATCAAAGGTTGGGTCCGTTTGATATACATAGTATACTTTTTGGAAATCCCACTTTAAATACCTCACTAGATGCAGCCAATCCATGACTCCAGTAAGTAGATCAATCAGTATTATGAATTGGAATTACTAATAAATCTTATTTATAGGTTCATAATAACGACTATAACTACAAATACAAGTTACACGTAAAGTACAATAAGTGCAGCTTAACTTACAGAGTTTTCTAACAAGAACCGGTAATTGCGCGGGTAGAACTCCAACCCGAGAACTTCTATTTTCTGACTCTCTAATGCCACAGGGCCTCGCTAAAGTAGTCGGGAACTAGGGAGTATCGGGGATAGGGGCTGGAAAGGATTTCCATAGGATTTGGGTAAAGATGGATGAGAGAATGAGCAACAAACGCACATATATAAAGGCTGGGAGGAGGGGTGCGTTGCACGCTTTGTCTGGTGCACGTCGTGCCCTTTGTTGGTTGTCAGTGCGCGCCGTGGCTCCGTTCAGAACGGGCGAAATTGTTTTTTTTAAATCTTATATCTTTCTCATAAGAGATCGGTTTCAACGTTCTTTATATTCGTGCGTAGCTATCAGCGAGTACTACAACTTTCGTTTAGACTCCGTTGGCTAATTCTCACTTTATTTTTAAAGTTTTTATTTTTATAGACTTAGACTGTTCAAGTCAGTACAAAAATCATAACTCTCTCATAACTTTCTCATATGAAGTTAGAATTAAGCGTTCTTTATATGCACGCTCTCGCTTTTTCGATTACTACGATTCGTGTTTAGATCACTTATCCTAAATAATATTTTTTTAATAACTATTTTAGCCTTATTTATTAGGTTTTGGCATACGTTTTTACAAAAATATTATATACACATAATATCTTTATAAATCACATAAACAAACACACAGACAAATATATATATATATATATATATATATATATATATATATATATATATATATATATATATATATATATAACTCTCTTTCATTTATTTAGAAAAGATTCCAATTGCCGAACGACATGGATATATATTGATAATTATGCCCAGCGAGAAACGCGAGCGTTACAATTATCTCCCCGTTAGGATGATTCCGTCCCAAAATCAAGCATCATCAAAGATATGTGGATAGCGACTCTTCATGTCACTTTCTGTCTCCCATGTGAGTTTTAGCCCTGTTGAATGTTTCCATCTCACCAACACTATGTCAATCGTCTTATGTCGTAATTTCTTCGTCTTGCAATCAACGATTTCTTCAGGCTCTTCAACCAGCCTTTTATCTTCATCAATTCTTAATTCTGGAAGTGGAATCATGTCAGGTTCCCTTCCCAAGCACTTCCTCAAATAACAAACATGGAAGGTGTTGTGGAAACCTTCCAGTTCAGGTGGCAATTCAAGATTGTAGGCCTACTTTCCCTATCTTACGAAGTACTTTGAATGGACCTCAAACTTTACGGTTCACCGCTTCCTATCTGCATATCTTTTCTGACGACTTTGAGCAGCTAGAATTGTCCCTCGGATGATCTTCACTTTATCAGTGGTCTATTGAACTATCTCACGACCCGTAAAGTGTTTTTCTCCTGCTTCAAACCAAGAAGATGGTGTACGGAACTTCCTTCCATACAATGCTTTATAAGGAGGCATTTTGATGCTTAAGTGATAATTATTGTTGTAAACGAATTCTGCTAAAGGTAGGTGATCATCCCAGCTACTAGTGAATTTAAAAGCACATGCCCGCAACATATCCTCAAATGTTTGGATAGTTCTTTCACTTTATCTATCCGTTTGTGGATGGTAGATAGTACTTAAACATAGCTTCGTACCCATTTCTTCATGTATACTGTTCTAGAATCCGAAAGTGAATCGACTATCTCTGTCTGACACGATCGATAAAGGTACACCATGAATTTTGAAAATCTCCTTCACGTAGGTTTCTGCCAACTTCTCCATAGTCTAGTTATCTCGTCCGGCTACGAAATGAGCACTCTTAGTCAATCGGTCTACTACAAGCCAAATCAGGTTGTGGCCCTTCTTCGTTCTTGGAAAATTGGTTATGAAGTCCATGGTAATGTCATCCTATTTACCGATAGGTGCCGATAGAGGTTCCAAGTTCCCATACGGCTTATGATGTTGTGCTTTTACCCTTGAACAAGTCACACATTCAACCACGTAAGTTGCAACATCAACCTTCATAGATGGCCAACAGTAATAGGGTTTCAGATCCAAATACAACTTGGTGCTCCTTGGGTGTATAGAATACATGGTTTTATGAGACTCTTCCATAAGAAGATCCCGTATACTGCCCATCTTTGGCACCTAAATGCCATTCTGGAACGTCTTTAACCCTTACTTGTCTTTTTTGAACACTAACGTCTTGCCCAAACGTTCTTCCTTCTTATTTCCCCCAGCCAGAGCCCTTTTCTTCGATTCCTTGATCTTTTCTACAATAGTTGACATTACTTCAATCTTCAATTATCTATCTATTTCCCATTCTGGGTTCACCTTTCTACTCAAGGCATCGACTACAACATTTTCTTTACTAGGGTGATAAAGTATTTCGCAATCATAGTCCTTGAGTAACTCCAAACATCGTCTTTGCCTCATGTTTAGTTACTTCTACATAAAGAGATATTGAAGGGTTATATGATTTATAAACAAATTGCATTTGGTTCCATAAATATAGTGTCTCCAAATCTGTAGGGAAAAAACCACTACTGCAAGCTCAAGATCATGAGTTGGGTAATTCTGCTCATGGACCTTCATTTGCCTCGAGGCATAAGCTATCAGTTTGTTTCTTTGGGTAAGGACACATCCCAATCCAACTCCAGAAGCGTCACTGAATACTTCAAAGTCATCAGTTCTCTCCGGAAAACTGAGGATTGGCGCTACACATAATCGCTTCTTCAATTCACTGGAACCCTTTTCTTACTTCTCGCTCCAAGTGTAGACAACTCCTTTTCGGGTCAGGGTTGTCAGTGGAGCCGCAATAGACGAGAAGTCTTTGATAAATCTTAGATAGTAACCCGCAAATCCCAAAAAGCTCTTAACTTTAGTGGGAATCTTTGGCGTCTCCTATTTCATAATAACTTCGATTTTCAATGGGTTGACCATTATGCCCTTCTGGCTGACCACATGACCCAAGAATTGTATCTCCCGAATCCAAAAGTCACACTTGGAGAATTTTGCATACACCTTCTCCTTCTTCATGACTCCTAATACTTCTCAGAGATGTTTACAGATGTTACAGTGATCTTGATTGTTCTTGGAGTAGATCAATATGTCATCAATGAACACTATTACTGATTTATCGTGAAAAGGTTTAAAAAACCTATGCATCAATTCCATTAATGCTGCTAAAGCATTTGTTAGTCCAAATGACATAACAAGGAATTCATAGTGTGCATATCTTGTTTTGAAGGTTGTCTTCTCATCTATCCTAGGAAGGGGGTATTTATTCCTTATTGTAGCCTTGTTTAGCTCTTGATACTCAATGCACATTCTCATCATCGATCTTTCTTCTTTACAAACAGTACTGGAGCTCCCCAAGGAGATGAACTAGGTCTGATGAAACCTTTGATTAATGATTTCTGGAGTTATATGATTAACTCTTTCATCTCTGTAGTTGCTAAACAGTACGACACTTTTGCAATCAACGTCATGTTGGGCAATAAGTCAATTTTGAACTGTACCAGCCTCTCTGGTAGTCATCTTGGTAAATCATCTGGAAATACCTCAGGAAATTCATGTACCACTGGATATTCAAAATGACCACCATCTTCATTCTTGTTACATTTTTATAAAAATAAACTATTTCTAAATCTAATCTATTACTTACAAAAATAAACAAATTAAAACTATATATTTAACTATTACATATTATATGAATAAATAAATATTACAACCATTTTAACAAATCAACACTAACACATTCTCAAGAGGTCCATGGCTAGTTTATACACATCATATATATATATATATATATATATATATATATATATATATATATATATATATATATATGTATATATATACACACACACACACACACACACACTCAAAATTATATAAAACAACACTTTGTTTTTCTATGACAACTTTTAGTGACAATAATGCATGTAAACTTTTGTCAAGAAAAAATAGCAATTATAAAGTTGTCATAGAAAATAAGTATGGATTTTGTTACAAAAAGAAAAGCATCCATGCATTCCAAAAAACGAAGATAATAACATATTATCAAATAATCTAACCTAGCTTGCAAAAATGGCTCTCATACCAATTGTTGGGTTTTTATTCAAAAATAGTCGAATTGTAGTGAAAAATTCGATGTAATTAGCAACGGAAGAATTTTATAAATTTGAATAAACTAAAGCCATTTTACCTACCATGGTATCATTTTGCAAGACTTGGAAAGATTAAACAACCATAGAAAAGAAAAGATTATAACCTTTGACGTTTTTGGTTCCTTTTTGCAATTTGGAAGTTAATGAAGCTGGCAACAAGCTCCAAAGTAGAAGCTCTCTATAGATATCCACCAACAATTCTTCAACTTGATAAGATGGTAGTGTTCCTCTTGTCGTAAAAAAAACTCTAAAGCCTTTTAGAACAAAACAAAGCTTTTGTTCTAAAGGAGAGTTCAAGTAATGTATCAAATCTATCTAACTTTAATCGTAACACATTAAGAGGTGAAGCTATAGAGAATTTGGAGATGGTAAGGCCAAAATTTCGTCGTGTTGGCTAGTGAAAATGAGAAGACTAAAAGCCATCATAAAGCCAAAACACTACCCATTAGGCCTTAACACCTTAGGACAAGCCATACCTCTTAATATTATTTTAATGTCATGCTTCTAAAGCGTGTCCCCTAGAATAAAATAAGCCAAAGACCATGTGTCTGTTCTCTAGCCATGCTTATATTTTTATAAAGAAAAATACATGTGTTTTATAAAAAACTTCAAGTCTTTATGAACTATAAAACCTTATCTTTTTATAAAGACAAGAGTCTTTCTAATCCAGAAAGATGTACACAACTTAATAAATCATACCTTATGATATATTTTGATACTTCACATTGAAAATTATAATTCCATGAAATAAATATTTTCCAAGTAATTACAAGAGTTATATTTATTTATCAAGAATCAAATACTTATAAATAATATATTTGCATCAAGTTGTTGTTAGTGTGACCCTTTAGGATCATATATTATCTAGCAATATCTTTCTATAATGACTCTTTAATATATATATATATATATATATATATATATATATATATATATATATATCTTTCAGTTATCCCAACAAAAGTGGTATCAGAGATATGGCTGAAGATGGGAGAGTTAAGATCGACAAGTTCAATGGAAAGATTTTGGTTTCTGGAAATGCAAATCGAAGAATACCTCTACCAGAAGAATTTACAAAAGTCTTTGTCAGAAGATAAGCCTTTTCATGAAGTATGAGGATTGGAAATTGTTAGATCGGAAGGCACTTGGTGTGGTGAGATTATCGTTGGTAAATAATGTTTCTTACCACATTGTCAATGTGAAGACTACTCATGTATTGATCAAAACACTATCTAACATATACGAAAAACCTTCAGCAACAAATAAGGTTCATGTGATTCGACAATTGGTAAATCTGAAGATTAAGGAGGGTGGCTTAGTGACCGATCATGTTAATGAATTTAATTCAATCTTATCAAGTTGATGTCGGTTGAGATTATATATGAAGATGATGTCCACGCATTTCTACTATTATCATCTCTGTCTTAAAGTTGGTCTGGCATAGTGACAATAGTTACCAGCTTAATTGGAGGTGCTAAGTTGACATTCAAAGGGATACATGATTTAATCCTTGGTGGGGATGTACGCAGACAAGGTGTTGGAGAATCTTCTATCAGTCTTCTAAGTAATGAAAAAAGAGTAAGGAAGTCCAACAGAGGGAGTGGAGGTAAAGGAAGATCAAAGTCGAGGAAGAGAGTTATATTGAAAAACAAGAAGGACATCACTTGTTGGAACTACAAAGACAAGGGTCACCTCAACAATCAATGTCCTAAGCCTCTTGCAGAAAAAGGCAAGAAGGAGATGAACATTGTATCATACTCTAAAGGATATGCTCTTCTTTGTGCAGTTGAAAACTCAACTGAATCTTGGATCATGGATTCTGGTGTGTCATTCCATGTTAGTCATTCTAACGATATAATGTGGAATTATAAGCGTTACGAAAGGAAGGTTACACTAGCAGACAACAAGAGCCTAGATATTATAGTTGTTGTGGATGTGGTCCTTAAGACTACTTTGGGTATAAAGTGCACTTTGAAGAATGCCAAGTTCATTCCTGAATTGAAAAGAATATTATTAACAGTGTGGCAACTTCATGATGAAGGTCACCATGTTACATTTGGTGATCATTAGTGGAAGGTCACGAAAGGAAACCTTGTGGTCGCTAGAGTAAAAGCGGGGTACTCTTTATATGGTGGAAGTTTTTGATGATGGGCCACATATTGTTGAAGAAGTTAGATAATCCACTATATGACACCAAAGACTTGGGCATATGAGTGAGAATGGAATAAAGATGATTGCCTACAAAGAAAGACTTCCATATCTAAAGAATGTGACAATGGATTTCTATGAGCTATGTGTTCTTGACAAACAGAAGAAGGTTACTTTCGTAAATATGGGACATCCGCCTAAGACAGGGAAATTGGAGCTTGTTCATTCTGATGGGAAGTCAAGCCACCAAGCAAATTACACCCTTTTGCATGCAATTAAAACATAATACAATGGTAAAAGGGGATCGATTCCACATGAAACTGGTTGTATTTAATCAGCAATGCAATCCAAATGTAACAAGTTAAATAAAACTAAACAATTAAAATTAAACTAAAACGGAGGGTTGTTGTGATTTTTTGAAAACTAAACGACTTGAGGAGACACTAAAAATGCTTACATTTAAGCAAGATGGTGAGATGCTCAAATATGAGAGAGAATTGGTCAACAAAGGAAATTCACCACCATGAATACTTGTTTGTTTATCATTAAGATTCAATATGCAAGCTTATCATTCAAGTTCTAGAAATCATGAAGCATGATATACGAAAATTCCTCAATGGTATTATGGTGGTTGGGGAATCCCACAACACTCCTTAATCAAAGTCAAGGATCTAATTGAAACAATTGGACCCAATAAATATGATTAACCTTAATTATGAATAATTTCCCAATTCTTGGAGGATGTCAATACTTACACATCTATAAAGGAGTCATGACCCATAAGCGATAGTTGATTTCTACCATGATAAAGCTCTTGTTCTATACCAATTTAATGATCTATTATTTAATCAAATAAAAACACTAACAATTGCTCATTAAATACCAAGCTCATGAACAAAAGTATCAAACATTGTCACACCCCCGAACCAGGACGGCGGAAACGTCCGGGGGCAGATGGCGTCATTGTATAGTATCATAACAGTTGAATATAAATGAAACATAGCAACCCAAGCGGAATACATTGAGAATACAAACTTACATATTTTATATATTGTACTTGTTCATGTGTTAAACAAAAGTGACAAAAAGTAAAATTTCATAATGCTGCATCACTTGATCTCAAAACAGAGTTGATTACCTGTTACTAGTTCCCTGAGAATACAAGTCATTTTGAAAAGCGTCAACTAAAGAGTTGGTGAGTTCATAAGCATTTTTGTATAAAAATGGATTTATAACTGTTTAAATTGATTTTTGTATACTTTCAGAAAATCTGATATTTTCTATAAATTGTGTTGTTAGTATTATATCCAAAACTAAGAAAAATGTATGTATGACTCTTGTATCTTTCTTTGTAAAATGATAGTGTATGCATGTTCCAAGAAAATCCAATATTTTCTTATAAGTAAACTGTATTCTTAAACCCTAAGACCGGAAATGTAAGTAATTGAATACTGAAAATGATATGTAGTTTTATATTTTAATAAAACCAGTGAAATGTAAGCTTCCCATAAACCAAGATAGTATTGTTAATCCCTATGTGAGTTATTATAACCATGCTAAATGTGACTGTTATGCATGTACGACGTTCTTTAGGCGTCGAAATCGGTAAGATATTTGTCACCCTAGACTGGCCCGTCTAGCTGTAGCGATCAGCTCAGGTGTGGGGTTGTCAATCCCCGTATAGATCTATACACAACTATCTCGCTCTCCCTCCAAGAGACTATGGTCATAATGCAGGACTTAAAATGTAAGTTAAGTAGGTATGGTGAAGTGAATGTCTCACTAGGTCATTAACGGATTTACACGAACTACGACTCCCTTTTAATGGTCTCACTAATTAAAAATTTGTGACGTGTTTCATGACATGCGGTTTACGAGTTTCATGACATGCGGTTTACGACACGCGTTTTATACGTTTCATGACATACGTTTTATGACATGTGTTTTATGACATGAAAACTATTCTGTCAACAGTTTGTTTTGTAAACTTTTGTGTAAACTATTTGTAAAACTTTACATAAATAGCCCATAGTAATTATGTCTAATAGTAACATGTATTTGCAAAAATATAATATAATATTCTTGGGTTTTTAACCATCAAAAATAGTGACGACATAATTACGACTATTTTTACTAGAAAAGTTTATTTTTAGCAAAAATATTGAAAAAATTGTAGTTTTTGCACATCTCATATTTTTCTGGTTGGAATTTCGTAACACAAAATAGTTTGTTTTGGTCATCTCTAGTAAATCACAATTTTTTTATAAAACCACATGATGTCCTCAACATTATTATACTTATACAAATTTTAAGCTTGTAAAAGTAAAACAAGTAAATATCCAAAGATCAACATATTCGGACATATATATATATATATATATATATATATATATATATATAAAAGTAAGATTTCTTTTTTTTATATTTATGCATACCAACCCATAAACATGATTTTTTTTGTGTTATAAAAATGATAATAACCATATATATCTCGATTTTTAGGTAATGAGCAAGTAGTATCAACTATTTATACATGAACTTGTTGCATAATCAACATTTAACCATGCTGCATGCAAATGTCTAAAGGACAAACACACTTAGACATACATAGACCATATATATCATAATTTTTATGAACATATGTATGATAATCTTTAACATTCTATGCACATTTTAACTCACAAAGAAGTTGGTGCATGCAAATATCCATTAGGTAAACGAAATTTGACTTGTATTCCCCCCCCCCCCCCCGAAAAGCATGAAAAACATGAAAATTTGGGGGGTATGAAGCTCACCTTGGTTATTTCGTGTAGTAGTAGGAAGGAAAAAGGAGTGGTTTCGAGCCTAACTTTGTGCACAAGTTTGAAGAGCTTCTCGAAGATACAAGTGTTCTAACACACGAAAAATTATGTGTAAACAAGATGAATTTGACAACAAATGTATGAAAATACTTGAGATTCATGAAGAAACTTACCAACAAAACCTAGGACCGATCTTGAGATAGTGTTCTTGGATGAGGATGATTTTGTTCTAGAGAGAAAGAGAAGTTTGGAATAGAAATGAAGTGGCAAGAGTGGTATATCCCACTCTTCGGCCGCAAGTTTAACAGGGAGAGGGGATAAGAGTGTTTTGTTTCATGGGGGATAATCTAGTGCATTGCATGGAGGCATGGAAGGTTGTTACATGTTTTGCATAGTTGTTTGATGGTCCAAAAGGAGTAAAGTGGTGAGGCGCACCAACAAGATCATCCCTCTTTTGTCTTATGCAAAAATCGAACCATCTAGATCAAGGGTGGGGTTCGCGGTTCTAAGGTGGCCGAAAACACCCTATATATGTAAAGGGTTTTCGGTTTTTGAGTGTGTATGGGCTTTTGGGCTTAATTTGGCCCAATAAAAGGGATTTCGGTCAAAATATGGCCCAAAAAAAAGTTTTTGGCCTAGGGTTATTTGGGCCAAGAATTCTAAGCACAAGCCCAACATTCATTTTTGTTTAGCTATTAGGTTAAACTTGGGCTTATAAGAGGCTATTACAACTTGATTCTAAGAGTATGCATATATGTACTCATATGACATTGTCATTTTGAACTTCAATAATTTAGTGCATGAAGGTTACATAAAGCAATTTTTTTGTACATGAATACAATCTTGACCCTAATTTTGCTAGTTGTGACCTCATCCCCCCGTTAGAGGGAATTTCGTCCAGAAATTAGTTCTAGAGCGGCCTTCAAGAAATAGGGAAAAGATGTGGATACTTATGTTTCATCTAGTCTTTGCGTTCCCATGTGAACTGAGGTCCTCATTTGGCACTCCATCGGACCTTTACAATGGAAATGCGGCTTTGCTTTTTTCGTTTCACCTCCCTATCCATTATTTCCATGGTTTCCTCGACAAAGTGGAGATTTTCATTCACCTCAATCTCATCAAGCGGGACAACGAGAGTTTCGTCAGGTAGGCATTTCTTCAGGTTTGACACATGAAAGACAGGGTGTACATTTCTGAGCACTGGTGGTAACTGCAGCTTGTAAGCCACCAGACCGATCCTGACAATGATCTCGAATGGTTTGATGTATCTTGGATTCAATTTTCCCCGGCTTCCAAAGCGTATCATCCCTTTCCAGGGAGAGACCTTTAGCAGTACACGCTCACCGACTTGAAATTCCAGGGGCTTCCATCGTCTGTCTGCGTAGCTCTTTTGTCGGTCTCTGGACGCCTTTAGTCGTTCCCTAATCTGAACAATCTTCTCAGTTGTTTCCCTGATAATCTCGGGACCGGTGAGTGCGCTGTTTGGTACTTGCCCTTTTTCCAGTTTGGTATCTCCTACCTCCGCCTAACAGAGAGGTGATCTGCATTTACGTCCGTATAGAGCCTCAAAGGGAGCGACCTTGATGCTTGTGTGATAGCTTTTGTTGTACGAGAATTTGATCAGTGGCAAGTGGGTGTCCCATGCCTTGCCGAAATCTATCACACACGCTCTTAGCATATCCTCTAATGTTTGGATGGTCCTCTCACTCTGTCCATCTGTTTGGGGATGGTAAGCAATACTCATATTGAGCTGAGTTCCTAATGACCTCTAAAGTGACTGCCAAAACCTAGAGGTAAATCTACTATCCCTGTCAGAGATAATAGATACTGACACGCCGTGCAACCTTACAATCTCTTTTATATAGGTCCTGGTTAACTTTTCCATTTTATTCATTTCCTTTATTGGCAGGAAGTGGGCGGATTTGGTCAATCGGTCGACGATTACCCAAATAGTGTCAAATCCGCCCGCTGACTTGGGAAACATGGTTATGAAATCCATTGTTATCTGTTACCACTTCCACTCGGGGTATTTTTGTCTGCTGTAAGAAACCCGAGGGCTTCTGATACTCTACGTTAACTTTGGTTCAAGTCAGGTAGCAGTTTCGGCTTTCATATTCGGCCACCAATAATGTTGCTTCAGATCCAAGTACGTTTTATCGGAACCTGGATGGACGGAGTACTTTGAGTTGTGGGCTTCATTCATGACCACGTCTCTGAAGCCACCAAACTTTGGTGTCCATATTCGGTCCATGAGTTAGTAGGCTCCGTCATCCTTGATTGTGAGGTTCTTGTCCATCCCACATAATGCTTCGTTGGCGACGTTTTCCGGTTTAAAGGGTTCCAACTGAGCCTCCTTGATTTGCGAACATAAGCAAGAATGGATGGTCATTGTTAGTGTTCTTACTCGGCGACCCGAGTATTCTTTCCGGCTTAAGGCATCCGCCACCACATTGGCTTTGCCCGGGTGGTACCAGATCTCGCACTCGTAATCGTTCAGCAACTCAACCCATCGCAGTTGCCTCATGTTTAACTCTTTCCGGTTTAGGATATGTTGGAGGCTTTTGTGATCCGTGAAAATGGTGCACTTTGTACTGTAGAGGTAGTGCCTCTAGATCTTTAGCGCAAACACGACTGTTCCCAACTCCAAGTCATGTGTGGTGTAGTTCACCCCATGGTTCTTTAGTTTCCTTGACGCGTAGGCTATGACCTTTCCTCGCTGCATAAGTACACAGCCTAACCTTTGATTGGATGTGTCGCAATAAACCACGAAGTCTTCTGTCCCTTCTGGGAGAGACAAGACAGGGGCGCTGCATAGAGCTTGTTTCAAGGTTTGGAAAGTCGCCACTTGTTTCTTTTCCCAGATAAAGGGTACACCCTTTTGAGTTAAGGTGGTGAGCGGCTTGGCGATCTTACAGAAATTCTATATGAAGCTCATGTAGTAACCAGCGAGGGCTAAGAATTGCCTGATCTCCGTTGGGGTTCTTGGGGTTGCCCAACGTTCAATTGCTTTGACCTTGGAGGGGTCCACATGTAGTCCCTCCTCATTGACCACATGGCCCAAAAAATCCACCCTTCGAATCCAAAACTCGCATTTGGAGAACTTTGCATACTACCTCCCCGCCCTTAATGTTTCCAGAACCTTCCGCAGATGTTGACTGTGTTCTTTTTTACTTTTTGAATAGATGAGTATATCATCGATAAAAACAATCACGAAGTTGTTGAGGTAGGGTCGGCAGACTCGGTTCATCAGGTCCATAAATGCTGCATGCGCGTTTGTTAGACCGAAGGTCATCACTACGAATTCATACTGACCATAGCAGGTTCGAAATGCAGTCTTGGGGATGTCTTCTTCACGGACCCGTAGTTGGTGGTACCTGAACCTTAAATCTATCTTTGAGAAGTAACTTGCTCCTTGTAGTTGGTCAAAGAGATCATCGATCCGGGGAAGAGGGTATCGATTCTTGACAGTGAGCTTGTTGAGTTCGCGGTAATCGATGCACATACGAAACGACCCATCTTTCTTCTTGAAGAATAAGACTGGAGCTGCCTAGTGTGAGAAGCTTGGCCTTATAAACCCCTTGTCCAGTAATTCACTTAATTGACTGGAAAGCTCTTGCATCTCCATAGGAGCTAATCTGTATGGCGGCTTGGCGATTGGTGTGGCTCCGGGTATCAAGTCGATCCGAAATTTGACTTGTCGTTCAGGAGGTATTCCCGGAAGGTCTTCGGGAAACACGTCGGGAAAATCACACACATCCGGGATGTCTTTAATGTTCTTTTCTTCTTTCTTTTTATCGACTACATGAGCTAAAAAGGTGTAGTTCATCTTGTGTAAAAACTTTTGTGCCTTGATACACGAGATGAGACGAAGGTTCGTACCGGGTTTATCGCCATATATAACCAGGGTTTCATTGTGGGGTAGGTGAAGGTGAACGGCCTTCTCGTAGCAGATAATATCAGCACGGTGGGGGCTTAACCACTCCATGCTGATGATCACATTCAAACTCCTAATCGTAACCCGCATTAAGTCAACTCGAAAGGAGTGGTTATTTATAGTTAGTGTGCACCCTATGAATACATCATTTGTTGTTTCTATTTTTTCGTTAGCCATTTCAACGGTAAATGTTTCGTTTAATGCCTGAGGATTTTGGTTGAGTAGGTGCTTAAACCTATGACTCACAAAGCTTCTTTCTGCCCCACTATCAAATAAAATGCAGGCATAAATGTTTTTTAGGAGGAACGTACCAGTCACCACCACGGGATCCTTCACTGCCTCTTCATGTCCTATTGCTAGGACTCTTCCCGTTCCCCCTGTGTTCTTGTTGTTGGCCTTTGGACAGTTTCTTTTGTAGTGGCCTGTTTCTCCACATTTATAACATAATTGACTTACACCAGCATTGGTAGGTTGTTTGGTTTGTTGTGTTGGCATTCTGCCATATCGGGCGGTGTGCCCCTTCCTATTGCAGTTGGTGCAGTGCATCTCTCGACATGTACCGTTGTGGTGAAAGCTGCATTTATCACACTTCAGTAGATTTCCCGCATATGGCTTGGTAGATGCTGGTGTGACAGGAGTGGTAGCGGCATGAACCGCCACGATCTGTTGCTTCTTTATAGACTCCTGAATTTGTTGCCCTTTCCTCTTGTTTCCCGAGTTTTTCTTGTTATCAGTCCCCTTTTTCGGTTCAGTGACGGGAGTCATCATGCCCTTTTGTACCCCATGGTCATATAGCTTTTGCGCAAGGCGCTTGGCGCTGTCCAACGTTGTTGGGTTTGCAGCAATCACATTTCCTTGAATCGAGGGAGTTAGTCCCCAAATGAAACGTTCCACCTTCTTACTTTTAGAGGTGATCATTCACGGACATAGGATCGCCAGGTCGCTGAATCTGGCAGTGTAAGCTTCAATGTCGGAGTCCTTCACATTGAGATTCCATAATTCTTGTTCGAGTTTCTGTACTTCACCCCTAGGACAGTACTCTTCAAGCATCATGGTTTTGAGGTCCTCCCAAGTCATTGAGTTCATTGCTGGCAGTGTTAGGGCCTTGATGTGGCCATTCCACCATGTAAGGGCTCTATCAGCAAAAGTACAGGATGCGAATTTAACTTTGCTTTCCTCCGGGCAGCCATAGAACTCAAAGACTGACTCCGTGTTTTCAAACCATCGAGTTAGGGATATAACACCTCCACTTCCGTTGAATGGACGTGGCTTTCCATTTGTAAAGTCTTTATATGTGCATGCTCGCTGAAACCCTTCATTAACCCCATGGTTGGAACTGCTCGTTCCGTTTCCACTTCCGCCTCCATTTGCACCATTGTCGTTGATATGTGCCAGAGCAGCAGTGACTGCGATTGAAACTGCCGCCTGGAATGTGTCCAAATCCATTTGTGATGGAGGCGGCGGTGGCGGTGGTGGTGGTGCTGTTATGTTTTTCTGGCGTCGGTTGTATCTTTGGGGCGACATTCTACTGCCACAAGTGGAATTTGATAAGTTTTTAATAAGGGTTATGATATGGATAATGAAACATCGCATTTAGATATATCAAGTCTAGTGATTATCGAGTGTTATTTTGTACATATAATTGAAATCTTGTTTTACCAAATATAAATAAATAGATAAGACATAGCAGATAACAACGTCCATAAATAAAAACACATGTTTGTTTCATTAATGATAAAGTAGAGGTACATAACTTTTGGAAAATTGACCTTTAATGATAAGGTCTACAAAACATCAAGATAATAATCTGACAGCATAACGACCCTCTGAATAGTGTAATCACTTAGACGTACGGTCGGTCCTACATACAAAATAAAAGAAAGGGGTAGCACCAATGCTTACCCAAACATCTAGTCTATCATAGACAGTGACTAGGATAGATCCTACTCACATCGAGTAGTCCCCTACGGTGCCTGAGATGAGGTAGAAGCACCCTGCAGCTCGGCTAGTCGGCACTCGGCTACCAGTACTCTCTCCTCAAGGGTAGCATGTCTCTCCTGATATTCCCTTACCTCCGCTCGTGCGGTGGTAAGGTCCTCGATGAGTCTGTCCATAGGGTAATAGTCCCTCTCGAGTTCGTTAGTGCGTGCGGCCGTGAACTCTACTGCTGCTCTCATCTCCATGACTCTATTGGCGGTCGTCTGAGCCTGATCTCCAATGTCTGAAATCCTCCGCACCATGACGGGAAGGGCTCGGCCCACGGGTCCTCCATGGTGAAGGTCAGAAAATCCTCGTGCCATCCCAAAAGGTGGACTTTGCCCCTGATGCCGACTCCATCTCTCAAGGTCATATGCCTAGGGGGCGTAGGGCCATTATAGCCCCAACGGTCAGCAGGTGCTCTAGCCATGTAGAGAGGATCGATGACTTCGGAATCTGCGTCCGACTCATCCTCCTTCTCTCTTCCTCTTCTTCCTCTACTTCCTCTTCAACTTCTTCCTCCGACTCAACCACCAGGATCTCCTCGGGATCCTCCTCAGGATCCTCCATAATCCATCATGCGTTCCCCTGGTTGGGGAAGTAAGTATCTCCAGGGTGGTGAAAACCTGCCATGGCATCTGTACGACAATATAAGCACAATAATATATATGAAATTTTTATAAAATGCCAAAATATTCCTATAGTATTTTATGTCTTTATGTTTTGTTCTTAGATCCTTTTGGTTTAAAGTTGGTAAGTTTTAGATTTGTTGTCCACCTCGACCACCCCTAAACAGATGTTGGTCATATCTTCTATAAATATAGTTGATCAGGCTATATTTACCCTAGATATGATTACATAACTGTCTAAGTTTAGCCGCGATGTTCAACTCTTCTAAAGACTTTTTTTTGTTTCTTGTTTTCACACTAACCTTAATATGCACACATGTATGTATAATTTTTATAAAATACTTATATTTTTATAGTATACTTTTAGTCAGAGTGTTTTTAGTCCCATTGTATTTATAGTTGTATATCTTATATGGTTAGATATACTAGTTCACTATAAACAATGCTCTGATACCAATCTGTCACACCCCCGAACCAGGACGGCGGAAACGTCCGGGGGCGGATTACGTCATTGGATAGTATCATAACGGTTGAATATAAATGAAACATACCAACCCAAGCGGAATACATTGAGAATACAAACATACATAGTTTATATATTGTACTTGTTCATGTGTTACACAAAAGTGACAAAAAGTAAAATTTCATAATGCTGCATCACTTGATCTCAAAACAAAGTTGATTATCTGTTACTGGTTCCTGAGAATACAAGTCATTTTGAAAAGCGTCAACTAAAGAGTTGGTGAGTTCATAAGCATTTTTGTATAAAATGGATTTATAACTGTTTAAAAAGATTTCTGTATACTTTCAGAAAATCCGATATTTTCTATAAACTGTGTTGTTAGTCTTATATCCGGAACTAAGAAAAATGAATGCATGACTCTCGTATCTTTCTTTGTAAAATGATAGTGTATGCATGTTCTAAGAAAATCCAATATTTTCTTATAAGTAAACTGTGCTCTTAAACCCTAAGACCAGAAATGAAATCAATTGAATACTGAAAATGATATGTAGTTTTATATTTTAATAAAACTAGTGAAATGTAAGCTTCCCGTAAACCAAGATAGTATTGTTAGTCCCTAAGTGAGTTATTATAACCATGTTAAATGTGCATGTTATGCCTGTACGACGTTCTTCTGGCGTCGGAATCGGTAAGATATTTGTCACCCTAGACTGGCCCGTCTAGCTGTAGCGATCAACTCATGTTTGGGGTTATCAATCCCCGTATAGATTTATACACAACTATCTCGCTCTCCCTCCAGGAGACTCTGGTTATAATGAAGGACTTAAAATGTACGCTAAGTAGGTACGGTGAAGTAAATGTCTCACTAGAGCATTAACGGATTTACACGAACTACGACTCCTTTTTAATGATATCACTAATTAAAAATCTATGACATGTGTTTCATGACATGCAGTTTACGAGTTTCATGACATGCGGTTTACGACACGCGTTTTATACGTTTCATGACATACATTTTATGACATGTGTTTTATGACATGCAAACAATTATGTTAACAGTTTGTTTTGTAATCT
This sequence comes from Lactuca virosa, assembly GCF_052849685.1. Lineage (NCBI taxonomy): Eukaryota > Viridiplantae > Streptophyta > Magnoliopsida > Asterales > Asteraceae > Lactuca > Lactuca virosa. Next base: position 184,730,202 of record NC_136428.1, read on the forward strand.
TTTGTGTGTAACTATTTATAAAACTTTACATAAATAGCCCATAGTAATTATGTCTAATAATGACATGTATTTGCAAAAATACAATATAATATTCTTGGGTTTTTAACCATCAAAAATAGTGATGACATAATTACGACTATTTTTACTAGAAAAGTTTATTTTTAGCAAAAATATCCAAAAATTTGTAGTTTTTGCACATCTCATATTTTTCCGGTTGGCATTTCGTAACACAAAATAGTTTGTTTTGGTCATCTTTTGTAAATCACGATTTTTTTATAAAACCACATGATGTCCTCAACATTATTATACTTATACAAATTTTAAACTTGTAAAAGTAAAACAAGTAAATATCCAAAGATCAACATATTCGGACATATATATATATATATATATATATATATATATATATATATAAGTAAGTTTTCTTGTTTTATATTTATGCATACCAACCCATAAACATGAATTTTTTTGTGTTATAAACATGATAATAACCATCTATATCTCGATTTTTAGTTAATGAGCAAGTAGTATCTACTCTTTATACATGAACTTGTTCCATATTCAACATTTAACCATGGTGCATGCAAATGTCTAAAGGACAAACACACTTAGACTTACATAGATCATACATATCACGATTTTTATGAACATATGTATGATAATCTTTAACATTCTATGCAAATTTTAACTCACAAACAAGTTGGTGCATGCAAATATCCATTGGGTAAAGAGAAATTTGACTTGTATTCCACCCCCCAGCCCCCACCCGAAAAGCATGAAAAACACGAAAACTTGGGGGGTATGAAGCTCACCTTGGTTATTTCGTGTGGTAGTAGGAAGGAAAAAGGAGTGGTTTCGAGCCTAGCTTTGTGCACAAGTTTGAAGAGCTTCTCGAAAATACAAGTGTTCTAATACACGAAAAATTGTGTGTAAACATGATGAATTTGACAATAAATGTATGAAAATACTTGAGATTCATGAAGAAACTTACCAACAAAACCTAGGACCAATCTTGAGATAGTGTTCTTGGAAGAGGATGATTTTGTTCTTAAGAGAAAGAGAAGTTTGGAGTAGAAATGAAGTGACAAGAGTGGGATATCCCACTCTTCGGCCGCAAGTTTAATAGGGAGAGGGGAGAAGAGTGTATTGTTGCATGAGGGATAATCTAGTGCATTGCATGGAGGCATGGAAGGTTGTTACATGTTTTGCATAGTTGTTTGATGGTCCAAAAGGAGTAAAGTGGTGAGGTTTCACCAACAAGATCATCCCTCTTTTGTCTTATGCAAAAATCGAACCATCTAGCTCAAGGGTGGGGTTATCGGTTCTAGGGTGGTCGAAAACACTCTATATCTCTAAAGGGTTTTCGGTTTTTGAGTGTGTATGGGTTTTTGGGCTTAATTTGGCCCAATAAAAGGGTTTTCGGTCAAAATAAGGCCCAAAAAAAAGTTTTTGGCCTAGGGTTATTTGGACCGAGAATTCTAAGCACAAGCCCAACATTCGTTTTTGTTTAGCTATTAGGTTAAACTTGGGATTATAAGAGGCTATTACAACTTGATTCTAAGAGTATGCATATATGTACTCATATGACATTGTCATTTTGAACTTCAATAATTTAATGTATCAAGGTTACATAGAGCAATTCGTTTGTACATGAATACAATATTGACCCTAATTTTTCTAGTTGTGACAAACATGCATAAGAATGAAGAACTAGGAATCTTAAACATGAGCTAAATAACTAACAAACATGAATCATTCAAAGTTAGAGGGTAGTTGTTTAGATATGCTTGTATCTTGTTTCTTGGGTGCGATTTCAGAAGAGGAACTCTACATTGGGTTATCTAGTCCATTCAAACGTCTCGTCAAAAGAAGACACATGAAAAGAAAGCAAGGGTATGATTCTATTCTACTGTGTTCTAAAATTGGCATTGATAGTAGAGTTAGATCTAGATATTTTGAGTCTTAGATCAGAATTGTTTGTTGTTTCCGATGCCCAATGGTTGAACTTAGCAAAGGCTCGAAACCCACCCCTCGTATCCTACACTTAAATCATACAATGCCTTCATTGTATGCACAATTAAAACAGTAAAAAGGAGAAACAAGAACATACTCACTTCTATATTAGTAGCGAGATCAAAACTTTGATTGTGTGTGGGAAAAAACTCAAATCCTATACTGAAATATGAAAAGGACCGTAATTCGAAAATCGCAAGTAAACAATGTAAACATGGACTCTAATTCTCACAATCGACAAAAGAATCTCATGACATCAGTAAATATAATTTGGATGTGGCATCCATGTGATGCGGATATGGTGTAAACCGCGACGCTGAGTTTTCTACTTGAATAAAATGGCCATCTAATCGTAAACCACACACATAAGTTATCCATCACTCTTAGTTTGTCAATTTAGTCGAAATCATTCTGTCTAGATAAAAGGTATGAACTTACTGCGAGCATGGAAAGTGATGTGTATTTTACTAATACTAGTTTTATATTTATTAAATTACACTTAATCACAACTAGATTGCGACACAACTTGGAAAGCGTAACTATTCGTATAGTAGTATAGGAATGGCAAGTGCAGTTGTCGAACGCTAGGGGAAAGGGTATGATTTCAATAAAAACTACTGCTACAAATTAAACTATAAAATACTGTAAATTGTGGGGTTTTTTGATTTTACAAGTTCAGACACTTAAATCATTGATTTAGAACAATTATTACTAAACTAAAGCAAGCAAAAACAGATAATGATTTAAATAAAGATAAAAGAGTACTTTCATTTAGCTTTGGCTCACTTTTCTCCTATGGTTAATTTCTTTAAAAATGTTAAACGAAAGTACTCTTTTATCATGATTTAAATCGTTATCTATTTTTGTTTGCTTTATTTTAGTAATCATTGCTTTAGTCTAGTTTAAAAAGCGGGGTACACTTTATATGGTGGAAGTTTTTGATGTTGGGCCACATATTGTTGAAGAAATTAGATAATCCACTATATGACACCAAAGACTTGGGCATATGAGTGAGAATGGAATATAGATGATTGCCTCCAAAGAAATACTTCCTTATCTAAAGAATGTGACAGTGTTTTTCTATCAACCATGTGTTCTTGACAAACAGAAGAAGGTTACTTTTGTAAATATGGGACATCCGCCCAAGACAGGGAAATTGGAGCTTGTTCATTCTGATGGGAAGTCAAGCCAAAAAGAAAATTACACCATTTTGCATGAAATTAAAATGTAATATAATGGTACAAGGGGATCAAATCCATATGAAAATGGTTGTATTTAATCATCAATGCAATCCAAATGTAACAAGTTAAATAAAACTAAACAACTAAAATTAAACTAAAAAGGGGGTTGTTGTGATTTTTTAAAAACTAAACGACTTGAAGAGACACTAAAAATGCTTGCATTTAAGCAAGGGGTGAGATGCTCTAATATGAGAGAGAATTGGTCAACCAAGGAAATTCACCACCATGAATACTTGTTTCTTTATCATTAGGATTCAATATGCAAGCTTATCATTCAAGTTCTAGAAATCATGAAGCATGATATACCAAAATTCCTCAATGGTATTATGGTGGTTGGGGAATCCTACAATACTCCTTAATCAAAGTCAAGGATCCAATTGAAACAATTAGACCCAATAAATATGATTGACCTTAATTATGAACGAATTCTCAATTCCTGGAGGATGTCAATCCTTACACATCTATAAAGGAGTCATGACCCATAAGCTAGAGTTGATTTCTACCATGATAAAGCTATTATTCTATACCAATTTAATGATCTATTATTTACTCAAATAAAAAACTAACAATTGATCATCAAATACCAAGCTCATGAACAAGAGTATCAAGCATGCATAAGAATGAAGAACAAGGAATCATAAACATGAGCCAAGTAGCTAAAAAACATGAATCATTCAAAGTTAGAGGGTAGTTGTTTAGATATTCTTGTATCTTGTTTCTTGGGTGCGATTTCAGAAGAGGAACTCTACGTTGGGTTCTCTAGTCCATTCAAACGTCTCGTCAAAAGAAGAAAGCAAAGGTATGATTCTATTCTACTGTGTTCTAAAATTTGCATTAATAGTTGAGTTAGATCTAGATATTTCGGTCTTCGATTAGAATTGTTTGTTGTTTCCGATGCCCAATAGTTGAACTTAGGAAGGGCTCGAAACCCATCCCTCGTATCCTACACTTAAATCATACAATGCCCTCACTGTATGCACAATTAAAACAGTAAAAAGGAGAAACAAGAACATACTCACTGCTATATTATTAGCGAGATCAAAACTTTGATTGTGTGTGGGAAAAAACTCAAATCCTATACTAAAATATGCAAAGGACCGTAATTCAAAAATCGCAAGTAAAAAATGTAAACATGGACTCTAATTATCACAATCAACAAAAGAATCTCATGACATCAGCAAATATAATCTAGATGTGGCATCCACACGATGCGGATATGGTGTAAACCGCGACGTTGAGTTTTCTACTTGAATAAAAGGGCCATGTAATCGTAAACCACGCACATAAGTTATCCATCACTCTCAGTTCGGCAATTCAGTTGAAATCATTCCGTCTCGACAAAAGTTCTGAACTTATTGCGAGCATGGAAAGTGATGTGTATTTTACTACTACTAGTTTTGTATTTATAAAATTACACTTAATCACAACTAGGTCGCTACACAACTTGGAAAGTGTACCTATTCATATAGTAGTATAGGAATGGCAAGTGCAGTTGTCGAACACTAGGGGAAAGGGTATGATTTCAATAAAAACTACTGCTACAAATTAAACTAGAAAATACTAAAATTTGTGGGGTTTTTTGATTTTACAAGTTCAGACACTTAAATCATTGACTTAGAATAATGATTACTAAACTAAAGCAAACAAAAACAAATAATGATTTAAATAAAGATAAAAGAGTACTTTCATTTAGCTTTGGCTCACTTTTCTCCTATGGTTAATTTCTTTAATAATGCTAAACGAAAGTACTCTTTTATCTTGATTCAAATCGTTATCTATTTTTGTTTGCTTTAGTTTAGTAATCATTGTTCTAAGTCGGTGATTTAACTTTCCAAACATGTGAAATCAGAAAACCCCAAAATTTATTGTATTTTCTAGTTTAAAGTGTAGCAGTTGTTGTTATTGAAATCATACCTGTTCCCCAAGTGTTCGACAACTGTACTTGCCATTCCTATACTACTACATGAATATGTACGCTTTCCAAGTTGTGTAGCAATCTAGTTGTGATTAAGTGTAATTTTATAAATATAAATCTAGTAGCAGTAAAATACAAATCACTTTCCATGTTGGCAGTAAGTTCATAAATTTTGTCTAGACGGAATGATTTCAACTGAACTGACGAACTAAGAGTAATGGATAACTTATGTGTGTTGTTTTCGATTACATCACCATTTATTATAGTAGAAAACTCTGTGTCATGGTTTACACCATATCCGCGTCGTGTGGATGCCACATCCAGATTATATTTGCTAATGTCACGAGATTCTTTTGTCGATTTTGAGAATTAGAGTCCATGCTTACATTGTTTACTTGTGCTTTTCGGATTACGATTTTTTGCATATTTCAGTATGAGATTTTGACATTTTCCCACACTCAGCCAAAGTTTGATCTCGCCACTAATATAGTAGTGAGTGTGTTCATGTTTCTCGTTTTTACTGATTTAGTTGTGCACACAATGTGGGAATTGTATGATTTAAGTGTAGGATACAGGTGATGGGTTTCGAGCCTTTGCTAAGATCGACTATTGAGCAGCGAAAACAACAAACAATTCTGATCTAAGACTCTAAATATCTAGATCTAACTAAACTATCAATGCAACTTTTAGAACACAATAGAATAAAATCATACCTTTGCTTTCTTCATAGGTTTCTTCTTTTCATGAGCCGGATAAATAGACTAGAGAACCCAATGTAGAGTTCCTCTTCTGAAATCGCACCCAAGAAACAAGATACAAGTAGCTCCAGTCAACCAAAATGGAGTACTTAGCCACTCAAGGCAAAAATGAAATAAGCAAAAAATATGTTTAAACGTCAAGGATCAAGAAAATACTAGAGGGATGAGATGATGAATGTTCTCCTTCTCCAAAATCGCCCAAAATTGCTCCAAGAGTGTCTACTTTCAATGATTCTCAGTTTCTCACAAGATAAAGTTACACTTAATGACCGCCCAATATGTCTTATGTTCCACTGCCACTGGTAAGTGACAAGACTTTCCGTAGGCAATACAGATTGGAGACATGCCAGTTGGAGTTTTGTAGGCGGTTCGGTATGCCTTCTAACTTTAGTCTCCAATTTTTTCGTGTGATATTGACCGTCTTCTGAAGGATTTGTTTGACCTCTCTATTTAACATTTCGGCTTGGGCATTTGTTTTTGGATGGTAGGCGGTGGATACCCGGTGTGTGACACCATATTTCTTCATCATGACCTCCATAATTTTGTAGATAAAATGGGTGCCTCTATCACTCACCAAGGCTCTTGGTACGTTGTATCTAAAAAAGAATTAACTTCAAGAACTCAATGACGATTTTAGCATCATCATTTCTTGTAGCCTTAGCTTCCACCCACTTTGACATGTAGTCAACTGCCAAAATTATGTACGCATAGCCAAACGAAATGTGGAATGGTCCTATGAAATCAATTCGCTATATGTAAAAGATTTCGGAAATAAAGATGGGGTTTTGAATCATCTTGTTCCTCATGGATACAATTCCTGTTCTTTGGAGTCTATCACAACTCTTACAAAAGAGATAGGTGTCTCTTGACATTGTTATCCAATAGATTCCACATTCTAGTACCTTCCTCATGGTTTTTAGACCAAAATGACCAAAACATGCATACGCGTGGCAAACTTTTAAGATTGACTCAACCTCATTTCGGTGCATACACATCCGTATTAGTTGGTCCAGACAATGTTTCCAAAGATATGGATCATCCCACACGTAATATTTGGAGTTACTCTTTAATTTGGCCTTTTGGTACTTGGTGAATGTTTATCGGATTTCCTTAGTGAACAAGAAATTGACGATATCCGCATAACATGGTGTTATAGGTTGAATTTTATAATATAATTTTTCATCTTGAACTCATACTAACATCTTGGGCAAGCCCAAGATCTTCGATTTAATCAATATCTTGGATTGCCATTGTGTTTTTGTAATATCTTATTTAGGGACTATGGACTAGACTAGAAAGGAGTAGACCAGGTCACAAGCACATGATTAAGACCTTGTGAACGTTGAAGACTATCGAGAAAACAAGGTCACTATGTAAAAAATTCTAGCTGATCAGCATTCACACATACGTTCTCACTTGTACTCTCACTTTTAATTCTCTTGATACTTGAGCACTTTGAAACCAACCACAAGATCAACTAGCACTTCCAATTTTATTTTGATTAATATAATTTCTAAGGCAGGTGATTTCATCACCTCCCGAGGTTTTATGCTAGAGAGAGAATATTTACTTGAGGAATGGTGAAATTTGAATGACATTTGAAGTTGTTAAAGCCTTCAAGTGGGAGATTGTTGGGATGTGAAGACTCGATCAAATACAAGTGATCATCAGGGATCACAAGTGAGCATCATGACGAAAAAGGGACCATCAACATCGCAAGAGAGCATCAGGATCATAACTGAGCATCAGGAATCACGATTGAGCATCAAGCTCACAAGTGAGCATCATGAATCATGAGTGAGAATTAGGATCACAAGTGATAATCAGGATCACAAGTAAGCATCATGATCACAAGTGAGCATCAGGGATCACAAGTGAGCATCAGGAATCATGAGTGAGCATCAGGGATCACAAGTAAGAATCATGGATGCTCACATGTTGAAGATGCTCATCAATTGAAGTTATAAAGAAGGACATTGATCAGTTCAAGATGCTCAAGGAGGACGCTCATCACTTGTCAATTTTTATCGATGATGATCATTAGGTTGACAGTTCTAGAAGCGTCCACATAGAAATTTGTGATTGGTTGGAAATTAGGGCATCCCATTCATGGGATAATTACGGATGGGTATGACCCATTAGAATTAGGGTTCCCTATGCTAGCCTATAAATATGTTTATATCCCCATCACTGTTATTTGCTAGTTTATTTAATGTGAGAGACAACATTGAGTATTTGTAATAGTTCCTGAAAGTTAATAAAATCCTCTCTCTTGTTCGCCCGTGGCTGTTGGTCGCCTTGACCGAACAACATTAAATATTATGTTCAGTTTTGATTAAAGTTTTGTCAGAAGTTTTATTCAGCCAGTTTCACCGAAGTTTGTTAGACATTTGTTTGAAGTGATTAACATATTTTATTGTTATATATATACATATATATATATATATATATATATATATATATATATATATATATATATAGAGAGAGAGAGAGAGAGAGAGAAATAGAGAGAGAGAAGAAAGTTCTTTCGAGAACTTAAAGATTTGTGAGAACGTGAGAACTCTTAATCCGCTCCGCTCATCATTTTTCAAAACCAAAACCACCAATGTTAAGGAAATGGAGCGTCTAAGAACGTCTAAGAGGGATCAATGTTAAAACCACCCATGTTAACGAAATGGATATAGTCACAACTAAATATCCATGCATGCATATACTTGGACTGCAGACGCACCGTACTAATATGGATTGCGAACGCAGTGTTATGGACTGCGGACACAGTTATATCGACTATAGATGCAGATATGCACGCATGCATATATATGAACATTCAAATATGCATACATGTACATTTAAAAAAAATGTCAACTCTTTTTTTATCTCTTAAACGCAACATTTCGTCAATATTTGTTGGTTTAGGTTTTGAAAAATGATGAACAGATTAGGAGTTCTCAAGTTCTCTCTCTCTCTCTCTCTCTCTCTCTCTCTATATATATATATATATATATATATATATATATATATATATATATATATATATATATATATATATACATATATATATATATATATACACACACACATATATATACACATATATGTATATATATATGTATATATATATATATATGTATATGTATATATATATATATATATATATATATATATATATATATATATATATATATAGGGTGAGGTTAAATACATAATCATTATTAACAAGGAACCAATGAAACAATCATGAGCGTCGGAAACCATATTAATCAATGGCCAAGGGAATGGATGTGCAGTTGTACATTGGATGCACATACAGTGGATTATACGAAAAAACCTACATCTTTACCAAAAAACCATCTCTTTTTTCGTTTAATTATTTTAAGCCATGTTTTTATCGGAAAAAAAACAAATATACCGTTGTTCATGATTTTTCTTCATCTTTCAATAGAGATCCATTTTGATATATAAAAAACAAACTTTTTTTTTCCAAAAAAGACCATTTCGTTTTGTTGTTTTTTTTTCAATATTTTAGTTAATTCCAAAAAAAATTAACTATACCAAAAATCTCAATTTTTGTCCTCTATTAATTAACATCAATATCGATTGAAAACAATAAAAAATGTCGACCAGTTCAGATTCAAATTGTGAATCTGAACTGTAATAATTCAATTTTAACATTCACAATGTGAATCTGACTAAATATTTCAACTCTTTTGTAACAATTGGTAATTTTAGGTTGAAAAATGTCGACCAAACCACCGCAATAAATTGTTATATTATGAACTAAGGAATAATATGATGGAATAGAAAAGTATATATATGACGTTAAAATTTATAATCACTTGCCAAATATCCCAACTTACTAAAAATCTTGTCTAAGGATTAGGAAATTTACGAATATGGTAATATGACACGTGAAGTGAGGATTAATTTTAAGTGGGTTAAACAACACTAATGTGACGCTACTAACCACTTGTTTAATTAATTCACCTTCATTTGTTTAGAATGATTTATCTTCATTAACATACATGGTGCCATACATATAATATTAATCCTATATATAACTATTCTCCATAAAAGACTCGAGACAACTTTCCACAATTAAAGGAAATGATACAAATGATAGGAAAGGCAATTATGAGAATATTGAATTGTGCACAACCCTCTATTCATTCCACACGTTTGCATTTCCCTCTATAGTCAAATCATACATGGAAGCATAGTTGAATTATGACAACACTATTCTAATAATCAGAAGATATAGAAAATGGGTTTTGACCTCAAATATGGCACCCATTAAGGAAGAGTAGTGTCCAACGTCACCTTCCTTACATAGTACAATCATTACCCCCATGCACACTCTTTTACACCACATGACGGAAACAAACCCCTACACTCCAAAAGTAAATAAATAGCCAAGGTTCTCGCTCAATTGTTGCAGCCATAACTCACGTAAAAACTCCTTCACTCCCTGCATAATTTTTGTTTCAAACTCAATCCCAAAATATCTCTCTTGGAAGTGTTCAACTTACGAATTCTAGCAAACAAAGAAGAGGTAGGAGCCTCAACTTCCTTCTTTGTTATCAGTTTGTGAACTGTCACGAGAAGCTTTCCAAAAACAAACTAATCTTGAGCTTAGATCACGCAACAAAGGTGAGTCTTTATGGCCCCATTTTCTTTAAGTTTTATAAACATTTGGGGGGAGATACATATATGTCTTGCATGCTAAATATGATATTTTATTATCATTATATGATACATATTTAAAATTATTTATAATGGGTTATCACACGACACTTTAGTTATATTGAACTAACATGCAAATGAATCTATGAAATCGTTACATGCATTACAAACAAAATTTCATATTATATTACGACGTAATAAAACATTCGTATAAAGTTATTATTCGTAGATATAAACATATGTTCTTGGGTATTATCTTTGCGACATAAGTCCATGCAAGTATTTTTGGTTGATAATCAAAACTAACTATTAGTGTTAGAATGGTCGTTAATAAAACAAACCAAGAAAAGTATAGACTTAGGACCTACTTTGTTAATTTATTTACAAGCAAGGTCTAAAGTGTAAATATAATATGAGTTAACTAGACTTATAGATACATAAGTGTTTCATTGGATTTATGTTATAAAACATGATTATTTTATATAAAATTGTTCTTTTTTTTTTAAAATGGAGTTTATAAAAAGACCTTGTAACATTTTATAAAATAAGTAGTTTTTTTATAAAATATGATTATTTTTATTTAAAATTGTTATTTTATATAAACATGGAGTTTATATAGAGGTCTTGTAACATTTTATATAAATAAGTGGTTTTATAAAACATGATTATTTTTATATAAAATTGTTATTTTATATAAAAATGGAGTTTATAAAAAGACCTTGTAACATTTTATAAAATAAGTAGTTTTTATACAATATGATTATTTTTATATAAAATATTTATTTTATATAAAAATGGAGTTTATAAAAAGGTCTTGTAACATTTTATAAAAATAAGTAGTTTTTATAAAATATGATTATTTTTATATAAAATTGTTATTTTATATAAAAATGGAGTTTATAAAAAGGGCTTGTAACATTTTATAAAATAAGTAGTTTTTATAAAATATGATTATTTTTATATAAAATTAATATTTTATATAAAAGTGGAGTTTATAAAAGGATCTTGTAACATTTTATAAAAATAAGTAGTTTTTATAAAATATGATAATTTTTATATAAAAATGATATTTTATATAAAAATGGAGCTTATAAGGAGATCTTGTAATATTTATAAAAATGAGTAGTTTTATATAATACGATTGTTTATATAAAATATGATATTTTATATAAAAAGAAAACTTATAAAAAGGCTATTAACGCTTAAAGGAAACACAGAATGGAAGTAATGTTTTTATGCCTTCAATGATATATACATACATATTTACATACTCTTAAAAGTAATAATAGTGTATGTACAACTACATATATTGGAATGTGACGACAAAGAAATGCAAATATTGTTAAGGCTCGGAATACAAATGACGACAAAAATCCTAGACTTAACAATTTAAGGATATTATGTATGAGAAACACTTCATCGCTAAGAACTCAAAAACTTAGTACAAAGCCCTCTGTGCTATAACCGTTAATCCGAAAGGAACGTGGAACATTGGTATAGATCTATACGGGTTGACAGCCCCGCCTACGGTTGCTAGCTACAACCATCGTTTGACGAGTCAAAACGGGCGTAATCGTGCAGTCACTTTTATATTTCACGACGTCGATGAAGCGTAGTGATTGTCACAGTGCATCTGCTCACCGTACTGCTTTACAGATGCTTGCTCGTCCATAGTTCGGTTATAGGCTCATACTAGAACCCATAAATTTTAATCTAGAAGTTTTATCGTTAAAAAGGAACTTTTGAACAAAATGGATAAGTGTTGAAAACATTATTATATATAATTCGTATTTATAATATTTTTTTTCAATACAATACTCACGACTCATGATTTCGTCGTTATAAACAATGAACCAAACTATTTTACTTGTATGGGATTACAAGTGCAGACTAAATACCTATTTATAATCTTAAATGGTCACAAACATATTTTCGATTATAAAGTATTGGAATCTAAACTAATAAAGCTCACCAACATTTTTGTTGACGTATTTTTAAAACGTATGTATCTACAGGATCTTAAAAGCTGGAAGAATGCCTGCAGGGTAAGGAGGATATTTCTCCTTAAAATAAACTATTGTCCGAGTAACCGGACCTCTTGATATATGCTTTATTGAACTTGAATCATGTATTAGTCGTCGTTTGGGATTTATTAAACAATGTATTTCTTCTTTTCATACTTTGGAAGAATGTAATGTTATTTGAATTATGTAATATTCGACGTATGTTGTTAACTATGAACCAACGTTTCACGTCGCAACCCCGGTGATTCCACCATCGGTCGGGGTGTGACAGATTGGTATCAGAGCTAAACGACTATAGCGAATAGTACTTTCCTTAGTTGAGCACAACTATAGTCTAAGGGCTTACTCTTGTAGGTCTAGTCATTCTTAAACCTAAAATCCTTAGGTCTATCCCCATAGATCTATAAAACTTAATAGTTAGGTTCTTAATGACAAAGACCCTATACTTAGATTTATTCCAATAAATCTATAAATGAAAAGTATTACTGATTATACTTCCCAAAGTAATCAAAGGGTAATATATAAAACACAGTTCCTCGATGAGAAAACACTAATCCAAGAAAAATAATAATAATAAATAAATAAATAAAAATACAAGGAATTAAAAATCAAATATTCAACTAGGTTCCTTAGTACATGCGTCGTACCATAACTGAACCTAGTTGCGCGTCTATGTTTTCTTATGGTCAGATTTTTGCACTACCTAACCTAAGCGAAATAGTTGATTTGTTAAAAATCTTGTAAAAATCTTGTAAAAATCTTGGTTAAAATTTTATTTGAAAACAAATATTAATACAACCTTAAATCTCAATATAGGATGAAATCGCAATCACTGGAGAAAAGCGAAGAAGAGGTTAACTCACGTGTGCCATTGGTAGGGGATCCCTACTTCCCAACTCAAAACGACCAAGCACCGATACTTATCCCTGACGACGAGGTTAACTCACGTGTGCATTGGCTCCGGAATGCATCGCACTAGAGCAACCATCCACAAATCCATTCCGCCTTGCAGGAGCATTACCAAGAGAACCCAGGATAAATCTCCCAGGCCCAAAAAGGTCCCATATAGCCCCTTTCCGGACGAATCATCGAAAGACAAGCCGCCAATGGCAAATCAGGAAGGAGAAAGAAACAAAGAATATGAAGTTGGACAACCCTCCGGGACCAAGCCCCAGGAACCTACAGATGTTGGATCTCTATCATTACTATTCGACCGCACACTCCGTTTGGGGAACCAAATCAAAATGGTGAGTGACGAAGTGAGTGTCGTGGAAAGCAACAACGCTAGACTCACCCGACACGTCCAACAACTGAGAGAATTGAGGAACCAAGACTATAATGTTATCAGGGGGACCACAATATGGTGATGGCCACTTACAACTACATCAATACTCAAGAAGCAAGCCGACAGGAATCTGAGGGCTTGATGAGGATGGCAATGGCCAGGGCAATCGAAGCAGACGAAAGGTCCCGAGGGATGGAGCAAAGGACCCAGGCTTTAGAGGAACAGGTTCGAGAAATACTGAAAACATTGTCTCGTAACTTTGGGATCAATTAGGAGAGTTATGGAATTGATGAATGGAGAAGGAAACTTGGTGATGAAGTAGAAGGAGCATGTAGGAGAGTGTGAAATAAACCGTGGGTCGCTTAACGACTCACGTATAGGTTTTATCTGTTTACGGTATAAACATTGTTAGGGTTTTGTACCCTATCGTACTCTTGTTGTAATGTGTGCCAATAAACGTGTACCAAAATGAATGATATAAGGAAGCTATTATTAATCTTTCATGCGAATTTTATGCAAACATTTAAATTCATGCACAATGATAAATAAACTGAATATTCAGTCCCATAGCACAAACAACAACAATAACGACACGCAACTAATAACCTACTGCTAAATTGATAGGACGTACACAATGCCTCCACGAAGAAGCAACCCCCGAACTCGTCCAGTTGCAGCACCAACAGCAAGGCCAACAACTGCACGAAGGGGGCGACCCCGTACCAGGCCAGTAAGAAACCCGCCAATAACCCCAGTGACTGAAAACCAAACGAATGATGCCCCTCCACCTCCACCTCTAATGACGGGACTCCCGCAAACAGCGGCTGAATTGGAACAACTAATCTCGGATCGCCTCATAGCTCTAACAAAAGCTAGGAGCGCAAACCATGAAACTACGATCATAGAAATCGAGGGAACAGGAACAAGACCAGGGAGTAGTACGAACATACACTACAACGAAACCCGAAGGGCTTGTTCGTACAAAGATTTCATGAACTGTAAGCCTAAGAACTTCAACGGCAACGAATGAGTCATTAGCTTAACGAGGTGGTTCGAGAAAATGGAATCTGTATTACAAATCAGTTACTGTGCGGAGGATAGCAAGGTACGATTTGCTACTTGCACTCTCCTCGACTCAGCCCTGTCATGGTGGAACGAGCAGGTGAAAACAATAGGCATCATTCCTGCCAACTCCTTATCTTGGGGAGACCTGAAGGCACTGATGGTAGAAGAATACTGCCCTAGGGATGAGATCCAGAACCTGGAAAATGAACTCTGGAACCAAAAAATGAAAGGTTCGGAAATTAAAGCTTACACTGCGAGGTTCAATGACCTATCCCAACTCTGCCCGGCACTTGTAACGCCGGAGCACAAAAAGATTGAACGCTATATTTGGGGGTTGGCACCTCAAATCAAGGGAATGGTCATCTCATCAAGGGTTACAAGCTACGAACGTGTTAAGAACCTAGCAAAACGTTTGACCAACAATGAAGTTAGTCGAGGGTCCCTGGAAGCAAGGGTTGAAACTCTTAGGCTTGAACCCAACAAACGAAAAACAGGCGGAGGCGATTCACGCACAACAAAGAGAAAGAAGGTCTATGTTGCAACAACAAAAACTCCGGCTCCAACACCCACACCCCAGAAAAACTATGCAGGAAAACACCCCTTGTGTGTCACCTGCAACCGACACCATAACGGAGAGTGTTTTCAATGCATCAACTGCAAATGAAAGGGACATACCGCCCCTTTTTGTAAAATCTCGGCAGGAGCAGTGGGAAGTCGGAACGTTGGCGCTGGGTAGGAGGAGGAGGAGCAAGGACATGTTATGAGTGTGGTGAAAAGGGACACTTCAAACGAGATTGCCCAAAGCTGAAGGGCAAGGCAGGAAATGCCCGTGGAAGAGCATTCGTGATCGGAAATAAGGACGCCATCCAAGACCCATCGGTGGTCACTGGTACGTTTCTCGTCAATAACTTGTATGCTACAATACTTTTTGACTCGGGCGCCGATAAAAGCTTTGTAACTCCAAAATTTAAACAATGTTTAAACCATGAGATTAGGAAGTTAGAGGTAGCATACGAAGTAGAAGTAGCAAACGGTCAAATAGAGAGCACTACTGAAATACTGATAGATTGCACACTAACTCTAAATGACCACGCATTTCAAATAGACCTTATGCCCATGCCTATCGGAAGCTTCGACATTATCGTTGGCATGGATTGGCTTGCCCCTCATCATGCTGAGATCCTATGCTACGAGAAGGCTGTACGGTTGACCCTACCCAATAGGGAGATTATGACAATTTATGGGGATAAATCGGGACAAAACCTAAAGTTAATCTCTTGCACAAAGGCTCAGAAATATCTACACAAGAAATGTTACGCCTTTTTGGCTCACATAGTAGATAAAAAGAGCAAGGAAAAGGAGATAAAAGACATACCACAAGTATGTGACTACCCCGATGTGTTTCCAGAAGACCTACCTGGGTTGCCGCCAAACCGACAAGTTGAGTTCAGAATTGATCTGACTCCCGGCGCGGCCCCGGTTGCCAAATCACCTTACAGACTGGCTCCGTCAGAGATGCAAGAGCTTTCAAGCCAATTGCAAGAACTTCTTGACAAAGGCTTCATAAGACCAAGTTTCTCACCTTGGGGAGCATCAGTTTTATTTGTCAAGAAGAAAGATGGATCCTTCAGAATGTGTATTGATTACCGGGAGTTGAACAAGTTAACGATCAAGAACCGTTATCCACTCCCAAGAATCGATGACTTGTTCGACCAATTGCAAGGCTCTAGCTACTATTCCAAGATAGATCTACGTTCAGGGTATCACCAGCTTAAAGTCATGGAATCGGATGTACCAAAAACCGCTTTCAGAACTCGGTACGGACATTACGAGTTTCTGGTTATGTCGTTTGGTCTGACGAATGCCCCCGCAGTGTTCATGGACCTCATGAACCGTGTTTGTAAACCTTACTTAGATAACTTCGTGATTGTATTCATTGATGACATCCTGATATACTCACAAACAAAAGAAGAACACGGCCAACACCTACGATTAATATTGGAACTGCTAAGAAAAGAGAAACTGTACGCAAAATTCTCCAAGTGTGAATTTTGGATCAGAGAAGTACACTTCTTAGGGCACGTTGTAAGCAGCAAAGGGATACATGTAGATCCCGCAAAAATCGAAGCAATCAAGAACTGGGAGCCACCAAGATCACCGACTGAAGTGCGCCAATTTTTAGGCCTTGTTGGCTACTACCGGAGATTTATTGAGAACTTCTCTAAGACGGCCAAACCTCTAACTGCATTGACACAGAAGGATGTGAAATTTACCTGGGAAGAAAAACAAGAGATTGCTTTCCAGAAATTAAAACAAATGTTGTGTAGCGCACCAATCCTATCACTTCCGGAAGGAACTGAAGACTTCGCCGTCTACTGCGACGAGTCACATCAATGATTAGGTTGCGTATTAATGCAAAGAGATAGAGTGATTGCTTACGCCTCCAGACAACTCAAAGTGCATGAGGTCAATTACACAACTCACGACCTTGAATTAGGAGCAGTGATTTTCGCACTCAAAATATGGAGACACTACTTGTATGGTACGAGATGTACCGTCTTTACTGACCACAAGAGTCTCCAAAATATCTTCGATCAAAAGGAACTAAATATGAGGCAACGAAGATGGGTCAAATTACTAAATGATTACGAGTGTGAAATTCGCTATCATCCCGGGAAAGCAAACGTTGTGGCAGATGCACTGAGCCGTAAGGAACACGTCAAACCCAGACGCGTACGAGCATTAACCATGACTATCCTTTCCAACCTCAGTGCTCAAATAAGAGAAGCTCAGCTCGAAGCTATAAAGGAAGAAAACATAACGGACGAAGCTTTACGAGGAATGGATAAGCAATTCGATCTTAGAAACGATGGAACGCAATACTTCATGAACAGAATTTGGACGCCCAAATTCGGAAACGTCAGGAGTTTAGTCATGGACGAAGCTCATAAGACAAGATATTCTGTTCACCCAGGCTCCGATAAGATGTATCACGACTTAAAGATGTGGTACTGGTGGCCAAACATGAAAGCCGAGATTGCTACTTACGTAAGCAAGTGTCTAACATGTTCTAAAGTTAAGGCAGAACATCAAAAGCCTTCGGGTTTGCTACAACAACCAGAGATACCCAAATGGAAGTGGGAACTAATCACTATGGACTTCATTATAAAGTTACCCAGAACACCATGTGGTTACGATACGATCTGGGTGGTAGTGGATAGATTAACAAAGTCCGCCCATTTCCTACCAATTAAGGAGGCAGACAAGATGGAAAAGTTGACCAGAACGTACCTAAAAGAGATTGTAAGATTACACGGAGTCCCAATCTCTATTATCTCTGACCGAGACAGTAGATTCACCTCTCGATTTTGGCAATCATTACAAAAGTCCTTAGGTACCCGTCTAGACATGAGCACGACTTACCATCCTCAGACAGATGGTCAGAGTGAACGAACCATCCAAACCCTAGAAGATATGCTCCGAGCCTGTGTGATAGACTTTGGAAATTCATGGGATATTCACTTGCCTTTGATTGAGTTTTCCTACAACAGCAGCTATCACACCAGCATAAAGGCCGCACCATTTGAAGCATTGTATGGAAGGAAATGTCGGTCACCACTATGTTGGGCAGAGGTTGGGGACACCCAATTGGCCAAGGTACATTCAGGAGATACTCTACGAACTGGACCCGAGATAATTCACGAGACAACTGAAAAGATAGTACAAATTAGGGACAGACTGAAGACCGCACGTGATCGTTAGAAGAGCTATGCTGACATAAGGCGTAGACCCTTAGAATTTCAAGTAGGGGACAAGGTCATGTTAAGGGTATCACCTTGGAAGGGCATGATCATGTTTGGAAAGAGAGGCAAACTGAACCCACGATATATAGGACCATTTAAGATCCTGGAAAGGATTGGTCCTGTTGCGTATCGACTCGAACTACCTCAACAGTTAGAAACGGTACATAATGTTTTCCATGTATCAAACTTGAAAAAGTGTCTTTCTGGTGATACACTCAAAATCCCTCTCGAGGAAATCCAATTGAACACAAAACTCCATTTCATTGAAGAGCCCGTAGAGATAATGGACCGAGAAATAAAAGGATTGAGGCAAAGCCGCATACCTATTGTGAAGGTACGCTGGAACTCTCAGAGAGGACCAGAGTTCACTTGGGAACGTGAAGATCAGATGATGCAGAAATATCCCCAACTGTCCAAAGAAACCCCGACTGCAAGTTAAATTTCGGGACGAAATTCTTTTAACGGGGGGAGAATGTAACAATTGGTAATTTTAGGTTGAAAAATGTCGACCAAACCACCGCAATAAATTGTTATATTATGAACTAAGGAATAATATGATGGAATAGAAAAGTATATATATGACGTTAAAATTTATAATCACTTGCCAAATATCCCAACTTACTAAAAATCTTGTCTAAGGATTAGGAAATTTACGAATATGGTAATATGACACGTGAAGTGAGGATTAATTTTAAGTGGGTTAAACAACACTAATGTGACGCTACTAACCACTTGTTTAATTAATTCACCTTCATTTGTTTAGAATGATTTATCTTCATTAACATACATGGTGCCATACATATAATATTAATCCTATATATAACTATTCTCCATAAAAGACTCGAGACAACTTTCCACAATTGAAGGAAATGATACAAATGATAGGAAAGGCAATTAAGAGAATATTGAATTGTGCACAACCCTCTATTCATTCCACACGTTTCCATTTCCCTCTATAGTCAAATCATACATGGAAGCATAGTTGAATTATGACAACACTATTCTAATAATCAGAAGATATAGAAAATGGGTTTTGACCTCAAATATGGCACCCATTAAGGAAGAGTAGTGTCCAACGTCACCTTCCTTACATAGTACAATCATTACCCCCATGCACACTCTTTTACACCACATGACGGAAACAAACCCCTACACTCCAAAAGTAAATAAATAGCCAAGGTTCTCGCTCAATTGTTGCAGCCATAACTCACGTAAAAACTCCTTCACTCCCTGCATAATTTTTGTTTCAAACTCAATCCCAAAATATCTCTCTTGGAAGTGTTCAACTTACGAATTCTAGCAAACAAAGAAGAGGTAGGAGCCTCAACTTCCTTCTTTGTTATCAGTTTGTGAACTGTCACGAGAAGCTTTCCAAAAACAAACTAATCTTGAGCTTAGATCACGCAACAAAGGTGAGTCTTTATGGCCCCATTTTCTTTAAGTTTTATAAACATTTGGGGGGAGATACATATATGTCTTGCATGCTAAATATGATATTTTATTATCATTATATGATACATATTTAAAATTATTTATAATGGGTTATCACACGACACTTTAGTTATATTGAACTAACATGCAAATGAATCTATGAAATCGTTACATGCATTACAAACAAAATTTCATATTATATTACGACGTAATAAAACATTCGTATAAAGTTATTATTCGTAGATATAAACATATGTTCTTGGGTATTATCTTTGCGACATAAGTCCATGCAAGTATTTTTGGTTGATAATCAAAACTAACTATTAATGTTAGAATGGTCGTTAATAAAACAAACCAAGAAAAGTATAGACTTAGGACCTACTTTGTTAATTTATTTACAAGCAAGGTCTAAAGTGTAAATATAATATGAGATAACTAGACTTATAGATACATAAGTGTTTCATTGGATTTATGTTATAAAACATGATTATTTTATATAAAATTGTTATTTTTTTTTAAAATGGAGTTTATAAAAAGACCTTGTAACATTTTATAAAATAAGTAGTTTTTTTATAAAATATGATTATTTTTATTTAAAATTGTTATTATATATAAAAATGGAGTTTATATAAAGGTCTTGTAACATTGTATATAAATAAGTGGTTTTTATAAAACATGATTATTTTTATATAAAATTGTTATTTTATATAAAAATGGAGTTTATAAAAAGACCTTGTAACATTTTATAAAATAAGTAGTTTTTATACAATATGATTATTTTTATATAAAATAGTTATTTTATATAAAAATGGAGTTTACAAAAAGGTCTTGTAACATTTTATAAAAATAAGTAGTTTTTATAAAATATGATTATTTTTATATAAAATTGTTATTTTATATAAAAATGGAGTTTATAAAAAGGGCTTGTAACATTTTATAAAATAAGTAGTTTTTATAAAATATGATTATTTTTATATAAAATTAATATTTTATATAAAAGTGGAGTTTATAAAAGGATCTCGTAACATTTTATAAAAATAAGTAGTTTTTATAAAATATGATAATTTTTATATAAAAATGATATTTTATATAAAATGGAGCTTATAAGGAGATCTTGTAATATTTTATACAAATAAGTAGTTTTATAGAATACGATTGTTTATATAAAATATGATATTTTATATAAAAAGAAAACTTATAAAAAGGCTATTAACGCTTAAAGGAAACACAGAATGGAAGTAATGTTTTTATGCCTTCAATGATATATACATACATATTTACATACTCTTAAAAGTAATAATAGTGTATGTACAACTACATATATTGGAATGTGACGACAAATAAATGCAAATATTGTTAAGGCTCGGAATACAAATGACGACAAAAATCCTAGACTTAACAATTTAAGGATATTCTGTATGAGAAACACTTCATCGCTAAGAACTCAAAAACTTAGTACAAAGCCCTCTGTGCTATAACCGTTAATCTGAAAGGAACGTGGAACATTGGTATAGATCTATGCGGGTTGACAACCCCGCCTGCGGTTGCTAGCTACAACCATCGTTTGACGAGTCAAAACGGGCGTAATCGTTCAGTCACTTATATATTTCACGACGTCGATGAAGCGTCGTGATGGTCACAATACATCTGCTCACCGTACTGCTTTACAGAGGCTTGCGTGTCCATAGTTCGGTTATAGGCTCATACTAGAACCCATAAATTTTAATCTAGAAGTTTTATCGTTAAAAATGAACTTTTGAACAAAATGGATAAGTGCTGAAAACATTATTATATATAATTCATATTTATAATATTTTTTTTCAATACGATACTCACGACTCATGATTTCGTGGTTATAAACAATGAATCAAACTATTTTAGTTGTATGGGATTACAAGTGCAGACTAAATACCTATTTATAATCTTAAATGGTCACAAACATATTTTCGATTATAAAGTATTGGAATCTAAACCTATAAAGCTCACCAACATTTTTGTTGACGTATTTTTAAAACGTATGTATCTTCAGGATCTTAAAAGCTGGAAGAATGCCTGCAGGGTAAGGAGAATATTTCTCCTTAAAATAAACTATTGTCCGAGTAACCGGACCTCTTGATATATGCTTTATTGAACTTGAATCATGTATTAGTCGTCGTTTGGGATTTATTAAACAATGTATTTCTTCTTTTCATACTTTGGAAGAATGTAATGTTATTTGAATTATGTAATATTCGACGTATGTTGTTAACTATGAACCAACGTTTTACGTCGCAACCCCGGTGATTCCGCCATCGGTCGGGGTGTGACATCTTTGATCATTCACAAATTAATTTAATCAAATTTATATATGAATCAAAATATATTTTCATGTACTTTTATAATATTTAACGCTTTGATTACAAATAAATTAGTTTTGTAAATTCAACAAATGGATTTATTCACATTGTGAATTTGAACTGTATATAATTTTGTTTTCAGAATGCACAATGTGAATCTGACTTACTATTATTCACACTGTGAATCTGAGCAGATTCGCAATGTGAATCTGAGTAGATTCGCAATGTGAATTTCAACTGAAAAATCATTTTTTTAATGAATCTATGTTTAAAGAGTACAAAAAAAAATATGAATTTTGATATATTTATTAAAAAATTTCGATAAAAAGTAGGTCTTAACTTTTCAAAAAACGATGAAATGAAGTGGATTTTTTTGAAAAAAAAATTCATTTTTTGTGTATCAATATGGATTGCTATGGAAAGAGGACGAAAAATCATGAACAATAATATATTCGGTATTTTTTGGATTAAAAAGATGGCCTACAAAAATAAACGAAAAAGAGAAAGTGAGTTTTGTTATAATCTGGTGCATGTGTGTCCATTGTAAAAGTCTACAGCCCTTTCTTTTA